>NW_023270839.1:20339684-20851597 GCF_011800145.1 Mirounga leonina
ATGCGGGGCTCCATGCGGGGCTCCATGCGGGGCTCCATGCGGGGCTCGATCCCAGGACCCTGAGATTATAACCTGAGCTGAAGGCAGATGCTTAACGACTGAGCCACCCAGGCGCCCCTGCATTTTTATTCTTATCTTTTCATTCTTACTTAGGTTTCCCTGGCCAAGACAATCCCAAGTTCCATGTTTTTCCTCTGCAACTTCAGGGATCCTACCACTTTTCAGTCAGGTGCCTCATTATACTGACCCCAAGGCATCCTGAATGAGATAGGGATGATTCTAAGGACCGTCCCTAAGGGAAATAGAATCCTCCTTAGTTCTGCTTAGGCTCATGTTCTCTCCACCACTCCAACCCTTCAAACAAGTTATTAAAACATCTTCTAGTTAATTAACTTGTCTTCTCACCTCCCCCACCCCCCGGAAAAATGTAGGCTCAGTCCCTGGTCATCCATTAGAACAATCCAGTTCAATGAAATAATACATACAAGACTTCCTTATAATTGTAAAGTGCTTTATAAATGTTAAGTAGTATTGATATCATTATCATTAAAGAAATCAAATATATATATATATATATCAATTACTTCCTGTATGCCATAGGATAATTTTTTAAAGTGAGCATTAATACATTATGTGGCTGTTAGAGGCTCACAGGGAATAAGAAAAGTACACAAATACATGTCTTTTCTCAGCGGAGCTAGTACTCAAATTTGGACAGCTAGTCTCCAAACTTGAGTGCTTTCTCTATTCCTCTGGGCAAGTCTTATTTTTCCTTCTGTAATTCTCTCTTCTTGTTTCCTACCTCTTTAATCTTAGTAACCACCCTCTCAATCAAATAACAACCCTACTGCTCTGAAAGATTATCTCCCTTCTTTATCTGGGTAAATATACACCATTCCAAGTAATTATATTTGCTTGCTCATAACTACTCCTTAACCTAGACACTGAGCCCACAGGTAACATTTTCCATCTCTCCAAAAGTGACTCTAATTGTAGAACTCTATTCTCTGATATTTGTTCTCTTACCAGAAGAAGGAATTAAGTGACAGACACAGAAGAGAGGGGGATGGCTTCTAAGGATACCAAGAAATGAGGGAGGGAGGAAAAGGAACACAGGAGAAGACTGAGAGGAATAAAGGGAATCAGAGTATAGGGGTGGGGTCTCATCAGTGGGGCCAGAGGACAATGTGAAGGGAATTTATCTTTCTCAAATAAGATTTCCAAGTATCTTACTATCTTGTGGGTACACCAAGATAGCTGAGAGAAGGGACTAACACCATCATACGTACCCCACCTTAACTGACTTTCCATACTGAAGCCCCACATCTCTATTTTGGCTCCAGCATTCATTCTCTTTCCTGCCAGGACAAAGGTCAAGTCACATGTAAGTCACACTTTGAACTGTGGGAACACACCCTCTCAAATCTGAATACACACCTTGTGAGGAGAGAGGACAGAAGACCAGTAGGAAGGCAGAGATTCCCTGGCAACTTTAGCCCTTGAACACCACTCCCCTTTACACTCTGTATTAAACAGCATTAGGGAACTAAGAGAAGCAACACTTGTGGTGGTTGGAGACCTGTGCCTGCCTGTCCCATTCCTACACGTCGTCATCTTACCACACCCTTCACTTCACCTTATACTCCCCTCCAGCCCAGGAACTGGAAGGTACAAAGAGGGAAGAGAAGGGAGAGGAGAAAGAGGAAACTAACGATTCCCTGCCCAGCCCCAGCTCCATACCCAGGGCGACCAACAGGTAGGCAAGCTTGCAGAGAATACTCAGAGGGAGTCCTGTGGGCAGCAAACACTTCTGAAGCTGGATAAAGCACGAAGAATTAAAAGTTCGAAGGTGAAGTAGAAGATGGAGAGGAGGGGAGCGGGGGAGGAAAGCTGGAGATCATGAGAAGTGGAGGCAGGACAGGGCTTCAGGCTTGGGGGCTGAGTGGGGGTAGGGAACACAATATAAATGGGATAAGAGTTAATGTTTCTCGAGTTCCTCTCAGGGAATTCTTCCACAACCTTGTAAGAATAGCACAGCTGTGGCAGAAGGGTGCCTTCGTCCTCTTCCTGGTTCTAAGGAAAAGGTGACCTTGAGCCACCAGGCGTCTTTCCCACTATCTGCCTCTCTGTGCTTCCTTCTTGTCTTTCTCTGGTATCTGTACTTATTCCGCGGTTTCTCCCCACGGCCGCCTCCCCTGAGATTATGAAGAGGTTGCTGGGGAAGGCCGAAAACTAGAGAAGAGGTTGTACAATGTCACCCTTTAACACCCAGAGTGACGAATCGGGTTCCCGATTAAATGGAGAGGCTTGGGGGAAGGGTGTTTAGCCTTTCGCGGGTCCCCTCGGGTGCTGTCCTGTACTTGGTGCTGAAATCTGGGCGACCTCGTCTCAGGTGGGTCCGCGTCCCCAGCCTAGAGTTGGTCCCCTAATCTACCTGTCGGTGCTTCCCACCTCGGCCCCCGCACACCTAGCTTGGTCGCAGGCGAAAAGGCGGGGCCTGCATGAGCCCCACCCCTGGAGACTGCAGCTGGGGCCTCCCTCTCCTCCACCGCCCGCCGCTAGCTCATTGCGCCTCTCCTGCAGTCTGGTTGGAACCCGCTCCGTCTCCGGCTCCAGCCTCCACTCCGGCCCCCATTTCGGCTCCAGCCTCGCACCCAGTTCCGGCCCTCAATCTTCCTGGTTGCATCCTCCCTCCCCGTTCCTGCCCTGCGCCAGCTCCAGCCTCGGGATTGAGTAGCCGGTCCCTCAAGCCATGGCTGGTCCCTTCTCTCGTCTGCTGTCCGCCCGCCCGGGGCTCAGGCTCCTGGCTTTGGCTGGAGCTGGGTCTCTAGCCGCTGGGTTTCTGCTCCGCCCGGAACCTGTAAGAGCTGCCAGTGAACGACGAAGGCTGTATCCCCCGAGGTATCAGTGTCTGAGGCGCAGGGGTGTGTGTGTGTGGGGGGGGTGACGGGAACGAAGATGGGGATGGAGATGAGGACCCGGGCAACAGAGAAGGGTTATAATCACGAAGCCTCTGGAGTGGAGTGCTGTGCAATCTGGAGACCTCAGTGGGTTAGGGATTGAGGCCAAAACCGTGAGGCTAACGCATTCCTGGGGACCTGTAACGCGCAGTCCCCGCCCCCAAGACCCGTTCTGGCCCTGTGAGTTCTGGCTGCCCCTACTCTGCCCAAATCCCTAATTGAGAGACCAGTAACTATCCTTTTCGCTTTCCTCCATCTCCTTTCCTGCTGTTTCCCCCCATTTCCTGAATTCCCCTCTTTGGTCTTGCCCTTCCCCCATCCCTGATGCTGTGCTAATGGTAGGAAAGAACTGAGCAAATCTGGGGGAATTGAGCCGGTCGCTGAGAGGAAGCTAGAACTGTTGGGAAAGAATAGACCCTGAAAGTCCCTAAAGAGATTACCAAGGTTTAGGCCCCCTCTAATCTCCCCTCCTCACAAGGAGCAAAGCCAGATATGGATAACTGGATAGCTCCCAGGTGACTGCACTGGGTCTAGGCCCCCTGTGCCCTCCCTCCATGGTTACTGGGTACCCCCTCCCTAGCGCTGAGTACCCAGACCTCCGAAAGCACAACAACTGCATGGCCAGTCACCTGACCCCAGCAGTCTATGCCCGGCTCTGCGACAAGACCACACCCACTGGTTGGACGCTAGATCAGTGTATCCAGACTGGCGTGGACAACCCCGGCCACCCCTTCATCAAGACTGTGGGCATGGTAGCTGGAGATGAGGAGACCTATGAGGTAGGGGGCCCCCAGAGTCTCCCTGGTGACCCAACTCATCTTCCCAGTAATCCCAGCTCCTTCCCCCTACAGACCCTTCACTTTCCTTTAAGGCTGGACCTTCCATACTCACGTTTTCTGACCCAGTGAAATCAATCCACAACTAAAGCCTGAAAAGGGATCTCCTCTTTTTAACCACCCTCTCCCTCTTAATTCCCCATCAGGTATTTGCTGAGCTGTTTGATCCTGTGATACAAGAGCGACACAATGGATATGACCCCCAAACAATGAAACATACCACTGACCTGGATGCCAGCAAGGTAGGTCAGATATTCCCCATCTGATTTGCATTGCCTCATGTACAACACTGTTTCTCTAATCCCTTCACCTTAATTATTTCCTGACTCGGAGTCATTAGACTGCTGAGCTTTTAGTGTTGGTGTGGGGGGAGGAATTGTATCTTAAGAAGCAGCGGATATGGAGAGGAGAGGGTGGATGAGAATGACCATACCCCAAAGTCAGCAGTTTGAGGGAGGGTTCATAATGCTCCCTTCAGTTGGAGTACTTGCTCGTTGAACTTCTCCTTCCAGTGCATGCAGTGAGGGTCCCTACAGTCCTTAAGGTCTCTCCTTCCCCTAGGCCCTCAGTTCCCACCCACTGTGTCTGTGACTTATATTAATTTCTCTGATTCCCTAGATCCGTTCTGGCTACTTTGATGAGAGGTATGTATTGTCCTCGAGAGTCAGAACTGGCCGAAGTATCCGCGGACTCAGTCTTCCTCCAGCCTGCACTCGGGCAGAGCGACGAGAAGTGGAACGTGTTGTAGTGGATGCACTGAGTGGACTGAAGGGTGACCTGGCTGGACGTTACTATCGGCTCAGTGAGATGACAGAGGCTGAGCAGCAGCAGCTTATTGATGTGAGGGGCCTTGAGAGGGAGCAGGATTGAGGAGCAGATGGAAATTAGAGTCAGAGGGGAGGGTGGGCCAGATGAGACAGAGGCCCAGGGGCTACTGTGAAGATTCTTAAACCAAGTCCTTTTACTTGCCTCAGGATCACTTCCTATTTGATAAGCCTGTGTCCCCATTGCTGACTGCAGCAGGAATGGCTCGAGACTGGCCAGATGCTCGTGGGATCTGGTATGAGGCTTACCTTACCTCTTTTGTCCCCATGCTGTTAAGTGCCTTTTATTCCTCTGTCTCTTCCAGTTCTTGACCTGCCTCTTGATCCCTGTCTTTTCCTCTTTTCTGCTTTCAGGCACAACAATGAGAAGAACTTCTTGATCTGGGTGAATGAGGAGGATCATACACGGGTCATCTCCATGGAGAAGGGTGGCAACATGAAGAGAGTGTTTGAAAGATTCTGTCGAGGCCTCAAAGAGGTTGGAGAAGAATGTATAAGGGAACTAGGTGGGAGGACATAAGGAAAAAACAAAGACTAGACTGTATAATTTATCAACCAACTCAGGACACTTTTGATGGCAAAGGGGATCACTGTCAATCACTTCAGGACAATATATCAGGACTGTCCAGGGAAAACCAGGATAGATGGTCACCCAAGAATAGAGAGAAAGAATGTTAGGAGCCTAAGGTAAATAAAGCAGTTGCCAGATAAGACAAAGAAGGAATAACTGAGATAGTGGGTCAGTGCCCAGGATGTGGGGAGTGTGCAGATAAGGAAAAGTTTGAGCCTGGATCAATGTAGGGAGTGAAAGATTGGTGTATTCGTGATTCCATTGTAACTACCCAGTTCTGAACCAAGGTAGGCCTTAGCTCTGGATTCTGTCATTCTTGCTAAAGTATCATGTCTAGGGTTTAAGCTGAGAGTAGGAGGGAGACCGGGGAAAATGGAAGATGGAATGGCTTAAGTTCCAGAATGTGTGGCTCTACAGAATTCCTTAATCTTACATGGATTAGGTCTCCATATTCTATTCTAGATTAGAAATCCCCATAAACCCAGTTCTTATTGTATGTTCTCATATATACAATTCTATTTTGGACCTGTAAAGACAGAGAGCTCCTCCTCTTTTAAATTCTAGCTGGGAAGTTTTTACTGTTTTTGGCAAATAACAGATAACATATTCTGACTCTAAGTGGGTAGGGGAGTACTTTTCAAATGATATGCCTCAGGTTTCTCATCTGTAAAATTGGGATAGTAAAGCTTCCTACATTTTATGTTGTTGTGGGGATCAAATGAGATAATGCATGTAACATGCCTGGCCCATAGTAAATGTTCAGTGTTAGATCCTGTTATTATTATTATTATTATTTTTTAAAGATTTTATTTATTATTTGACAGAGAGAGACACAGTGAGTGAGGGAACACAAGCAGGGGGAGTGGGAGAGGGAGAAGCAGAATCCCCGCTGAGCAGGGAGCCCGATGCGGGGCTCAATCCCAGGACCCTGGGATCATGACCTAAGCCAAAGGCAGACGCTTAACGACTGAGCCACCCAGGCATTCCCTGTTATTATTTTTTAATGGAAGGGTTTCCTCTTGTTCAGCCTATTAGATAACCTCCCCCCATGCCATGGATTTTTCCTGAACTATGAATAGGGTCCCCTTTACTCATGTTAGGTAGTTTTCATGTCCATCACTCTGGCAGATCCCCATCTCTTGAACTCTAATGGTCATCTCCATGATTAGGATGCTGAAGTGAAACAAAACACCCTTCCCATACTCCCCTCTCCAACCCCTCTTGCACACCCATAAGTATGAGTCCGGTTCTTCTAGACTGTTTGCACCTTTCTCTCTGCCTTCTCACATGTACTTTTCCCACAGCTAACAGAAGGCTTTCTTGCCTCTTCCTATTGCAAAGCCTACACCCTCATTTTATGTGTGAAAGAACCCTTCCAAACTCTAGGCTCATTAGCAAAGCAAAGATAATCCATGCATGCTGAGCTCATTGAATAATCATCCCTTTCTCAGTTCAGTTTACCACCTCCACTCATTTCCCTAGATCATCCCGAATGCATCATTCTCCCAAGTTTCTCTTCTTCCACACACAAGATATTTTGCTGTAATCTCACCATTATGGCCTTGCAACATCAAAATTACCTTGTATGCATGATAATAACAAGCCACTTACACACACACACACACACACACACAGCAATGTCATTCTTTCACAGCCCAAGTTTCTGGTTCTAGATATACTTTTAGAGTTCCTGTAGGTCTGGCTAAGGGAGGGTTCACATATCCCTGACTTTTCACTAACAGAGCCTTTATGGACTCAGGTGGAACGGCTGATCCAGGAACGTGGCTGGGAGTTCATGTGGAATGAGCGTTTGGGATACATCTTGACCTGTCCGTCTAACCTGGGCACTGGACTTCGGGCAGGAGTGCACGTCAAACTGCCCCTGCTAAGCAAAGTAAAGGAATTGTGGGGTTAGAGCAGGGTGTGGGTGAGGAAGGTGGCTGTGTGTGGATGGGAGGGTGGGAGCATTTTGGAAAGGAGCCAGACATATTATGTCTGGAAAATGTCAGGGGAAAGAGCTCTGAGCATGTTCAGGGTAAAACAAGTCTCTGCCCCCTACTGACCCCGCCCCAACCCCTATCTCCTCCCCTCTAGGATAGCCGCTTCCCAAAGATCCTGGAGAACTTAAGGCTCCAAAAGCGTGGTACTGGAGGAGTGGACACAGCTGCCACAGGCAGTGTCTTTGACATCTCTAATTTGGACCGACTGGGCAAGTCAGAGGTGAGATCCTTAGGGATTAGGGTGAGGAGAGGCATAGGTCTGTGGGGGTTGAAATATGACAGTGAGTGGGCCCCAGGAATCTGAAATGAAATTCAGGTTGAGTGGGGAGGCAACTGGAAATGAGTTCCTTGAGCAGGCAAATCAGTGCTAAAGAATAAAACTCAAGTTATGGGAAGCAGAGGTCAAGGGTTAGTGTCCTTCAGGTGGAGCTGGTGCAGCTGGTCATCGATGGAGTAAACTATTTGATTGATTGTGAACGGCGTCTGGAGAGAGGCCAGGATATCCGCATCCCTCCACCTCTTGTCCACAGTAAACATTAAATCCCCCTCCCCAGAAGATGACTCAAGATCCCCAGGAGTTCTGCTCATTCTAATGTGGCCCATTCTACTTGCCTTGGATGCCCCCAACTCCTTCTGTCCTAGTAAAGACTCCTTGCTATGCTCTAGCTGTCTGTGTTATTTCTAATGGTTGGGGTGAGGAGGGTCTAGCCTCCAGGAAAGGAAAAAAAGCAGTGGGGTTATTTATGATGGAAAGAAGACTCCAGATATGGCATGCCAGGAACACTGATTCTCAGGTGGGTGGAAAGCATTAGCATTTTACCCATATTCCTTATCAGCTTCCTGAGGATAATTAGAATGCATTTCCATTTGCATTTTATTAAAGTTTCTTTCCCAACAGCTCTCTCTTTAACTGTGGAGACAGGTTTGCAGCAGGTTGCCAAGGAAGCAGGTGGTCAATGCCATGGCCCAGGAGGGTTGTGACCAGTCCTGAAGGCCCCAGGCTGTGCTTCGACCTATAATGAGACAGAGAATGGGAGGAATGTTACAACTGTGTTCCCCAGGAATCACTGATAGATGGAAACTATCTGCCTAGACCCCTTTATTCCAGGGATCTCCCTGAGTCAGAGAGCACCAAGTTCAGGGTCAGATTCTGGGTCAGGAGTTGGCGGGTCAGGCTGTGCATTTGGGAACTCACCCTGCTGTTCTGGGCTCTCCTGCCCCTCGTGCTGGGCCCATGCCACAGCTCGTCGCTGCTCAGGACTCAGAAAGGCCATTTGTTCAGGAGTGACAGCCACAGCCTGAACACTTGTGAGACTAGATAGCTGGGAGGGGCTGAACACCACCTGGGGGTGGGGACAGGAATCAGGGCATCCATTGTGGCCCCCGTTGGGCCCTGGCTCTTCGTGGTCACCGCACGCCCCAGCCCATCAATACTTACAGCAAATTTAGGAGCAGGGATGACAGAAATAGCAAGAGGGGTAAGGCCCTGGATCTGTTCCTGCAGCAGTGCTGAAAGGGCCAGGTCTGGGATCCCCGCTGTTGAAGCAAGTGGGATGGGCATCCAAACGTTGTCTTCTACTGGCCTTCCCCCTTCTCTTCAAACCTATAGACCTTCTCCAACCTCTCCCAAAGTACCCTACCATACACCTTGCCCAACACATCTCCAACCTCTTACCTAAATACCTTCTTGGACTCCCACCCTAAGAATTCCACAGCAGTCTTCCACCCATGGTACGGAAACCAAACCCTGACAACTAGTACCAGCAGTGGTCCAGCCTCCCTACCTGCTATTGTGCCAATTTCGGTGAAGATCTCCGGCCCCCAGTTACTGATGGGGCCAAAACCGCCAGGCCGCACAAGGAGCTGGGCTAGAACTTCCAGTTGCTCCTCAGAACACTGGAGATGCAGATTGCCCAGGAAGAGAGCTGCTTGGCTGTGGAAGAGTGGGATGGAAGGGAGGAAGATTCAGCCACAGTGATAGGGCCCATGGTCATGAGCTGGGAGTATAGATGGCTTCAATGAGGCCCCTTACTCCATGGGACCACTCTTTCGTGAGCCTTCCAACCCCAGTGAGTCCACCTTTACATCAGCACCACCACCCACACCCTTCCCTCTGCAGGTGACCTGAATTCCCAGCTGCTGATATGTTGTAGCTCCTCCGGCCGAAGTCCACAGAGCGTATAACCCAGTGCAGTCAGGTGAAGGAAGTCCAGGTGGCTCACATGCCGGCCACTCTGCCGCAAGAAACTGGAGACCACAACCCGGAGCTGGGATGGGGATGGAGGGCACAGAATAAGGAGAGAAATCATGGGGAATTCGTGGAAGAGGAAGTGATCAGGGAAGTGACAAGTGCTACTGGATTACATACTTGTATTATTAAGACCTGAAGATCCAATAGCCGTGGGGAAGGTTGAGAATCCAAAGAAGAGAAGGCCAGGGAAAACAGGCAGGAGGGAGTTTGACCTGTTTGGGGCCTCAAAGTGAATAAATCACAGAGTTCCTAATGCCACAAGTAGGGGGTATTTAAAAATAGAAAGAATGGCCAGGCAGAGTGACAGGAAAAATATTCCTTAGGCTTTAGGTGACCTGGAGGCCTGGACCTGTGGAATGGATGTTTGGAAGGTAGTAGGAAAAGGGAAGGTGTTACCTGGACAGAGCTCCAGCCATCTATCTGCCCCAGGGTGCTCAGCACTCCCCAGTCCACTAGGATCAGCTCCTGTAGTTCTCGCTCTCCTAGACCTATTAAGAGCCGACCCAGCTGCAGGATCTGCTCAGGTCGGAATCCCCGGGGAGGACCCCACAACTAGGAGAAAGAGAAGAACAGTGTGAATGGAAAAGCAATGGTCTAGGAGTCAGAATGCTGGGTCTTAGTCATGCTTCTGACCTTAGCTGTGTAACTGTAGGCAAATCACTTGCCTCTCTGGGTCTTGAGTTTCCTCAACTGTATGCTGAGGATGCTTTAAGGTTCCTCTGACTAAGGTGTTACTGAAAGACACTAGAGTCTCAGTAGGGAAGATAGCAGACTCTAGTCCATGAGTTCTAAACTTTTATGTGCACCAGACTCACTGGGAATGCCTGTTAAAATGCAGAACCTTAGAGCCCTAAGAAGATTCTTCAGTGAGTCTAGCATGGGACCCTGGCATCAGCATTTTAAAAACCTGCTCCCTGGATAATTTCGATAAACAGTAAGTTTTGGAACCCCTGCTTTCTTCCTTCTACCCACTGTACTAGCTTCCTCTTCTCCATACTCATCTCCTCTGACCCCCTACTTAGGATCCAAACTCTCTAATTCTTTAATCTCCTGTTTCTCCCACCTCTTACCCAGCTATCCATTCCCTTGTGTCCCATAATTGCACCCAACCAGCTTCCTCATGTTGGCCTCTCCATAACCTAACCTGTTTTGCCTTGCCCATTGCTGCCCGTAGTCCTTCAGGCCCAAGTCCTGGGTCTCCTGCAAATAATGCCAGGCAGTCCTCAAAGTCTGCGAGCTCCATCTCTGCAATCTGAGTTGCTGACCAGGCTGCTGGGAATGTCCCCCGTACATCTGCACAATTTGGCACAGGTTCTGAAGGGGTAAGGCAGGCACAGGGGTCAGTGTAGAACTAAACTATGCCCAGAGAAATATCTATAGAAGGAATGATTCCCTCCCACCTTTGGATAGGGCAGTGTGGACACCATGGACCAAAGGATTACTCTAGTGTGAGAATTGTAAGACTCAAAGGATGTTAGAACAAGTAAGTGACTAGAAAGGACAAGCCTTTCATTGTATAAATGGAAGACTGAGGGAGGTTGCCTAGGGATTTAATGGCAGGTGTAGATCAGAACCCAGGTCTCTGGCCCCACAGGGTCTCCCTCCTACATCCTAAGCATCTTTCCAGCAGACAGCTCCATACTCTAACATAGAGCCAAGCCTGGAAGCTGGGACACTGTTAACAGGGATAAGAGAATGGGAAAGGGGAAGTCCCAGGCTAAAAATGCAATAGGTTCTAAATTTCTAGGGCAATAGAACCCTAGAACTGGAAAAGACCTTGTAGATCATCCCTCTAACCACTTTGGTTTATAGATTAGAAAACCCAAGCCCAGAGAACAGAAAGTGTGCAAATCTACTTAAAGGGCACAGCATACCTAGAGCCTAAACTTATGACTACATTGCTGGATATTGTGTCCTATACACCCCAATAGACATATGAATATTTGGGTAGTTTCACCTGGGAGATCTTCTGCAGTAGGCCGTACAATCCCAGCTACCAAGGCTGCTTTCTTGGGAGCAAGCTGTGGCCTCCCACATAGCTGTCCAACTCTGCTCTGCTCCCAGCTCTGCTGTTTCTCTAGGAGCCGCTCCAGGGTCTCTGGGCCCAAGGCTTCCTGCGTGAGAAGGTAGATGGAGGGTGCAGAGACCTAGGAAGGTCAGGGCCAGCTGCTGCAGCTGTAATTCCAAAGTCCTGTCTCTTTTTAGCAGTTTCCCCCAGATTCAGGCTTCCCATCCCTTGCCCTCAGCCTCCTTGGCCTTAGCTCCCCAGAACCAGCTCACCAGTCCCCTCTCTGCTCTTACTCCCTCCCTTGTTCCTTCACCTCACCCTGGGGATCAAGGAAATAGCTTCAGTAGACAGAGTGAGTACTAGGCGTCCAGCTTGCTCTACTTCACCCTGGCTCCACAACTCCGGCTTCCTGGGGGACAGGAAGAAGATCAGGGGCTGGGATGCTAAGAGAACTGTGAGGGAAAGGAAGGGGAAAAGAGGACATGCAAGGACTGGGGACTCAGGGCTCCAAGGAACCTCGAGTGTATTGAGTGAGCTGCCACTGATGATAGTGGCTAAGAGGGTGGGTGTAGAAGGAGTTAGAATTGGAAGTTCCCGAAGGTTCATACCCAAGAACAGGCTCCTGCAACAGGAGCCATCCCAGCTCTGTGGCAAATGGCTCTCCTAGGCAGAAGCCCTGCAGCTGATTGAGATGGGCCAGCAGGATCGGTAGGGGGATCCGTCGTGTACTCTCTATCCCCAGGAATCCAACCAAGGGGCCCAATGTCTCCAGCACTTCCCTTGAGACTGTTGTCTCCTTTGGAGCCTGGAGAGGGGCATCAGGCCTTGGGATAATGCATCTCTGACTCAGGACCAGACTCTTTGATCAAGACACCAAAACCTTTGATTTTTCTCTCTGTCCAGTTCCCAATGGCAAAACAATAGCAGTGTTTACTTCCTTAAATAAGGAGCCCAGATAGGAGGAGGCTGAAAGGCTAGGAGATGGAATCCAAGGAATTTTTGGGACTCCCATGAATGTGGACAAGAAATAGGAAGCAGGTTCTCAAGGAATGGAACCTAGAGGTAGATCTAGGAGCTAGGGTCTTGTGGACAAGAACATTTTGTTCGGCATCAAAAGTGTCTAGAAGACAGAGAGCATTGTCTGAGAGGTGAATATTATCCAGGCAGCAGTTCTGAGTCTGGTAGGTTGGACCCTTACCAAGTTTTGTAGTGCTCTCTCTGCCAGGGCTGCCCGGTGGAGGGGGGTCAGTGTCTGCAGTCGCTCTGGAGCTCCTCGTACCAGCTCCACCACCAACATGATAGAGTCATTGGACAGTCTATCCATCAACCGGACCCTACAGCAGTTTGACAACATGGGCCCTCAAAAATGAGCCCTGCTGAAATGGGCCACATTGCCCAGACAAAAGAGGTAACATCAGACCAAACCTTACGGCCCTAGACAGGATCTGATATCAAATTGCCCCAGATGCAATTCCCATCATAGTGTTTAAAGGGAGAGAACAAAAGGAATGACATATTTCTAGTCTTCCTGAGAAGAAATGACCAATGATCCTACCATCTAATGGAATCCAAACCCCAAATATTAAATATCATTAAAACTCCCCCCCGCCGCCCCGTATAGATTAAGAAACAGGCTCCCAGAGGTGGTGGGATCTTACTCCCAGTTCCTCTCTTCCACAGTGCCACCCTTCCTCTACTTGTTGTGAGGAGGTCCTCTCTCATTTGCATAGCGTTACACAGTTTACCAAGTTCTTTTGGGTATTCTCTCATTTGATCCTTATAACAAGATCTTGAGGTAAGACAGGTATTTTTCTTTCACAGATGAGGAACTCAGGTCTTCCAACTCATGGTCTAGGATCTTTCACCCTATCTAGGTCCTTGGAATTCTAAATTATCTCCAAGGACCAATAAATTTAAACAGATTTGAATTTTTTTTTTAAGCCCTCTTGTCCCAAAATTAGAAGTGATATTTTACACTCTATCTAGGGTTGCCAATTCTGGAACTGGAACTAGGCCATGTAGCACAAAGGCCAAAATCTGTGGAAAGGCCTATAAAAATGAAGGATGGAGTCAACCGCTTTTATCGTCACCTCATCCCTAGGAAGACTAACACCAGCCGTTTTCTACCCTGACTTACAGATCAGATGGCAATGGGGTAGGGATGGGGGTAAAATAGAAAAAGAAGCCTATGAGAGATACTCACAAACTCCTAGAGTCTGTTTTAGGAGGACTCAGGTTCATGAGTTTTCTCTCCCCACAACTCTTACCCATACTTGAATGCGCTCTACAACATTCTTGCTATGGGACCATCCAGCCTACGCTTGAATAGCTCTTGAAAGTTGAAGTCGGGAATTCACTACCTCAATTTTCTTTATATTTTGCAAGAATCTGATTTTTATTCCCTCATCCTTGTGATGCCCACCAGGGCCCTTCAGAAACATGCCAATCTATTTTCTATTTGGTAGCCTTTGGGGTATTTGAAGGCATTTATTATGCATGTTTCATACATGTTCTCTTTCTGTACTCCACTGAACACACTGACAACATGGTTACTTAAGCAGACTACAGTCCTCTAGGGCAGAATTGGACCATTGCCTCCCTCCAGTTCAGATATTCTATCTCTATTAATGTGGCCTATTATATTATGATTGCTTGGCGGGCCACATCATAGTGTTGCCCGCCCTCAGCTGTCCCATGTTGGGGCCATGTTCTGGGAGCCAGTCAATACATAGAGCAACTTTGAATAGAATCCTCTACTTTGGGCTATAACTGATGTTAGGGAACCATCAGAAAGAAAACCACCACCTTAAGGGCACTTCCTAAGGGCAGATCTTTTACCCCAAGTTGAAACTCCTAAGAAGCCAGTATCTCTAGTTACTTACGGTGAATCCAGGAGTAGCTTGGTGTCTAGCCCACTCAGTTCTGGCCCCAGGGTTGCCAGCTCTGGCTCAGGCATGGTCATCCTCCGCTGTAGCTCTGCCCAGATACAGGCTCTCTGTAGGACAAGGTGGAGAAACAGGTCAGGACAGAGTTAAGCATGGGGGCTGGATTCTGTATCCAGGGTCCCTGCCTCCCTGCTCCAACAAATGCCTAAGCACCCCTCTCACCAGGCTCCCTCGAATCCCGGTGGGCAGCTGATAGATCATATGCACTACTTCGAGGAAGTCTGCCATCGAGTTGATCTGCTGCAGAAACTCACACGACATGCCCCCTGCCAGGGTGCCCAGAGCCCTGTAGGTTTGTGAGTGGATAGATGCTCATTCAACACATGCCATGGTCTGTCTGCTCCTTGTATCAACACTCTCGACACAAGTACAGATGTTCATTTGTGGTAGCTTATAGTTTGAGAAATGTTTTTCCATAGATATTTTCATTGGCTCCCCACATCATCACTATTTATCAGAGAGGAAAATAAACGTTCACAGAGGTCAAGAGACGTTCCCAACATCATTCTATTACAAACATGGTAAACTGAGCCAAGAGCTATGTCTTTAGATTCTGAAGTCCATGATTCTTTCACTGTGGGTAGAGGTTAGGGTATACTTACTTATTCCTGTTCATTGCTGCTTGGCCAGTGGTTCTGATTAATGAACTGGATCAAACTAACAACAACAAATGTCTATTGGGAGCTTGCACGGGGCCAGGCACTATATATTAAGTACCTTATATGCCTTATGTCACTTAATCCTCACAACCACATCCTATGAGGTAGGTACTGTTTTAATTCTCATTCTATAGAAGAAAAAAACTGAAGCTTAGAGAGGTTAAATGACTTGCCTAAGATCACAAATACGTGTCAGGGCCGGGACCTGACCACAGGTTTTCTGAGTCCCTTAAACTAATCAGGGTAGTTGTGGTCCTGTGGGAGGGCAAGAGGGTGAAGGGAGGAGGAGCCAAGAGAAGGCCCACAGGCTGGGATGAGGCATCCTTCGTCCCCACATCTCCCATTGCATACCACATCGTGCCAGGCGCATGATAAGTGCTCAAAAAATGTTAGTCAAAT
Organism: Mirounga leonina; assembly: GCF_011800145.1. Classification (NCBI taxonomy): domain Eukaryota; kingdom Metazoa; phylum Chordata; class Mammalia; order Carnivora; family Phocidae; genus Mirounga; species Mirounga leonina. Next base: position 20,355,138 of record NW_023270839.1, read on the forward strand.
TAAACTCACCGCCAATGCAAGTTACTCACTGCAGATTCCTGAGTGTCAGGTTGGTGGGCACCTGCATCTTCTTCCAGAGAAACTGTGCCTACAAGAGGAAAAAGAGGAGCAGCGCCCCAGCAGAGGTATTTGCCTAAGAACTTAAGATGTCTTGGATCCAGTCCTGCCTCCCCACCCTGTGGGTCCCACCAGCCTCCTACTCTCCCAAATGCACATTCCTCCGAGGGAGAGAGAGAGAGCGCGCGCGGGGGGGGGGTGGGGGGGGGAATGGGGCATTAGGGAGGAAGGAGAAGGAAAGAGTAAAGCAAGTCACATTATAAAGTATAAAGGATGCTCGGGATAACGTGCCCAATCCAGGGCTGATGGGTAAAAGGGGCGGAACGTAGAGGGTAGTCCTGGGGTAAGTGGGGAGAACTACCTGCTGCTCGGACCAGGGCAGCTCGCGATAGCGCCTTCGGTGGGCCAGAAGAGCCGTGGAGTCCAGCTGCAGCAGCTTTAGCGGGAGCAGGGGAAGCAGGCAGTCTGGCCAGGTGGTGGGGGTGGGCTGCTGCTGGGGATGTGTGTAGCAGTGTCGTGATAGGGGAGCGGGGAGCCACGGGGCAGGAAGGGACCAAAGCTAGGAGGAGGATGGATGGCCTCCGCGGCTAGAGCCGTGCACGCCGGGAAGCCTTCCCATCGAAGGTGGCTGCGGGCAAGTCTTGCTGCCATTTAGGCACCTGGCAGACTAAAGTCCTCTCTGATTTTTGCTCTTTATCTGAAAGCAGGCTGGTTGGCTTGGAAGATTTCTCAGACCCTTCTGGCTTTGACATGCTAGGCCATTGTGGATCACGCTGCCCTGTCTCTGGACCTGGGGAGGGCTGCTAATGTCTTGGTGGGCACAGAGCCAGCCTGGACTCTCAGGGCCACTCAGGGCGAGCGTGGGAGGCAGCACCAGCCATACGAGACTGCCCTGGGACATGGCGAGGAGTTTAGTTGGGAGATGCCACACGTACCTGACCAGGGATACACACAGCTGCACCGGCACCTGTCGTACCTATGTTTGTAACTCCGTCTTTCACCTGCATGACAATTCGCAGTGTGTGTGTGTGTGTGTGTGTGTGTGTGTAAGGAAGTGGGGAGGTGTGGGAGGCCTTCCCTGGCCACAGGGAAGATGCCCTCCTCCTTCCCCAGAGCCCACATCCCTGAGTGTCTCATCCTCCCTGCCACTCTCATACCCGAAAGGTCTGCAGCAACGCTGCGGTCTGGCAGGCTGAGAGGCGTGATAATTGGGGGGCCAGGCAGGAGCAGGCCCCCACCAGAACTCGCCTAGGGATGGCCTGGAGTGTCTGGGAGCTGAGGCCTGGTAGCAGAGGGTGCAAGGAGCAGAGTTCCTCCAGGGACAGCTGGGGAGCAAGAGAGACAAGAGTCCTGAAGAAGAGAGGCAGGGCGGGGGGGGGGGGGGGGGGGGGAAGACAACAAGCACAGTACAGCACGCGCGCGCGCGGCAGGTGTGAGGGGCTTAGAGGGAAGAAAGGGGCAGTTGCGGGAGCCAGGGAAAGGGGGACAGGAACCTCTGGGGGATGTTGAGAAGTTGCTGCTACTCACATCATGCCTGGGGAGGAGCCGTCCAAGCAGTAAAACAGCCTAAGGTGGGATGGGACAGGAAACACCGGCTCTCAGGTCCTGGCAGCCAGGTTTGAAACAAATCCCTAGGGCTACCCTCCAAAACTTCCAGCTCCCTCTCTACCACCCCCACTGATGAGCCTGGCTCCAGGCTCTTCTTGATCTGAGGAAGGGGGATGAGGGAGTCTTCCTTGGGACAGAGAAAAGGGAGGAGGCTCCAGAGGAGCTGATGGTATCCCTGAATATAATTCTCTTGACTGGGGTTCCCAGAGGCGGGGGCGGGGGGCCGGGGAGGATGGATGCCAGAGAGTGAGACAGGCCCACCTGGGCAGGTGTGACACTGGTTCCCTGCAGGGCAGGAAGCATGGCTCTAAGCTGGGGCTCTGACAGCTCCTGTAGGAAGCGGAGGCCCAGCTGAGGGAAGAGAGGGGCCCAGACTCGCAGCTCTCGGGGGCTCAGCACAGCTCCTCCAGAGGAGCGCAACACTCCCAGAAGTTCATATGCCACCTGTAACCAAAGAAGGTTTGGGACTGGAGAGAAAAGACAAGTGAACCTTAAACTTCCTGTCCAATCCCACATTTGGATTTCCCAGGGCCTGGGCTAGAGCTTAGAACCAGGGATGGGAAAGGAACAGAATGAGTGTAAGATGTCAAAGGGTATGTTTGGGGTGTCATAGACCAAATGGCATAGGGTCAGGAAGAGGTAGTAACAGATAAGAATGACCATGGAAAAAGGAACAGAGGTGGCAGGGGTCAGGGGAGGGATGGCACCGTTGCGCTCAAGCTTGGTTGGGATGACTGGGCAAGTTTTCCACACTGACCCAAGGAAAGCCTGGAGTCTTATAGGCCTGTGCCAAGGGGCTCACCCGTCCTTGTGGGCTGAGGGTCCCGTTGGCCGCACATTCCAGCAGGCCCCGTTCTACCGGCCCCATTGGGTCACTCAAGGGTACCAGGCTCTGCAGCTCCTCAGGGCTCAAGAAACAGGCGAGGGACCCCAGCCTGAGAAGGACATGAAGCTGGCCTTCATGTGGTCACGGAAGCTGGCACTGAGTGGGGACCACGTAGGTACATAGAGTAGGCACTCTGACCACTAAACTAGGAAATATGGGTGCCATAGATAGGCCTCTGTCCTCCAGTCCAGTACTGCCTGGGGCCACTGCCTACTTTCTTGCCCCTTCCTTCCTAGGACCCCGACCCACCATGGCAGCCATCCTCACCTCTCTCCCAATGTGGCCTTGATCACTGATCCCACAGCCACTCACCTGCGTACCTGCTCCTCTCCATCCTGGACACTCTGGTTCACCAGGCTGCGTAGCACATGTCGGGCGTGCCCTGGCCCAAGACCTGCTGCTGGCCAGCTATCCTCCAGGGCCTGGATCTGAGATGAGGCAGGTCAGCTTTGTGTTGGGGTCACTATGGGACACTTGTGGGGAGGAGCTCACCAAGAGACATGCTACTGACTCCTGTCCCACCTAGCAGGAGATGGGCTAGTCAAGTTAAGAGGATCACGTCCTACCTGGTGAGGGCTGAGCTGCAGAAAGTTTTCCAGAGGGAGGTGGGGGAGCAGGGGCAGCACTGCCCACAGTAGCTCCTGGGACCAGGCAGGCACTTCCCCGAAAAGCTCAGGGGCCAGCAGGCGCTTTGCAAGAGCCTCCTTCTGTTCAGGTCTCATTCCTGGGCTGTAATCCCGAATGGCAGCCAGGCTGGGGAGAGTAATGGGTCTCAACCCTTGGCCCTGTTCCAAACAGTTGTCCCCTGGCTCTCTGCAGCCCCTACTGTCGTGGGCAAGAAGGAGACTCTCCCTAATTTTAACAGAGAGGATCTCAGGAAGGGGCTGTGCTAGGCTGGTGGGGTCGGCCTGACCCTGACAGGATCAGGAGGAGTGGTGTAGGGTCCTTACACACTGTCGTTGGCCAACAGGGATGGTGGGAAGCGCATCAGGTCAGAGACAGCCAAGAAGGGGATGAGCGGTGACAGGTCAATGAAGAGCTGGGAGGTGAGGCGTGGGTAGCGCTTGAGCAGCAAGGCTGTCAGGCGACCCAGGGCCTGCTCCTCAGATGGTGGTACCTGTGGGGGGCACAGGAATGGATGCTGGCTCTGGAAATGCTCAGTATCCTTGCTGTCTCCTCTCGAGTTCCTCCTTCCCCTGGGCAAGCCCTCTGCACACCGGGTTCCAGGTGCTCTTGATTCCTAGATTTCTCCCTCCACCCTGGTTCCCCCTCTCTCAATGCCTACCTGCAGCTGGGCCCAGGAACGGTGCATGAGCGTCAGGAAGCCCTGAGCAGCCTCCCTCTCTGCTGAAAGCACCAGCTGCTGGAGATTTTCCGGTGGCATGTGCAGGTATGCCTAGGAGTGGGAAGTTCTTGTGGACATGGCCTCACTGGGTTGTGACCCAGCCCACCCATGGGCTCCTCCATCTGTTACCTGCACTAGAATCTGCAGGGCCCAAACACTCTTCTCCCTCTGGAGCAGATCCCATAGCACAGGCTGGTGGGGAGACAGACAAGATGCTAAGAGCTATCTTCTCTGTCCCTCCTGAAGCTTCCCCAGGTGCTCCAACTCTACTTGCTAGGATGCTTGTCCTTCATCTGAAGCTATATGTGTGTCTCCTCAGATATTAAACTCCTTTAGGCCAGGGATGATGTCTCTAACTTCTCCTGTATCTTTTTCCATGCCAGGTTCGTTGCTGGATCAATAAATAAATACTTGGAGATCTGAACCAAATTACTATGAATCTAAAATAATTTCATTGGATGCAGGGCTTGAGAATGGCGGGCCTTAACATGGAGGAAGGAATCTTTACATACCCTACAGAACCTAGCAAAGTGCCTTATATATAACAGGGAACCGATGAGTTAATTACAGTATTTATATATTCTAGCCCCTTCACTCTACAGAGAAGAAACAGAAGCCCAGGAAACCTAAGTTAAATTATTTGCCTAACACCACACTAATTTGTGACATAGTTGAACCCAGAACCCAAGACTTCCGATTTATAGTTGCCCTGAATTTTTCTCATTTCTGCCTTATCTTCCTTTATTTTGCCAGCCTCCAATTCTTGCTCTCTAGGGACAGAATTAGAGCCCTCCAACTTGATCCCTTTCCTTTCTGGAGCAGAAAGGGGGAGAGTCAAAGAGTCAGAATAATGAGATACCATTCATTGCATGTTTATGTATCCTGCTATCTACATAAGCCCACAGCATGTCTTATCTTAGGTAATCCTTACAGCTACCCCCCCCAAAAAATTGACATGATCATTCTCCCCCATTTATAGATAAAAAAAATATCGCCCAGAGAGGTTAAATAACTTGTCCAAGGTTGATCATAGAACTAAGATGTGAACCCAAGCCTGTCTGACTCCAGAGCTAGGTGCTTCAGTCACTGTAGTATACTATACTATCATCCTCTCTGTATTAGAGAAACCATTTGGAGGCCCTTCCCTCTGTTCCAGGGGCTTTCACCTTGGCAGATCACTCACACTGAAGCAGGCCAGCAGCTCCATCTTGTCTATAACAGAGCTGGGGCTGGCGGTGGGTTCAAAGCCCAGCGGGGTTGGCCGATCCTCCCGTCCCAGGTACTCTCCGACTGTCTGTAGCACACTGCGCCGGCCCTCTGGGTGGAAGGCATCCCAGAAGGAGCAGTTGTCTGGGAGACTGGAGAGCATCAGGGCCTGTCCCAGCATTCCCTGGGCCTCAGTCCCCCCGGCCCCTGGACCCAGGAGAAAGGTCAGCAGGCGCAGGAGATAATGTAGGCGTGTGGAGTGGGCAAGGGCTGGTACAGAGGACTGACAGCGTGGCAACTGGGATAGCATGCCAAGCAGGAAGGGAGCTGGGGCCAGGCACAATGGGGATGGTCCCAGTGGTGGCAGAGAAGGCAGAAGAGGGCCCAGGAACCCCTCTAGGAAGCAAGTGTCATTGCCCCCACGACTTATCCTGCACTGGCCAGCAAGCCAAGGCCAGAAGGGCACCAGGGCTTCGTACATGGTGTCATTGGCACAGACCATCATCAGGAAGCTGCCCCCATCTGGGCAGCGTTCCCCACAAGGTCCAACGTGGCAGGGAGGGAAGGCAGTGACATCTGGGGTGGGGCCCTGGCACACATGCTGAACCCAAGCCTGATTGCTGGGGGGCACAGCCTGCAGACCCGCCTCTCCACACAGCCGCTCAGCCCACAGAGTCTCATTCTCCAAGAAGCAGCCCCAGAAGTTCTCTGGGGTGAGGGGAACAGGGGGCAGACCTTCAGGACAGCTGGTAGGTGGTGGGAGCAGGTCAGCACAGAGCTGCTTTACCAGGCGGCGGTTGGGGCCAGACAGGGCTGAAAAGGAGAGGTTGCTACATATTGCCTCCAGGAACTGATCAGGAAACTGGTCGTGGCAAGCCTGTAGCCAGCCTTGGGCACCTGGTGCCCATGAGACTGCATACCACACAGCTGTCTGGCAGATGGCAGCGGTGCTGGGAGGGGGCCGCGGGGTGGTGGGCTTGGCGTGCTGGCAGAGCAGGTGGATGGAGAAGTTGGAAATGCTGTAGGGTGGTGCTGGGCCTGAGTGGTTCTCGCAGAGGGCCTCCACAGAGATGGCTCGCCGTTGGCGAGGGCTGATGTGGGCCAAGGGCTGGGAAGCCCTGGGCAGAGGTACACCTGTGCTCAGGCAGTGGAGGAGGGCAGGGGGTGGGGGTGGCGATCCAGACAGAAAGCCCAGCGCCTGGACATCCCAGGAAAGGTTGTGCCGGATGCCCCTGGGTGTAGAAGGAGGAGCAGACGGCATCTGGTCAGTTCACATTTCCTCCAGTCGAACATTCTGACCCTGGCCCAGAGCCCAGCATGGGGGGTGGCAAGCATAGGCTTTTCCAAAAGGTCCCTGGGAGAATAGGTTTTACTGGTTTAAATACTGGAATGTTGGAAATGGGAGAGAGGTCTGTCCTGCCAAGTCACAGAATCACTCCAGCCCAGTTGGAGTCCCTTCTGTCCACCTGGCTCCCTTCTTTCTCTTTTCTTCATATGCTTTTAGGTAGCTTAAATCCAACCCTTGGTTGACCTCATATCAGGAAATCTGCCGAGCAAGTGAGTAAGTCTGACTGTGCTCTGGCATTGTTGTACCGAAATAGTAAGGGATAGAGGAATCCAGTCTTGTCTTTTCTTTCCATACCCCATCTTTACTAGGTAGTATTTATTAAACACTATGTGTGAGGCACAGTTCTAAGTGGCTTACACATACAGTATCAACCCATTCAATCCCTTTCAACAACTCTATGGTGGCTAATATTATCTATATTTTATAAGTAGGGAAACTGAGGCATAGAATGAGAATGTAACCTCCCCAAGGTCACATGACTAGGTAAGGTAAAGCTGGGACACCAACCCAGACAGTCACGCTCCAAAACCCCTAAACCACACCCCTCCCATCAGTTTTCTCCTCCACTCTGGAGGCTGATGACTTCCCAGGTCCAATCAGAACTCCTCTCCTGGTAAGAGAGGTACTTACCATAAAAGCAGCTGCTGAAGGTTGCCTAGGAGGGAAACAGTAAGGAAGAGGACTCCCCCAATCTCACCCCTTCTTTGCCCTGCCACAGCCCAGCCCCAGACCTGGCAGCACTCACCTCCCTGGCACTGCCCATTGCCATCAGGCTCTGGTTGCCCCAGAATGGAGAAGACCTCATCCCGTAGGGAGTCGGTGACACGGAGCAGCCCCTCCTGGAAGGCAGCAGAGAGGGGGGCCCCCACTGTGCGCAGCAGGCCTCCCCAAAGAGCCTCCTCAGAGCCCAGCTCCCCTGCTGGGGTGAGCAAACCCAACAGACCCTGCAAAAAGTGAGGGGTGGGCTCCATCCCATTGAGGCCTGTGGCATTGGCGGGGTCCACACTGGGCTGCACCTGTATCAGCGCCTGCCAGTGTGTGCCCTCTAACAGCAGCTGCAGAGAAGGCAACCAGTCAGCCACCAGGACACAGTCAGAGGGCCCATCACGAGTACACGGGGGCCGGGTAGGGGCTGGAGGTCCCACGGGAAGCAAGGCTCCTAGCAGCACCTCTGCGAGCCCACCCAGCACACCTGCCTGGTGCCCCAGGAAGTCCCGGGGGGTCTGCTCCTGTCCCAGCAGTGCCAGCACATCCCCTAGCAGCCCTAGCATTGGCTCCCAGTCTGGGCTGCCTCTCAGGGTCACTAGGAAGTCGTGGAGCCGGAGGGCAGGGGGCTGGAGGGGTGGGGGCTCCCCCACAGGTCCCTCCCCCATTCTCCCAGGCTCAAAGGAAGAAGAAATGTTGGCCAGGAATGCAGAGAACCGTGAGTGGCTGAGGGACCCCTGGGGAGCCTGGTCCATGGTGGAGAGCAATGACTTCAGGAGGGAGAGACCAGGGTCCAGGGACTGAATCCCAGTAGGGACCAGAGTCACTGTGAAGAGAGAAACAGGAGCTCACTAAAGGGGAAGAGCCTAGAACCCAATTCAGCCTTGCCCTGGAGCCCAGCCCTAGCTTGGATCTAAGGAGGAGGCGAAGGGGATGGCGAGCCAAGTCCCTTTACTGAATCAGCCTACAGGAAGTCTTGACCTGCTTTCTTACCCCTCACTTTCTCCCTAGCCTTAGTCTCTGCCCATCGTCCTTTATCTTTTATAGAAACCAGTTAATCTCTGCATTCTTATTTTTTCTTAATATTTTATCTATTTATTTGACAGAGAGAGACACAGCGAGAGAGGGAACACAAGCAGGGGGAGTGGGAGAGGGAGAAGCAGGCTTCCCGAGGAGCAGGGAGCCCGATGAAGGGCTCGATCCCAGGACCCCAGGATCCCAGGACCCCGGGATCATGACCTGAGCCGAAGGCAGACGCCTAACAACTGAGCCACCCAGGCACCCCTCTCTGCATTCTTAAGTCTCTTTTTAGCAACCATCCCCTTCATCCCCAGCCCTGCTCACCTGTGCAGGATAGTGGCAGCAGCAGAGGCCAGAAGCTCAGAGCCATGCTTCCAGGTGAGCACCGGGAAGAGGTGAGTTCTGGTTACTCTCACCTTGTGTGGGATAGCCAGGTGAGGGCAGGGCACTGGGAGGCAGCCCGAGTTGCCACTGACACTGTAGTGTGGTCTTTCAGGAAACAGTATCTGTAACCTGACAGGTTTGTCACCTGAGCTACTGAATACCTGATCATTGGGCTTTGGAAAAAGGTGTGCTTCTGTGAGAGGGACCAGTGATAGGGGATCCCAGGGGGCCCTTGGAGGAGCCCAAGGCTAACTTAGCCTCAGTTAAAAGCCAGGATGCAGATTGGAGTGGGCAGACATGGAGGTGGAGACCTGGAAACCAGGGGTGTAATCTGGTTGGGGTAGGGGTGGGGGCTGCAGAAAAATATAAGAAAACAAAGAGGGTCCAAAGGAGTTAAAAAGCAAGTAGGATTTGAAGAATCAAGGCAGAAAGGGGGCCCAGAAAAAGGAGCGGGGCAGCCAGGTATAAACAGAGAAGAGGAATAAAGACCAAAGTCTGGTGCAAAGACAAAGCATTCAGGAAGAGGAGAGCTGCTTTCAATTCAGTACCAAGAACCACAAAATGCTAAGAATGGGGCAGGACTTCAGAGGTTCCACACACCAAACCTCTCATTTTATGGATGTGCGACTTGCTCATTGGGCCTTTCAAATGTTTGGGTTTGCCCTCTGGCTCTCTTCCTGTGGCCTAGGTGAAAGCCCTGTAGAAAATTCTGAGCTGAGAAAAGAGATAAACCAGATTAAATCACTGTGCAAGGGGGCTACTTCCCACACTCACACATACACGCATGCACACACGCACACATGCTCACACACACACACACACACACACACCACACAGAGTACTTCTCATAGATCAGAGAGATCCTATTCAGAATAACTGGGTCTGGTCAAGACGAGAAGTCTTTTCTGTCCTCCATTTATATATCCCCAAAGGCCTTTACTTGATACCAGCTCTAAATAGTAATTCAACACTGAGGCTCCACTTAAACCATTATTCTGTCCCTCTTTCCTCAGAACCCTCCTCTATTCTATCCCCCAAGCCCACACATTCAAATCTATTATTAATGAGCTTCTGCCCTAAAAAGTTCACTTAGGATCGTAGAATTTTAGAACTGGAAGTGACCTGAGGGATCCTGTGGTAAAAACTTCTCATTTTATAAATGAGGAAATTGAGACCCCACCAAAATGGAATGATTTGGCCAGGCCTCCAAAGTTGAGGATGGTGCTAGTATTTTCCAAGGCAAATAAAAAGTCAGGATTAGTGAAATGATCTATTGCACCCCTTTGCTAATATTTTCCCTTTGCCCATCAAAGTTACCACATCTAGTCTGGAAAGCAGAGAGGAGAATCAAAGAATATGGCCTGGATTCCCAATAGTTTTCTATCTCCTGGTTCCAGCCCATCATGCAATCCATTTGAATTTCTGCCCTTGGTTCTGTAACAACCCTCTTATGATAAATTCTCTTTTTTTGCTAATAGCATAGCAAAAAAAATGAGATGGCTTGGGTTCAAATCCTGGTTCCAATGTTTACTAGCTGTATGTTGTGGGCAGTTTTTAAATCTCTCTGTGTCATAATGTTCTGTTCTATAAAAAGGAGAGATCCTAGCATGGACTTATTGAGAGGACTAAATTAGATAATGCACTTGAAGTACTTAGCACAGCATGTGGCATTCATCCAACAAAGAGTAAGCACCTATCACGTGCCAGGCACTGGTACAAAATAAACATTCACTAAATGTTACTACTATTGTTATCAGACTAGCTCACTCTGAATTATTTTATTTGAAACTAAAGAGCCCTAATTAATGCAGAAATTCTTACCAGAAAGTAGTGTCTTGAGTAAAAGACCTTTAGAACAGGTATGAAACTAGTTGGCTCAAACGGAGAGAGTAACAATGAGTACTCCCTCAACCCAGGCTGGGAAATTCTTGGCAATCCACATGATGATGGAGCAAGTGGTTGGTTAAGCAATCCTATTGCCACCAAAGATTCAGACTACGTGCCAACTGAGGGTAAAGTATTTAGGGTTTATAGCTAATACAGCAAGCTATTCGATATAAGCAGGTTATTGCTTATACAGTTGGCCCTTGACAAGGCAGGTGATTAGGGGCACCCCCCAACCCACCACTGTGCAGTCAAAAATCTTAACTACCCAAAAACTTAACTACTAATAGCCTTCTGTTAACTGCAAGCCTTACCAACAACATAAACCATCGATTAATGCATATTTTATATATTATATGTATTATATACCATATTCTAATAAACTAGAGCAAAGAAAATATTATTAACAAAATCATAAGGAAGAGACAATACATTTACAGTACTGTATTTATCTAAACAAACAAACAAACAAACAAAACAACGGTGTATAGGTGGACCCACACCCATGTTGTTCAAGGGTCAACTGGGGTTTGGTAAAGTCCAACAAGAGTGAGAAGAGTACCAATCTATGAATGATCAAAGAGAAAGAGAGAAAAACAGAAACAACAAACTGAAATTACAGAAATCTAGAACAAGAAATTAATCATGTAGCTAGCTAAAGTGAAATGGGTAAGATTGGTGGGGGTGACTGGAATGCTCTGTAATTAGCAATTGAAATGGAGATACCCAAGAGGAGCCGGAGAAGTTGAGAAATCTGAAACATCCTCACTGTCCCAAACCTGTCATAGGGTACTCTGTCTGACAAGAACACAATCTTCCCTTTGTAAATTACAATTATTTTTCTCCTTTTTGATTTGCCTTTTGTAACTGAAATATATATTGCTCATTAGCTATCCAAGCAGTCCCCACCCACATTTTCCAGATGTCTTTCTGTTGGGTGGGGGCAGGTGATTAGTTCTGGCCAGTGAATAGTAAATGACCAAAGACTTTAAGAGCTAGTGAATGATGCTCCTGTAATCTCTTGCCTGTTGAGGTAACCTAGAAACTGCAAGTTGAGATGGCAATGTCACAAGACCAAGTAGTCTCAAGCTCCAAATTATACCAGAACATTTACAATCAATTCTCATTATTTATGAGTTCTGTATTTGTGAATTAGCCTACTCATTAAAATTTGTGAACCAAAATCAATACTTGCAGTGTTTTCATAATCACTCACAGATTAATGCAGAGTGGTGAAAAATTTGAGTCCCCTGATGTGCACGTTTCCAGCTGAGATTAAATACGGCAATGCTCCACTGCCTTCTCATACTATAAGTCATGTCCTTTTCATGACCAATTTAGTGCCACAAGTTTAGCATTTTTGTCCTTTTTGTTGGTTATTTCACTGTTTAAAATGGCCCTTACGCTTAGTGCTAAAGTTCTTTCTAGTGTTCCTAAGCACAGGAAGGCTGTGATGTGCCTTACAGAGAAAATATGTGTTGGATGAACTTTATTTAGGCATGGGTTGTAGTGCTGTTGACATCAATCCAATTATGTTCATTCCCTTGTATTTTAAAGATTTATTTTATTTACTTCTTTGAGAGAGAGCCAGAGAGCATGCATGTGCTTGAGCAGGGGGAGGGGAAGAGGGTGACGGGAATCTCAGGCAGACTCTGCTCTGAGCACAGGACCTGATGCGGGGCTTGATGGGGGGCTTGATCCCATAACCCTGAGACCAGGACCCAAGCTGAAACCAAGAGCTGGACACCTAACCAACAGAGCCACCCAGACACTCCTATTCCCTTGCATTTTAAAGTGCCTTTGATGTGTCCAGCACTGGTACAAATCCACTAAATGTTACTACTACTATGATTAGACTAGCTCAAGATTAATTCTTTTTTTGCATCTAAGAATTTTAATACCAAAATTGGTACAAGAAGCAGTGTTTTTTTTTAAGATTTTATTTATTTATTTGAGAGACACAGAGAGAGAGCACAAGCGGGGGAGAAGCAGAGGGAGAGGGAGAAGCAGGCTCCCTGCTGAGCAGGGAACGGGTCACAGGATTCGATCCCAGGACCATGGGATCGTGACCAGAGCTGAAGGCAGACGCCCAACCAACTGAGCCACCCAGGCACCCCAAGAAGCAGTGTTTTAAGTGAAAGATTTTCAGAAAAAATGTGGAACTAGTTGAGTAAAGTAGGGAGGGGATCATTGAGGACTCCCCCCACCGAGGGAAATTGCTTTTCGGTCCTTATTGGGATTAGAAGAGGAAGAACAGTTTTGATGGAATGGTAATAACTCAATTTTGGACATATTAGAAATGAATTACCTAAGGATAGACAAATGAAATGCCTAAGGATAGACAAATGAATATTTTTCCTGGAGTTTCTAAGAGAGGTCTGGGTTGAAATGGAGTTAGAAGTCATCAGCATACAAACAGTAGTTGAAACCATAAAAGTGGACAAAATTAGTTGGAATTTGTAGAGTATAAAGCAAAAATGGCTGAGGACCACACATTTAAAGCTTGGCAAGAAGATGGCTAACAGCAGAAGAGGAAGGGAAGGAATCCAAAGGAAAACCTGAAGAGAGTGGTGTCATGAAGCCAAAGGAGAAGAAAATTTCAATGAAGGTAAAATGGTCAAATGATCTATAGTGGTTTTGAACTTTGTTAATTTAGCTAAAATGGAATTGATTTCCCAGAATTCCTTTCCCTGTATGGCTCCCTGTGATGGTTGGCCAACAAGAGAGATTTGTGTGAGATTTGGGTGGGGGAAGTTATACAGTGAAGACTTCTGGTTAGAAGTGTTGAGGGGTAGACAGGTTGAGGGGAGGAAGTCCAGTTCGTCCTCACTGAAGAGAAGTTTAAAAATAAGGACATCAGTCAGATAGATAAAGTATTATTTGGTCCTACAAAGGCTTTTGTGGGGTCATATGCCATGCTCAGAGGAATCTACCTAGTCTGCAATACAGAAATCTAAGCCTCATCTTACACTAGACTAGAATATAAGGTCTCGAGCAGAGACTACACCTTGTTGTACCCCAGGTGCCTAACAGTTACTGGCACATAGTATTAAGCAAAGGATTTGTTAAATAAATAAATCCATTCTACCCCACACATTCCTGGCCTATATTATAGGGGCTACCATGGTGATGAGATTGCTACTTCTACTAAGATAAAGACTTAAAATGTTCACCTCAGAGCAGGGACAGTTCTTTACAAAAAGAATTCCAGTTAATAAATATAGAAGGAACAAGAGAAATAGAACACCACTTTAGTAATTACTGCAAGCAAGATTCACTGATGAACTATAATTAATGGAGGAAAGTTTAAGAAGAAACAAGATATTTGCATAACCTCACAGTATCTTCTTCCAAGTACTTATTACTTATAAAGGGGGAAAAGAGTTAACTCCACAGTGGAGAAACCTGGTCACCATCACCTTAACTAAGGGATCAAGGTTAACATCACCAGTTATGACATATATCACTATGATATATCTCCTGATATGATGTGCTGGGAAGGCCACTTCACCTCACTGGTATTCTTCTAAAAGTTCATTACCTCAATATGATAATGAGAAAACATCAGGTGAACCTATTCTGTAAAATACCTGACCAGAACTCCTCAAATATACCAAGGTCTTGAAAGACAAGGAGACTAAGGAAACTATTACAAGCAGAGGAGATTAAGGAGACATGACAACTAAATGCAATATCGAATCTTGGTCTGGAACCTAGAACAGAAAAAGGACATTAGTGGAAAAACTGACAAAATCCTGGTAAAGCCTATACCTAAATTAATAGCATATTACCAATGTTAATTTATTAATTTTGGTTATTATATCTTGGTTATGTAAGATGTTAATACTAGAGAAAGCTGGGTGACAGGTACCTAGGAACTACCTTTGCATCTCTTCTGTGAGCCTCAAATTACTTTAAAATAAAAAGGTAAAAATGTTTGAGGCGCCCAGGTGGCTCAGTCAGTTAAGCGTCTGACTCCTGATTTCGGCTCAGGTTATGATCTCAGGGTTGTGAGATCAAGCCCTGTGTTGGGCTTTGCACTGAGTGTGGAGCCTGCTTAAGATTCTCACTCTCCCTCTCCCTTTGCCTCTCCCCTCCAGCTCATGCATGTGTTCTCTCTGGAAAAAAAAAAAAAAGTTAAAAATTTTCATCCCACCCTAGGTCACCTAAATAGGAAAAATACAAATGTAAAACATTGTGAAATTTCTACTTATAGTAAAGAACAGAAATCTCTCCAAAAGTGGCCTTTAAAAAGGCTTGCATTCATACACTGACAGTTTTTCTTTTCTTTTCTTTTCTTTTTTTTAAAGATTTTATTTATTTATTTGACAGAGAGAGAAACACAGCAAGAGAGGGAACACAAGCAGGGGGAGTGGGAGAGGGAGAAGCAGGCTTCCCGCGGAGCAGGGAGCCCGATGCGGGGCTCGATCCCAGGACCCTGGGATCATGACCTGAGCTGAAGGCAGACGCTTAATGACTGAGCCACCCAGGCGCCCCCTGAACAGTTTTTCTATCCTCAAAACTGAACATCATGGCTGGGACATGAAGAACATGAAAACTTTTGTTGAAAAAAGAAATGAATCCCTTTGGAAACATTAGGCCAACTAGTATAGTACAAAGTCTCAAGAAATGAGGTGGATTGAGACCTACTGATTCTCTGAGGTTTTAAACCTTTGAAAGTATAATAAATACGTTTTTTAAAAATTTAAAACTTTCATATTAAATTTAAGACACAATTACAATATATAGATAAATTATAATAAAGCAAAATGAATGTAGATTCATAACAATCCATGTTGAACTTTAAAAAAATAAAAGTTAGTTATTACAGTAATACAGTAGGTAGAAGCTGTACTGTTGTTATAAGTTTTTTTCTTTCCTTCTTGAATTATTTTTTATATACCTTATGTTATAATAAAACAAATATTAATTTTTCTGTTTCCAAGTGGCAGCACATTAGTTTGAGTTCCAGTATGGTATTTGAAGATGTAAGTAATAACTGGAGATCAAAGGGGGAAACTATGCTCTAAAATAAAAGCTCAATACAAACCATATGTGAAAAAATTTTTAATTTTGTTATATCACAACAATATCTAAATCGTAATGTCACTTGCAAAATGTTCCTGAAGAATGCTCATTATTATCTGGCATAGAGCTTCAATCTCTTCCTTTGGAATAGTGGGGTATTCCTTTTTTTTTTTAAAGATTATTTATTTATTTATTTATTTATTAGAGAGTGAGCAGGAGAGAAACAGCATGAGAGGGGAGAGGGTCAGAGGGAGAAGCAGGCTCCCAGCTGAGCCGGGAGCCCGATGTGGGACTCCATCCCAGGACCCTGGGATCATGACCTGAGCTGAAGGCAGTCGCTTAACCAACTGAGCCACCCAGGCGCCCCTAGTGGGGTATTCCTATAGCAGGGATACTCAGGGCAGGGATAAAAGGAATGAGAAGAATAATGGCTTCATTACCAGTGAAGCTTGGTTTTTCAACCTGGGAATATTTGTCTTTAGACAAAAAAGGTTTTGCTTGTTTTTGGTTTTGTACAGCTATTATCACATGGCTCTGGGCTGCTAGAAGGATAATTTGGGGGAAAATGGGAGGAGGTAAAATCAGTCTTCATGGAACTTATCATTTATTACCTGGTGATCTTATGAGGAACTAGTTAGGATGGGCAGGGATTTCTGTCCTGTTCATTCATTGATGTATCCTAATGTCTAGAACAGTGTCTGGAACATAGGAACTCAACAAATATTTGTTGAATAAACTTCCATTCCAGTAGAATTGAAACCAGATCATTTTCATTAAGGAGTTAAAAAATGAAACAGCCTGCATAGATCATTCATTTGAAAAAGTCAGCTATAGAAAGCCAAGAGGGGATATTGTTAAATACCTATAAAGAAGTGCTTTGGAAACTTTAACGTGCATATGTAACACTTGATTCAATAGGACCCTGAGGATGGGAGCTGTGATCCTGCACTTCCAACAAGTTACCAGATGAAGCCAATTCTGCTGGTCCTCAGATTCACTCTGAGCAAAGATACTCAAAGATGCTGCTCAATGAGCATCTACTTTGTGAATATCATATGTAAGATTTATTAAATAGTATTTCCTTACTCTGTCTTATTAGGTTTATTGAATTCTGATTACCAGGCTCAGTGGATGCTCCAATCCAGATCTGACTGGACCATTCCTTTCTCTTGGCTCCAAGAACATTACTCTACAATGATTATCCTCTGTCTCTTCAGCTCTTCCCTCTCAGGCTTCTTTTGGACTCCTCTTCCTCCTTCTATCCCTTAAATGTTACTGTTTTCCAGGTTTCTTTCTCCAACCCTCTTCTGTTTGTATTTAACGGAAATCCTTTGTTATCTCTAATTCTTGATTCTTTTGGGGTTTCTAGGTATACAATCATCTAAAAATAGTATTTCTAGTTTTTCTAAATTATTTATTTATTTGAAGGAGAGAGAGGAAGAGAGCAGGGCGAGGCACAGAGGGGAGAGAGATCTCAAACGGACTCTGTGCTGAGTATGGAGCCCTACGCAGGGCTAAATCTTAGGACCCTGGGGTACCTGGGTGGCTCAGATGGTTAAGCGTCTGCCTTCGGCTCAGGTCATGATCTCAGGGTCCTGGGATCGAGTCCCGCATCAGGCTCCCTGCTCCTTGGGAGCCTGCTTCTCCCTCTGCCTTTCTCTCTCGCTCTGTCTCTCATGAATAAAAAAAAAAAAAAATCTTAGGACCCTGAGATCATGACCTGAGCCACCGAAATTGAGAGTCAGATGCTTAACTGACTGAACCACCCAGGCGCCCCTCTAGTTTTAATTTCCAAATAAATTTTTGTTGTTTTTTTTATTGCTATTATTTTCGATTTTTTTTAGTTCAAGTATAATTGTTATTATTAGTTCCAGGTGTACAATATAATGATTTAACAATCTATACATTACTCAGTGCTAATCACAATAAACATACTCTTAATCCCCTTCACCTGTTTTTTTTTTTTTAAGTCTTAGAAATTGTTTTATTAGTCTCGAAACCAACCGACTGCAATATTCTGTTTGTAGAGATCCAGATCTTCTTACATCCCAGGCTGATTTCGTGGGTGCTCAGAGTGGTCTGGTAGATATCCAGCTCAATTCCGGGGACTAGTTGGAATAGGGTCCCCTACTCCTCCACCATCTTTTCCCCCCTACCTCTCCCCTTCACCTGTTTTACCCATCCCTCTCTTCTTTCCATATAGTCATACCCTATTTCTTATGATAGGATTTTTTTTCCTTACGATAGGATTTTTTTTTAACGATTTTATTTATTTGTTTGACAGAGAGAACACAAGCAGAGGGGAGCGGCAGACAGAGGCAGAGGGAGAAACAGGCTCCCTGTTTCTGAGGAGCAGGGAGCCCAACGCGGGACTCGATCCCAGGACCCCAGCATCATCACCCCGAACCAAAGGCAGACGTTTAACGACTGAGCCACCCAGGCACCCACGATAGGATTTTTAATACATATTATATATTGACATTTATTTTAAAACATTTTTGTTTCTCATTTTATGGGGAATAACAAATGCTTTTCCTTGTAACATAACGTTGGTTTTTGGTTTTAGACAATTTTTACTTCAGTCGGTCAGTCGCCCCCAGCTCAGTGTTTTTTATGTATGAATATATATATCTCCTCGTGCATGTTAAACACTCAATAAATGACAGAATGTTTAGTAACAAATATTTGTAAAGACTTGAGTCATTCAACAGTGGAATGGGATCCCTTCTAGATAATAAATCCCCAGTAACTAGAAAAGTTAAAGTCTCAGTTGGGTACCCCCTTTCAGTGATGTTCTAAAAGGTGTTCCTGATTTGATGGGAGATAAATGAACTCTGAGGTCTCTCTTCTAACACTAAAAATCTATGGGACAGTTACTGATTTGAACATTCCTACATAGTGGAATCACCGCCTGGAGCAATGGCAAGGAAATGGAATAAAGGGACCTTTTTTTAAAAAAAGATTTATTTATTTAGGGGCGCCTGGGTGGCTCAGTCAGTTAAGCATCTCCCTTCAGCTTAGGTCATGATCCCAGGGTCCTGCTCCCTAATCAGCAGGGAGTCTGCCCTCCCTCTCCCTCTGTCTCCCCGCCCCCCTCCATGGTCTCTCTCTCTCTCAAATAAAGATTTGAGAGAGAGAGAGAGAGAGCTCACTTGTGAGTGAGTAGGGGGGACAAGCAGAGGGAGAGAATCTGCTGCTGCTGAGTGAGGAGCCCAACCTAGGGCTGGATCCCATGACGCATGAGATCATGACCTGAGCTGAAAGTGGATGCTCAAATTAAGAGCCAGATGCTGAACCGAGTCACCCAGGCGCCCCCTAAATGGACCCTTTAATCAAATGATGTTTGATTAAAGAGCTTTTTTTTTAGATTTTACTTATTTATTTATTCGAGAGAGAGAGAGAGAGTGAGAGAGCACATGTGAGTGGCAGGGAGGAGCAGAGGGAGAGGGACAAGGAGACTCTGCGCTGAGTGCTGAGCCCGATAAGGGCCTTGATACCACGACCCTAAGATCATGACCTGAAGAGAAATCAAGAGTCAGAGGCTTAACCAATTGAACCACCCAGGCGCCCTGATGTTTGATGAAAGTTAATGGTGGATAGGAGAAGCAGTGTTCATAGAATAGGCAATGGAAACAATAGTTCTCAATTATTTACCGTACAGCTCCTGGGATCTCTTTACCCTCCCACCCCCAGAGGCCTGTACCCATCAGGGAGGGAGACGGTAAAATTAGGACTCTACCAGGAAGTAAAGGTTGCAGGAAGGGTGGGGGTTACAATGACAAAGTCAAGAAAGAAGTGAGATTCAGGAGCTGTAGAAAGAGTAGAAAGGCAAGGACCATGGGCCCCAGTGGCACCTGAACTAATTTTTTCAGCCTGACTTTAAACATTTCCGTATTCCCTATGTCTCAGAGACAGACCACTAAGTAATTATCAACAGTATTTATTAGACATTTATACTTTGAGTTTTCCATTTCCAACTATTTCTTTCATTAATTTTTGCCAAAGAAATAGAAGCCATCCATTGTCAGCTTTCTTTGTCTTCAAAGTTCATCAGTGCCTGCACTGTAAAGAGACGGGGCTGTGAGGCTACAAAGCTAAGAATATTCAGGACATACAAATGTTTAAAGACTCTGCTTTTCTGGGTTCTAGGCTCCCACACAAATCTTTATGAACCTTTACTTTCATTAAGCCCTATGAGGCAGTACTCTCTGCCATAGATGAATTAACCCAGATTAAAGAAGCTACCTTGCTCCT
This sequence comes from Mirounga leonina, assembly GCF_011800145.1. NCBI lineage: Eukaryota > Metazoa > Chordata > Mammalia > Carnivora > Phocidae > Mirounga > Mirounga leonina. The sequence continues at coordinate 20,374,863 of NW_023270839.1, forward strand.
TTTCCTCTCTTTCACCCTGTTTCTACCCAGAGAACAAGTGGGAAGGCAGGACTGAGGACAACTGGAAAGAACAGGATTAACCTTAGGCAACATTATGAAGCAGGCAAAGCCTGTCTGTGACATCCTGCTCTAAATTTCATGTTTCACCGTTACAAATTCCTCTGATTGCCCTCCTGTGCCTGCCACACACACATTCCTCTTCCCTCATTGTTATTTTTACATTAAGCTGACAATTAGGTATGAGAAAGACAACACTAATCCCTATTAAATTATAAAAAATGGCCCCTAACTTTTCCAGTTTTTGTATTTTTAGAGGGAGAATTTATTAACGTCAATTCATCTCTCAGTGGTGAAATTTCAAAGGAGCAATTTAGGGGAAATAATTTTGAGCAAGTAGTTTTCCACTTAAATTAACTCTACTATTTAAATAATGTACATACTTCTGTCTAGGCTGACACTAGAAGGGTCTGAAAGGAAGAAAAGCCTACAATTCATAAACCTCTTTGGGGGCCTGGAAGCAGTGGGCACTTGTGAGCTCTCTGCTCACTGTCTGATCCCCGTTGCTATCCAAGTTGAGGGTAAGGCCCTACTGCTCAGGTCTGAAGTATGCCCTTCAGAGAGCAGAAACAGGTCCAAAAGGGAGAGCACTGCACAAACCGAGCAAGAGCCCACCTTATACTAACACCCAACACCTGCAAGTGGACACTAGTTCCTCTTGGGAAACAAGCTCGGACCTCATAGGATTTAGGTTTTCCCTACTGGAGAAGCAAGCTGTCAGTTTCTCTCTAGATTATAAGAAATCAGGACATAAGAATGTGACATACCAAACCAAGGAATTGCCTTTTTAAGTGCGAGGTGGAAATTCAGAAGCTGAAATGCCCAAATAGTGGACACTCTCCTCCTTCTCCCCAGTTATATATGCTAGTCCAATATGTTACTCCAATGTACTTAACCCCTGGTCCCCATGACTGCCCTGAATCCATACCTGCAAACTGCTGCAACCGCTTACGCTCCTCTAGGTTATACTGAAGTTTTTCTAGCAATTCAAAATATCGGAAGAGTGAATCTCTAGGCCAAACGACACAGTCATCCTGATCCATTTCCATTAGCCCAGGCAGATTCTGGTGCACATGAGTCTCCCAGTCCAACTGACCTGGAGGGAGGAATGCTTCTTAAAAACATGTCTAGATCTGTGGAAGTTGGATAAGAGCTAATAGATCCTATCATGTGGGAAGGAAAAGCAGGGATGCAAGAGTAAACAGGAATCAGGGAGGGGAAAGGGAACATCACCGAGAGACAACTTTTTACAGTAAGCAAAGACAGCCATGGCCACACTTAACCAAAGTGAAGCAGAAGTACAGGGGAAATGAAAGAAAGCACAAAGCAAGCATTTAAGACCAGAAAATCAGACTGGTGGAGAAAACTGGGAAGTAGATATGGTGGGAGAGCTCCTATTAAGATTGGAATGTCTCCTGGAGGAGTCTGAATTCAAATGAAAGAAACTGCTTACCAATGGAGTCTAAATATCTGGACTCAGAAGAAGAGGAATAGGAGGAAGATGAAGATGAGGAGGAAGAAGAGTAAGAGGAAGAGGAGGAGGAGGAAGATGAGGACTTTTTCGTTTTTGACAAGGAATCTTTTATTTTCGGTGCAGATGTTCTTGAACCCTCTTCATCAGCACTGTGTTTAGACTCTTCTTCAAAAGCTTTTGATAAGTCCAAAGATTTTCTTTGTTGGCTGGCATCTCTATAAGTGAAAGGAGATATTTTATTCCTTCAAATACATTTATGAGATATGGCTAGTTCTTTCATTATGCCGGCCCTGGCCCTTGCCATCCCCTGAAGCTGGGACTTAAGGTCATGAGGGCCAAACTGCTCCCAAAATTTGAGCTTTTAAGCACTTCCAACTTCAACGATCCTGTGTGGTATATCCCTGTTAGTGCCCCTCACTACATAGCTTCTGTGTTCCATTTTACTCAGGCCCTGCTTTCCACACTCCACCTTATTTTGCTAAGTTTTAGCTCCTCGCTCCGTAGCTCTATGCCTGTTACACGACAACTATAGTTTGCCCCCTCAGTTCTATATCTTGAGGGGCCCTGAGGCTCAGCTCTTACCTTTTTATCTTCCCCATCTACAGTCATTCCTTTGGTGATCTCTTCTCCTGAGTTTAAATGTCTTCCAAATGCAAATTTAAACCTCTAGTCCAGATTTCACTCCTCAATCCAGACTTGGATATACAACTTTTACTCACATATCATCACCAGCTGAATGTCTAATAGACATCTCAAATTCAACCCAAACTGAACTCTTTGCCCATCAAACCTCTTCCACTCCCAGCCTTCCCCATCTCAGCTAATCCATCCTTCCAGCTACTCTGGCCAAAACTTTGGAGTCATTCTCAACTCTTTTCTTATATTCCATCCAATCAACCAAGAAATCCTATTGATTCTACCTTAAAAATACATCTTTTCTCACTGGTACCACTGTTGTCTGAGCCATCATCACCTCTTGCCTGGATAGCTTTAGCCTTCTAACTCGTCTCTCTGCTTCTTCCCTTGTTCTTCTACAGTGCATCAACCGCAACCAGAGAAATCCTTCTTCAATGTAAGTCACTTCATGTCACTGCTCTACTCTGCTGCTCTCCATTTCACTCAGAGTGAAAGCCTAAGTCTCTATAATGGCCCTCATAGCCCTACAGGATGAGGTCCCCATTATCTCTCTGACCTCATCTTCTATCACTCTCCCCCACTGGTCACCCTGCTCTAGTCACAGTGGTTTCTTTGATGTTTTTCAAGCACATCAGCTGTTCCCTCTGCCTATGACAGTCTTCCCATAGAAAGCCACACAGTAATCCCCTCCCCTCCTCTAAGTCTTTGTTCAAATGTTACCTTTTCAATGAGGCCATCCTGACTACCTTGTTTAAAATTATAACCCATCTGCAATCCCCACCCTGTATTACAATCCCTTTTCACCTATTCTATTTTTTATTTTTTCATAATGCTTATCATATGCTAATATATTAATTTACTCATTTTATATATTCATTGTTTATTGTCTCTTTCCCCTTGCCAGTATATAATCTCCATGAGAACAGGCATTATTGCCTATTTTGTTCACTGCCACAGTCCAAGCACCTAATGAGTATTCAATATTTATTTCTTGGGGTGCCTGACTGGCTCAGTCAGTAGAGCATGTGACTCGAACTTGGGATAATGAGTTCAAGCCCCATGTTGGGTGTAGAGTTTACTTAATAAAAAAAAGTTTATATAAATAATAATAATTATTTTTTTAAGTAGGCTCCATGCTCAATGTGGGGTTTGAACTCATGACCCCAAGATCAAGAGTCACACATTCTACCAACTGAGCCAGCCTGGTGCCCCCAAAATAATTATTTCTTGAATGGATGAATGAGTTTCTTGTTTCTCCTTCTGCTCACTTGTCCGGTGCTGAATACTCAGGGTCTAGAATAACATCTGTCTCATAGAAGGTACTTGTATCTACTGGGTATTTACCCCAAAGATACAAAAGTAGGGATCCGAAAGGGTACGTGCACCCCGATGTTTATAGCAGCAATGTCCACAATAGCCAAACTATGGAAAGAGCCAAGATGTCCATCGACAGATGAATGGATAAAGAAGATGTGGTATATATATACAATGGAATATTATGCAGCCATCAAAAGGAATGAGATCTTGCCATTTGCAACGACGTGGATGGAACTGGAGGGTATTATGTTGAGCGAAATAAGTCAAACAGAGAAAGACATGTATCATATGACCTCACTGATATGAGGAATTCTTTTTTTTTTTTTTAAAGATTTTATTTATTTATTTGAGAGAGAATGAGATAGAGAAAGAGAGCATGAGAGGGGGGAGGGTAAGAGGAAGAAGCAGACTCCCTGCCGAGCAGGGAGCCCGATGCGGGACTCGATCCCGGGACTCCAGGATCATGACCTGAGCCGAAGGCAGTCGCTTAACCAACTGAGCCACCCAGGCACCCCAATATGAGGAATTCTTAATCGCAGGAAACAAACTGAGGATTGCTGGAGTGGGGGGTGGGGTGGGAGGGATGGGGTGACTGGGTGATAGACACTGGGGAGGGTATGTGCTCTGGTAAGTGCTGTGAATTGTGCAAGACTGTTGAATCTCAGATCTGTACCTCTGAAACAAATAATGCAATATATGTTAAGAAAAAAAAAAAGAAGAAGAAGAAGAAGGTAGTGGGAGGGGAAGAATGAAGGGGGGGAAATCGGAGGGGTAGACGAACCATGAGAGACGATGGACTCTGGGAAACACACTGAGGGTTCTAGAGGGGAGGGGGGTGAGAGGATGGGTTAACCTGGTGATGGGTATTGAGAAGGGCACATTCTGCATGGAGCACTGGGTGTTACGCACAAACAATGAATCATGAAACACTACATCTAAAACTAATGATGTAATGTATGGGGATTAACATAAGAATAAAAAAAATTAAAAAAAAAAAAAAAGAAGGTACTTGTATCAATTTCCTATGGCTGCTGTAATAAATTACCAAAAACTTGGTAGCTTAAAATAACAGAAACTTATTCTCTCACAATTCTGGAAGACAGAAGTCTGAAATCAAGGTGTCAGCAGGGCCATACTCTCTCTGGAAGCTCTAGGGGAGAAGGTTCCTTGCTTCCTCTAGCTTCTGGCAGTTGCCTAGCATTCATTGGCTTCCAGTTGCATCACTCCAATTCTCCAATTTCTATGTCCATCTTCACATCTTCTCCTCTTCAAGGTCTAGGTCTTCTCTTCTGCCTTTTATAAGGGCCTTTGTCACTGCATTTAGGGCTTACCTGGATAATCCAGGGTGATTGCATCTCAAGATCCTTAACTTAATTGCATCTGCAAATACCCTTTTACCAAATAAAGTCATGTTCACAGGTTCCAGGGGGTTAGGACATGGATATTTCTTTTAGGGGGCCACCACTCAACCTACTACAATAAATAGTTATTGAATAAATGGATTATCTCTCAAAGTCAATCTTCATCTTTAGTTTTCCACCCTCTCCTTGTTCACGTTTGTCTATCCCGGTTCACATTTACACTCCTAACCTGGCATCCACTTTGCTTAGGCTTGACCTCATTGCTTCAGGGGACAGGTTTTGTCTCCTGTAAAGCAAAAAACACAGAAGAGTGAAGAGAGTTATACTGATGCAGGAGCGTGGTAAGGAAAAAAGAATTCAGATCATAAAATGAAGAAAACTAAGGAGAACACATTGTAGTAAGAAGGTGAAAAAGAGTGGGCAAGTCCCAAAAACGGATAAAGAATCAGGCAATATTCTAGAGCTGGCGAATTCTCTCTCTTTTTTAAAAAAGATTTTATTTATTTGATGGAGAGAGAGAGAGAGCACAAGCAGAGGAAGCTGCAGACAGAGAGAAAGGGAGAAGTGGGCTCCCCGCTTAGCAGGAGCCCGATGTGGAACTCAATTCCAGGACCCTGGGATCATGACCTGAGCCTAAGGCAGATGCCCAACCAACTGAGCCACCCAGGCACCCCTAGAGCTGGAGAATTCTAAACCTGGGGCAAATCTTCTGTGGAAAGGAAGGGAAAAACGGGGTCAAGGCTAAGGAGTAGAAAAAGGGAACGAGGAACTAGAGTTTGAAAATGGGGCAGCAGACCTCTGGATAATCTGCCGCTTGAATATGTCGGCTTTGTGCTGAACCTCCAGATGTGTCATCTCCTCATTCAGCTCATTCCTGATATTCTGGAAATTAGTAACTGCCCCGAAGGGCCATTAGGAGTTGGGATATGGTGGTAAATAGACCTGGGGAGAGGGCTTGGGTGAGGCGAAACCAAGTGAAATATCCATTCCAGGCCCCAAGACTTCTTGCTACCTCAGGTTCTCTCAATACATAATCTACCAATCCTAACTTTCACCCTAATTTCTTCCCCGCTACCCCTCACAACCAAGTTTTCCCTCTTCTGTGCTTACCCATCATAGCTACTATAATGTTTCGAAAGATAATGGAACCAAGTAACAACCAAAGGATGACATAGATGCTGCTGAAGGCACGGCTGACTTCGGGCACCTTCCAGGTATCCTGAAGCAGTGCGTACCAATGGTCCATGGTGAAGAGGATGAACACTGTCACTAGGGAATTCAGCAGGTCCCTAGAGAAAAAGGACGTGTGGGTACAGACAGAACAGAGATCTAAATCTCTCAGAAACGTATTGTTTTACTCTTAAAACAACATAAGAACATTTCTTTGTAGTTTGCTCTGACTTTGGCTTCTTTCTATCAATTTTTGAGCTAAGCTTTCTTCAGTTTGCAGTTGTTTTATTAGGTTTTCCTTTATCATGAATAATCAATGAATATCTCTCACTATTCCATTAGCGCCTGGAACATAGTAAGTGCTCAATAAATAGGTACTGGCTGAATTTTTAAAAATTGAATGAATCACCAACTGCATATCTTTTTTTGTAAGTTCATTCTTCACTGTTCTATGGACTTCACCGAACAGGTGGTTACACATGCACACAAATATTTAGGACTCTCCTAACTCAATACTCTTACAAAGCTACCTGTTAGTCTGTTAGTCTGAGACCTAAGAGGTGCTGACAAGATTGGATTCCAATCTTCTGTTCGGTGTGTAACCCCCACACCTAGACTTTGGGGTAGAACCAGTGACCTGTTTGAGAGTCATAGTAGCATGTGTTGATCACTTACACTGTGTCAAAATCTGTGCTAAGTGCAAAAATGCATTACTTTAATTCCTACACTCTTATGAGGTAGTGCAACTATTATTTCCATTTTTCAAAAGAGGTAACTGAGGCATAGAAACCAGAGCTTAATCACTGGAGTATACTGCTATCTAAAAATGGTTGAGGAGGGGATGTTTAAATTTCAAAACCCAGAGCAAACCTGGAACTAGCCACCATATCCTCAAAATCAGAGCTAATACTACTATTCCTTTGCTTTCTCTTATTTTCTCCCTATTGTGTTCTATTCCAGTTTCTCACAATAGACTATACTTTCTGTATTACTTACTTTGGACTAGCTTCCCAGTTTCTTGCCCAAACCCTCTCCCCCCACCCACGATTCTCCCAGTCCTGCCTACGAGAAGAACATGTGGTACTTCAGGTCCTGGCGAGTTGAACGGGTGAAATCCTCAAAGAAGTAGACACCAGTCACAGCAAAAATGTAGAAGAAGATGAGCAGCAACATCAAGAGGAAGGTCATGCTCTAGAGGCCATGACCTCAAGTCAGAGCTGGGCCAGACTAGGCTGATTCCACCTACAGCAGAGTCAAGCCCACCCTGGCAATCACTCACCAAAACCCTCACTTCCACTCCCGAGTCCAGTTATCTCTAGACCACAGCAGCTTTCCCCAGCCCTTTCTCATCCAATGACATTTCGTAGGGTCCCTTGTTGACCTCTTTGACCCACCCAGACTTGTTTTATGTTAAATTCCAATGTTTATCCACCCTGCCCAGTTAGTTTAGCTGCAACAGTCAAATCACCTTGAGAGCCCTCACCAGGGCCAAAATAATGACTCGAATTTGACGGAATCGTGCAAAGAGTTTGAGAGATCTTAGCACCCGGCAGATCCTCAGCAACTGGAGCCACACAGACTGGCCTGTTACCCCTACCAGCACCACAACCTCAGGAAGCAGGGACTGTGGGAAACACATAGATTATGAGTAAAATGTACCCAAAGTACCCTTGCACAATTACCCCTTTCTTTATCTCATCTTCTTCATAGTTCATTGGGCATTATCTCTTGAACAGCATTCTCTGAGGACTGTTTCCAATTGAGCCTTCCTCTACTAAATTACTTAAACTCTGCACTTCAGTTTGCTCCAACATAAAAAGGGGATAAGCACAGTACTTATCTCATTGGGTTGTTGTGGAGCTCAAATGAGAAAATACTCGTAAAACACTTAGAACAGTGCCTGGCACTTAGTAAGTGCTTAGTAACTGGTAGATGTTCTTGTTGGGGCTAATGTTGTGGTTAGATTCTGTCTTGCTCCTAATACCAACAACTCCTGAAATGACTGACTTCAGTTTAGAAAAAAAAAAAAAATCAAAATAATGATGTTCTTCTTGTGATCTAATTAACTTTTCCTGTCATTTTGATTCACCTAGGCTCATTCCTCAACCCACTAAACTAATCCTCAGGATATCTATCTTACCGATACGGTGACAACAAAGTCAAAGACATTCCAGGCATTCTTCCAGAAGAGGAAAAAGCTGGATATCCACATAAGAAGGATCTCCAAGATGAAAATAAGCAAGATGAACCAAGCTGCCACCTCCAGAGTCAGCTTGAGTGACCACAATTTGGTGTTTGAGGATTCAAGCAATTCTGTGAGAGTAGAGCGAAGGATGAATAAAGGTTAAGGAATTGGGAAGTTGAATGATATAGAATTATCAGAAACTATTATAAACCACAGTTGTGCCCACTGCTATTCCATTTTTCTTTGTTTCTTTTCTTAACATTGATATTTTTTTCAACCTGTGAAATACAGGGGAGGACAGAATTGACCATCTTCTTTTTTTTTTTTGTAGCAGACAGCATTGGTGGTAGTAAAGAGAGCAATCCCTTGGTGACTGTGTGACCCCAGAGTGGGAAGGCAGTGACTTGCAGCTGTTAGACACATTGATACCAGCAGGAGATGAGTTGTAGCTATTTTTCATGGTCAAGTCTTTCTTTTTTTTTTTTTAATTTTTATTTATTTGACAGAGAGACATGAGCCTGGGTGGCTCAGTCCTCACTGCCTTCAGCTCAGGTCATGATCCCAGGGTCCTGGGATCGAGCCCCGCATCAGGCTCCCTGCTCCACGGGAAGCCTGCTTCTCCCTCTCCCACTCCCCCTGCTTGTGTTCCTTCTCTTGCTGTCTCTCTGTCAAATAAATAAAAATTAAAAAAAAAAAGAAAGAATTGACCATGAAAAATAGCTACAACTCATCTCCTGCTGGTATCAATGTGTCTAAGAGCTGCAAGTCACTGCCTTCCCACTCTGGGGTCACACAGTCACCAAGGGATTACTCTCTTTACTACCACCAATGCTGTCTGCTACAAAAAAAAAAAAAAAAAAAAGCAGCAGCAGCAGCAGCAATGGGCCTTAAGAATGGAATGAAAATGTAGGGCCATGATATGTAAAGTGCTTGATAAGGGAAGTAGGAACAAGAAGCCAGATTCATGAAACATACTGAGTTATAATAAGAAATTATTTGGTTCTGGGGCGCCTGGGTGGCTCAGTCGTTAAGCGTCTGCCTTCGGCTCAGGTCATGGTTCCAGGGTCCTGGGATGGAGCCCCGCATCGGGCTCCCTGCTCTGCGGGAAGCCTGCTTCTCCCTCCCCACCCCCCTGCTTGTGTTCCCTCTCTAGCTGTATCTCTCTCTGTCAAATAAATAAAATCTTTAAAAAAAAAAAAAAAAAAAAAAGAAATTATTTGGTTCTTGGGATGCCTGCATGGCTCAGTGAGTTAAGCATCTGCCTTAGGCTCAGGTCATGATCTCAGGGTCCTGGGATGGAGTCCCACATCGGGCTCCCTGCTCAGCGGGGAGCCTGTTTCTCCCTCTCCTGCCTGCCACTCTCCCTGCTTGTGCTCTCTTTCTCTCTCTCTGGCAAATAATTAAATAAAATCTTTAAAAAAAAATTATTTGGTTCTTTATTTGTTAGTTTTAAAAAATTTCCCATTCTTCTCTAAAACTGATTTTGTCCTGCAAACAAATTAAATCCTATACATTCTCCCTAAAATCCTATTATCTGCTAACTGCTATTCCTCAACTTATTGCCTTCATCTTTCAACCCTCTTCATTTCTTTTATGCATTTAATGGATGTATACCACGCTGTAGGAAAAAAAAAAAAACTGAAATCAAAATAGCCTTAAAAGCTAAATAATAATTTAATAGTTTCCCTTTGAAACAGAACAATCTGAGAGCCTCCAAATGCACTATGACTGATATCCTTGGCAGTTAATGGAGATTAGAAGAACATATTCAATCACTCTGAACAACACGAACTGCTGTCAATTTTGACACTTAAACAGTTTGAAATTGTAACTGTTTTTTGGCTGGTTATATCCATAATATTAAATTTAAAAATATATACAAAAAAAAAAAAAAAAACATATAATACATAAAATATATTTGATCCCCACACCAAACACATATAATGTCATTTAAAAATTCATTTGTGCACAAATCATATATTTTTTTAAACAAATGATGAGAGAGAAAAAAAAGAAGATTTGGCTCATTATATCCACAATGAAGTAAGGAACACCAATGCTATATAAAGTTTTTGATCAGATGAATGCAATTTATAGAATCTGATGAAGTTCATCTTGAGATAAACTTGCAGAATTATTCATATATAGCACATCAAGATATCTCTAGAACCTCAAAATCAATGTAAAAAATTATAATGACGTTATACATGATTTTTTTTTGTTGTTGGAAATAAGGACTATTCACACTTGCAATGTGTTATTTTCAGAAAATGGATTGCAAATGAGTCAAATCTTTCTTTTCTCCCTCTCATCATTTGGAAACAAAATGTGAAAATTATAAAAATAAGCCAAATTGATGTTTAAAATGAAAAGTAGAATTACCGATATCATTGTGAAAGTAGATTTTTTTCTTTTTTATACCCTAACACGTAATTAAATTTCCACCTACACCTTAATATATAATATGTACTTAACATATACTACATAATGTTGTAAACCTGAAATTAATGTTATATGTCAATTATATCTCAATTTTTAAAAAAGAACAAAAACTTAAATTAAAAAACATATAATACATAAAATAAATATATTTGATCCCTGAGCCAAACAATATATTAACGGCCTTTAAAAATTCATTTATGAACAAATCATATGTTTACTTTAAAAACAGCATGAATCACTTACAAAATGGCAAAAGTAAAAATGTGCTAAAAATTATATTATACACATTAAAATAAAATATTTAATAATATGCTAGTCTAAAATATTACTTCTACTTCAACTTGCTTCTTTATACCATATAAAACTAATGGAATGATTAAACTCCTAAGGAGGTTTTCAAGTTTATAGCTGTATTACTGGGAAACAAAATCACAACACCAAAAAGATCGGGGATGGGGCGCCTGGGTGGCTCAGTTGGTTAAACGTCTGACTCTTGATTTCGGCTCAGGTTATGATCTCAGGGTCATGAAAAGGAGCCCCGTGTTAGGCCCTGGGCTGGGCTTGGAGCCTGCTTAAGATTCTCTCTCCTCTCTCCCTCTGCCGGCCGGCAACCCCCCCACCCCCACCGCCCCGCCACTGGGTATGTGTACACTCTTTAAAAGAAAAAAAAAAATTAGGGAGCTTTGATCTAGAGAACTGTTTGTTAATTACTATTTTTTTCCCCTATCTGTAACAACATTCTCTATGATCTGGAAAATTGTTTTTTTAAAAGCCTAAACAGTCTTAATATTTATCACATGAGTTAGTCTGTTCAAAGAAATCTGTTAGTCACAAATTCTTTGCCTTTGCAAAATCCCTCCTGCCTTTCTACCATGAGAGTGTACTTAATAAGATACAATTTTGCTGAACTTGCCAGATAATTTCCATTCAAGCAATCCACCTATTCTGTGGCACAGTGATCATGTTTCATATTCAACTGTTTTACCAACTAGAATGGTTAGTGCTATTCTATTTTGATTTGTCCATTAGATCCAGGAAATCCTGTATATTTATTGCTGTTTACTTTATTCCAAGGCTTAAGACTATACCCTTAACACCACAAGGCAAATACATGCCAGTTATCATACAAGAAATAGGAAATGTGGGTGACTTAGCTCAAAATCCTCACCACAATGGGGAGAAAATAAAATACTTCAAGGCATAGGGGTACCTGGGTACCTCAGCTGGTTAAGCATCTGACTCTCGATCAGGTCATGATCTCAGGGTTGTGAGATCAAGCCCTGCACTGAGCTGCAAGTTGGGCTCCACGCTGGGTGTGAGCCTACTTAAGATTTTCTCTCTCTTCCTCTCCCTCTGCCTCTCCCGTCTATACATGTGTGCACACTCTCTCTCTCTCTAAAAAAAAAAAAATACCTCAAAGTATATAGTATACTGTAGTGGGTTAGTGATATCAAGAATTGTTGTATATTTAAATATCTTTGACCTGATTGCATTAAAAGACTATTATAAAGTAGGAAAATTCCCCGAAACAATGAGGATGAAACAAGGAAGTCCTTTTCATCATTTCGGAGCAGTTTGTTTGAGATGATAATCAAATGAGCTCATTGATTTTCCAGATTTTTTTGCTTTTAATACATTTCATATAATTTAGGACTGATTTTAGAATCATTTACTCTTTAAGTCATTTTTTGGCTCATCTAATATTTTAGTTGTATCTAGCTTTATATACTTTGTGAGCTTTCTTATTGTACTCAATATTTAACATACTTGTAAAAAATGTAAGTGTTGCATCACTCACCAATAGGCACCAATATCTCTAATACAAAAGGCTAATTTAAACAACTATTAAACTAAGCTGACACAAGAAATATAACTGGTCTTTACATCTTTGGTTTCCCATGAGTCTATTACACTATAAGTGTCTAGACTACTTTATATCTACCACTCTCTTGAGAGCCCTCCATATATTTCCATGTCTTAGCAGTTGCACAAATCTTACTATGGGGGACTTAATATAATTGTCCCTATCACAATTCAAGTAACAGTCAAAAATTAAAAAATGATCAATTTATAGGAAAAATGACCCATAGCCACTTCCTCTTCCATTCAATGTCAGTTCTCACCTATTTCAACCATCAGTACAATTGTATTCAAAAAGATGAGAAAGATGATGAAGTTTGTGAAGAGAGGACCTGTTTTCTCTTAAGGAAACATACGGAGTGGAATTCTTTCTAATACAGGTGAAATAATAAGGGCAAGAATAGAACCAGTGAGGATCAGAAGAAAATGGAGTTTGGAAAAGGGAAATAAGTCTTCAGGCAGATGATGAGGCAAGAGAGACAGTAAAGGCATGGGATAAAAATGAGGGGCACGAAAGGATACACTCAAGGACCCATCCAGCCCACAAGGAAAGAGGTGGCCTCTGACTGCAGCGCACTCGAAGCCTGCTCATCAGCCTCCGGCCACGTGTAATTCGTTCTACATGTCGAGGCTTTATGGAGAAGCGCACAAGCTGGTGTTGATCTCCCAACATAACCTTCTTCTGACCGGAAGGATCTACACCAAAAATTAAAAGGGGACAGTGGATAAATATAAAGAGAAATCTCTGGGGGATAGGAAGAACAGGCAGGACCAGGGCAGGGATACTGGTTACATAATGGGTCCCCTAGTGCAGAGGCTTGCCTTGCTCTTTCTCACAGCAGTTAACATTAGTTTGGAATAAGAGCTAATATATCACTTATGACCAACACTGTCCATGCCTAAGAATAAAGGCCGCAGGTTCAATCCTCAAAGTTTTCAGTGTCTTTCGTAGAAACTTCCAAGTCAGCCAGGGCTAGTAGTTATCCTAAGCCTAAAAGTGAGGGGCATGGGTTCCATCTCCTGGGTTCAAAGAGCTTTATTTTGATTTATCAAGTTTGATATCATTTACAAACTAGCAACCAAGCCAATCTTCCCTGAATTTTTCACCCTTAAAATAGTGTCTCTGCTTTCTACTCTTCGGCGGGTGTGGTGAGGAGTCTTAAATTTATGCTAGTTAAGAAACAGGCTGCTGACCAACTATCTCTCGGATAGTGTGTCGTGGCACAGCTTGGCTCAAGCCTTGCAGATGCTCGATGAGAGAGAAAGTATCAATGAGACGTGAACGAATGGCATCAGCTCGGGGCAGTTGCACGTGTCCTCTTGGGTGTTTGGTGGCCATGTCTGTTAAAATAATGGAAAAACCAAGTTATCATTTCATTCTTGGAGAGGCACCAAAGATTAGAGGTTTATTTCCCCTTCTCCCACCCTCTTTGCCCTTAAAGAAGTCAAACACATTGTACCAAGACTCAAAGTTTTTTTGAAACAAAAGGAGCTAAGAGTCGTAAGAGACACTGCGCAGTAGACTAAGTGGCCAGGCACCTTCACTTGTGTGACAGCGTTTCTAAATCAAAGTAGCAGCCACAGGGCAGGAGTCCCGGGGCTGGACAAAGAGGAAATCGGAGCAGCACCTGGACCTGAGGTAATTGGGCAGTGCAATGAGGAGGGGCAGTGGGAGGACTTAGGGCTGCCTCCGAAAGACAAACCAAGAGGAATTGGACTAATTGCAGCAGCCTGACATTTGGAAAACGTGTCCCGTCCCAACTCTGTCCCTCGGCTGCAGGCTCCACCTCTCAATTCCCGCTTCTGGGCCTCACCTCAGCCGAGGCTCTCTTCCGCCCACTCAGCCCTGACTTCACGTCTCCGCCTCCGGCTCTGGCGCCCCCAGAACTCAGCTCTCCCTACGGAAGATGAGCTCAGGGTCGGCTCCCAGCTCCGCGGCGCCCCATTTCTAGCTCGGCCCCGCCCCACTCCACCACACTTGCTCCCTGGCTTCCGGCTCGCCGGCGGGCCCAGCCCCAGCCCCAGCCCCAGCCCCCGGTCCAGGACTCCTCCCAGCCCGGCTCTCCCCGGCGCCCGCCGCCTCGGCCCCGCCCTGCTCTCCGGCCACTCGGCGGTTACCGGCTGGTCCCGCCCGCCCGACGCAGGCGCCTCGCAGCCAATCGGCGGCTGCCACACTGCGGCCCGAGCCGGGCTGGGGGGTTGGGACCTCCGGCTGCAGGTCCGCCTGGGCCAGACGCGCGAGCGCAGGCACAGGCTGGGTGGTTGTGGCCGGCCTCCGCATCCCCGCCGAGCCCCCGACCCTCCCGGCCGCCCCTAGCCTCACCTCGGAGCCATGCGCCCCCGCTGCCGAGCGCTGTTCCCCGGCGTGGCGCTGCTTTTCGCCGCGGCCGGGCTCGCCTCTGCCTCCGACGTGCTGGAACTCACTGACGACAACTTCGAGAGTCGCATCTCCGATACAGGCTCTGCGGGCCTCATGCTCGTCGAGTTCTTCGCCCCTTGGTGAGGCCATTAAGCCGGGGCGCGGGAGGGAGGCGGGGAGGGACGGCTGGGCCGGGGGCGAAGGCGCGGGAGCGGTTGGGCCTACGCAGCGCTGGCGCCCTCCACCAAACCAGCAGGCCCGGCTGCAGCCGGCCCGTTTCCCACCCCCGGTGAGCCGAGCTGCCTCGGCAAGAGCGGAGAAGTCGGTGCTGATTGCCTGGGAGCGGGACCCGGGAAGAAAACCCGCAGGCCCCGCTCACGTAGGGGCACATCCTTACCTCGCTGCTCCTGCGGCACTTCCTATTTGCAGAGGGTTTAACCACCCCCTACCCCGCTTAGATGGGTATCTTTACTGGCTGAGTCCGTGTTAATGCTCTCCATCCGACAAACGGTATCTTTACGGTTTCTGGCTGAGTCCATGTTAAGGCTGTCCATCCTACAAACGAGGCATCCCAAGGCTTTATATCGGAAGCGAACATTTCACCAAGTGCAGAGAGGAGAGGCCCTGGGCCCCCAGAGTACTTCCTTTCTTCTTGCCCCACGCTCCGCAGCCATTGGTTTCTAGCCAAGGTCACTCAGTGGCTGCAGAATGGTCATAAATGCTTTCTTGAGGCCGGCAATTATTTTATTCCATCGCATGGTGCACGCTTTCTCCATTAAGCTGATCCCATTTCGGCACCGGCAGAATCCCGTCAAAAAGAGCAGGTGAAAAGAGAAATGCCGTCAGAAATCTGTCTAAAGTGTCGGTTTTAATTAGGAAGAATGCCCAAAAAGACTCCAGTGAGAAAGTAATCAGTGTGGGGAGAAATAGTCCACTTCAGGGTGATATAACTGAACAAGGGTGTGAATTCCTTAGGATACAACTAACTCAAAAAGTTGGGGGTATGGGGGAGAGAGCAAATAGGATTTCTGATTGAGTAGACCTGAATGTTTTTGTTTGTTTGTTTGTTTGTTTTTAAACTCCCAAATCCTTACCGCAGAGAGCCATGATTATTATCAGGCTTGGGATGGTTCAATATATTCATGCTGATTACAGTACTTAATTTTTTTCCTCCTGCCACAATACCTTTAATTAAAAATGATTTGTATTCAAAAGTATCAGTAAAACAAAGTTGATGTATAACTTTTACTTGCTTCTAACTCTGGTCTTTACTCAGCAAGGGTTCAGCCACCGTGCTGGGGGTAATACTAGAAGAAGTCTGGTAATGAAGACCACCTGAACCAGAAAGATGTGTTAGAGGCAACAAATTTTGTTTTCATCTTGTGACAGATTTTATGTGCAGGCATTCCTGTGGCCAACTGGTAGTACTGATTACACATCACAGGTGGTCTTTCTCGTTATACATCTGCAGAAGTCACATTCCATCTTAGAAACTACTCTTCCCAATCATATAACCTTGCTGTTAACTTTGAAGGGGCGTAACTGTATTTAGAGTGGCTGGATGGGGTTGTATCAAAACTGGGTGGTGCTTCTGTGACTGCAGGGGTCTACCTTAAATTGTTGCATGTGCTTCCCTAAAAACTGCATATCCCGTCATGCACTAAACTATCCCCCAAATTGGGTGGATCCCTGCTGTGGTGTCTGCTTTTAATTGGTCTAGAAGGTAAGGTAATCCTCCACAATGCGGGCAAGCAGGATCAGTTTTCTGAGTGACTAATTTGGAATCAAGGAAGTCTCCTGTTGATAATGTCCTTATTTCTTCACATTCAACTATTTTTATTTATTAATACTTCAGCTAGAAATGTTTTCTTTTTTTTTTTTTTAAAGATTTTATTTATTTATTTGAGAGAGAGAGAATGAGAGAGAGCACATGAGAGGGGGGAGGGTCAGAGGGAGAAGCAGACTCCCCGCCGAGCAGGGAGCCCGATGCGGGACTCGAACCCGGGATTCCAGGATCATGACCTGAGCCGAAGGCAGTCGCTTAACCAACTGAGCCACCCAGGCGCCCTAGAATGTTTTCTGACTGCTATAATCCTTTGTACAGATCAGAACTGGCTCACAAGCTAGATAGGAACAGTTAATCCAGTTGAAAGTAAATTGACCTATTTTGAGCAAGTTCTTCATCTCATTTGTTTTTGGGTATTTTTTGCACTTTCGTTTTATAGTGAAAGTGAAAAATTTCTTTGCATTTGACTTTGTAGACTCATTTCCATTATGAAGTTTTATCTGTGTAATTTGTAAGAATGGGAGTATATGAATTTCTCTGGGGAAATAAATAACACTGTTTAAATGTGATAGTATCTGAAAATTTATTGATCAACGTTAAGTAAGTTTTAAATCCTCAACATCTACTTATGTTGTAGATTTGTGCTCTACCTTCTAGGACAGTAGTATTAAATGATTCTTGATATACAGTGTTTCTGGAGTACATATAGAAAAAAAATGTGTGGGGGCGCCTGGGTGGCTCAGTAGTTAGGCGTCTGCCTTCGGCTGGGGTCATGATCCCAGGCTCCTGGGATTGAGCCCCACATCGGGCTCCCTCCTCTGCGGGAAGCCTGCTTCTCCCTCTCGCACTTCCCCTGCTTGTGTTCCCTCTCTCGCTGTGTCTCTGTCGAATAAATAAATAAAATCTTAAAAAAAAAAAGAAAAAAATATGTGGATAGTGTAAAATGAAATATTTCTTTTATACATGCTAATTCCTTTACTTGGAATTTCTGATGTATCCTCCCACCCCAAATTGATCTTTTCAACAAGATTTAGCTCCTTGGACAACTAACTGGTTGCTCCCGCCTCTCAGTTGGGACCTAATATTGTCTGTCACCCCTGCCAGACTGGTGTTCCTATAGGGAAAGGACTACATCAGTTTTTCTGTCAGAGACTTTCGTCACAAAGTAATGATTGTTGATTGAATGTATGTTGGGATTCACTATTACTGCTAGGTGCCATCCCTGAAAGTGATGGAATTGTTCTTTTAATACTATCTAGGACTGGGTGAAAGAAGTAGTGGTTAATCTTGATGTTCCTCTTCAAATTCCACCCGAGTTCCATTCCTGGTGAATCTGAAGAAGGCAGTCTCTTCTAGTCTCTCTGGAACTCGTTGAACAGGTCCTTCCTTTGGACATTTGATGACTTTATGGATGCAGCAAATGGTTAAGGCAGTGGTTTTCAGGGGCGCCTGGGTGGCTCAGTCGCTGAGCATCTGCCTTCAGCTCAGGTCATGATCCCAGGGTCCTGGGATCAGGCCCTGCATCGGGCTCCCTGCTCAGCAGGAAGCCTGCTTCTCCCTCTCCCATTCCCCCTGCTTGTGTTCCCTCTCTCCCTGTGTCTGTCTCTGTCAAATAAATCTTTAAAAAAAAAAAAAGGCAGTGGTTTTCAGTCCCAGCCTTGATAGTTATACACATATCTCCCTAACACCCTTGGTTCCCTCCATGGGTATTTTTTGTATGCATCTGGGTTGATACCGACTGGTCTGGTCTAATTATTTTATACTATTTTTTTTCACTTCAAATATTTTGAGATGGTTGAGGTGAAACTTCTTAAGTCTGTTGCCTCAGCCTTCTTGATAATTAGGTATTCAACAGAAATCTGTCTTGTTTCTTTTTTATTCTCATTGCTGTCGCTCTGGTCCAAGCTTTCATTATCTACCATGTGAAATATATTATCTTCTAGGTGGCTTCTATTTTTCTCTCTCCTTTCCCCCTTCCTGTTATATATATTGCTGACCGGAGTAGTCTCAATACACATAAAATGTTTATTATCTCTTAATAAACAAAGCCCTCCACAGTTCTCCGAATGTATCATTTTCACTAGTAATTTTACCTTTGCTCTACTATTCCCCTTATCTAAAATACCCCAGGACAGGTCCTGGCTGAAGCCTTAAATTCTTAAAGGCCCAGATCCAATTCTTACTCCCTTTAACTTTTTTTTTTTTTTTAAATCTTTGAGCCCTTATGTTCCCCAAAGCCTGAATTTCTCAGATAAATTGGTTATCTTATTAAATCAGTTAGGATTTGTGTGTTTTTGTTGCAACCCAAGTACACGAGTTTTTAATTTATTTTGCAATCTAAGGAATACAGAGGATGTAATGAATAATACCATATTCCATATACATGTAAGATGCCGCGGGTTGGGAGGGGAATCCTTATTTTATGTCTCACAAAGAAGGAAATCCTACCGTTGAAACTATGACATGATTGCAGGGCACATGCCAATTTCAGATAAGGTAAAATGCGCATCCATGAAATACAGTATAGGGAATACCATTTATTCACCACCTGGTCTAAAAATTAAAGGCAGTACAGTTGAAGCCTATACATCCCTTCCCTGTCTTATGTACACCCCCATCCTGAATTTGGTGTTTATCATTTGATCCTTTTATACTTCTAGTAAATATGTATGTAACACTAACTAACATCTAATATTGCAGTATTTTTTATATCACCATTCCTTCATTTAAGCTTTCTAATGATTCTTTTTGAATCGAACTCCTACTAAAGACCTTAAAGAATATAAGCTCTTGTAGTCCTTTGTTTTAAACACGTTTTAGGGGCAAAATGTTTCCAAGTTATTTGTCCATCACTTAATAAAATAAATTTTGAGACTGTTGGCTATGAAATATATAAGGTCAAGTTTCTTCCATGTTTCTTTTTGTTTTCTAATTCTATTTTTGCTATCTGTGGGGAGGTTACAGGACTACTTTACCTTCTCCAAGTGGTCCCTCTGCAACCCATTGGGTTTTGAAGAGATGACGTATAGCTGGTGCTAGCTATATATACATGGTTAAGGAGGAGTATCTCCCCTCTCCCCGCATCGCATATACAGTGTGCCTGTGGGACTCTCAGGACTTCCCAGGCTAGGAGCAGATGTTTCTGATGGCCCTCTCGGAAAATACTCTAACTGACAATGTTTTATCCTCATCAGTTCTTACAGCCAGATGAACTATGTAGCTGTAAAAATAGGGCTTGCTGTCTTAAATATGTCATTCTAATGCTGAGTTGAAACTCAGCTGAGAAGAAAAAAAGGCTCTAACAGCTGCTAAAGTATCTAGCAAATGAGTGCCTTTTGGGCCTCCTTCTACCCCCTCAAACTGGGTTTTTGGACAAAGAGATTCCTATTGAAGGAATGGAGAAAAAGTTCTTGGTGATTTTTTTTTTAATTTTTATTTTTTTTTAATTTTTATTTATTCATGAGAGACAGAGAGAGAGAGGCAGAGGGAGAAGCAGGCTCCCAAGGAGCAGGGAACCCGATGCAGGACTTGATCCCAGGACCCTGGGATCATGACCTGAGCTGAAGGCAGACGCTTAACCATCTGAGCCACCCAGGCGCCCTTGGTGATTTTTAAAGATTTAATGTCATACTTGGAACCTTAGAAGCTTTCAATCGCTGTATTTTTAAGAATCACAGTGTGGTTTCTTAAAAATGTGCCTTTTGGGAAGTGCTACCAGAAATGGGATTGCTGCTATCTTGCTCTTCATTTTGTTCTCATTAATTAGTCCGAAGGCTTGAGCCCTTTCCCTCTTTAATGTGGGGTATAATTCTGACTATAGTTTTCAAGGCTCAGTTATACTTTTAACTGAGAAAATGGTGGCTCCTCTGAACTATGCTAGTCCTAGCATCAGCCTCAGGTTAGGGATAATACCTTTGCCCTTGAGAGCTCTGGTTACTTTATCAGTAATGGATGTTGTTCAGGTGATGTTTTTGCTTTTGGAAGCAGCTACTAGTTCAAAAGTTGTATTATAGTTTGAGGTTTGTCCTAGAGAAACATGGCTAACAATCTTGAAGGATTAAACTGAGAATTTGGCTTTTTTTTTTTTTTAATGTATTTATATAGGTGTGGACACTGCAAGAGGCTTGCCCCTGAGTATGAAGCCGCAGCAACCAGATTAAAAGGAATAGTCCCATTAGCAAAGGTGAGTCTAGGCAGATTCTTCATTAAAGAAAATGGGATATTTTCCATATGATCTCACTGATAAACACATGCCAAGGGGGAAATGAAAAAAAGGAGAGAGGGAAACAAGCCCTAAGTGACTCTTAAGGGTAGAGAACAAACTGAAGGTTGATGGAGGGAGGTGGGTGGGGGTGGCCCAGATGGGTGATGGGCATTAAGGAGGGCACTTGTGAGGAGCACTGGGTGTTGTACGTAAGTGACAAATCATTGACTTCTCCAGAAACCAATTTTTTTTAAAGATTTTATTTGTTTAGAGAGTGTGTGCATGAGTGGGGGGAGGGGCAGAGGGAGGAGAGACTCTCAAGCTGACTCCGCTAAGCCCGGACCCTGACGAGGAGCCTGACACCAGGCTGGATCTCCCAACCCTGAGATCATGACCTGAGCAGAAAGCAGGAGTTGGACCCCTCAACCGAGCCACCCAGGCACCCCTCCAGTAACCAATATTGTGCTGTATGTTAACTAACTAAAATTTAAATTAAAAAAAAGGAAAGAAGAAAATGGGGTATTTTAAATAGTAGTTTTTAAAATTAACATTCATTTTCTCTACTCTTATGGTACTAAGAAGAGAACGCTAGTTTCTGGGCAAATACACAACTGACTATTGTATTAATTATGGTTTCTAAAGATTAAAAGTAGTAAAACTAAGGGAATTACTGGAATAAGAAAGAGGTAAAATATATGGTAAATAAGAATTAAGGGGCAAATATGGAAAGTAAAAATACAGTAGTCAAGGTCAGAGGAAAATTGTTGAATAAATGAGTTCCCTAAACTTCCTTATGATATTCATGGTGATGGGAATAGGAAAATGACAGGATGTTGTAAGTATGTAGCTAGCTGGTCAACTATAAACTTAGTATTTGCTCTTACAATCATAGTAATGCTTCTATGGCATGCCTGGGTGGCTCAGTCGGTTAAGCGTCTGCCTTTGGCTCTGGTCATGATCCCAGGGTCCTGGGATCAAGTCCCATGTAGTTGGGCTTCCTGCTCAGCGGGGAGCCTGCTTCTCTCTCTCCCTCTACCTCTGTGTGTGCTCTCTCTAGCTCTCACTCTCTCTCAAATAAATAAAATCTTTAAAAAAAAAAATCAGTAATGCTTCTAGAATTTTGCCATTATTCTATAGTAAACTCATAGTTGCTGCAGTATAAAAGCTCACATCTTTGGGCACCTTGGTGGCTCAGTCGGTTAGGCAGCCGACTTGATTTCGGCTCAGGGTCACGAGATTGAGCCCCACTTTGGGCTCCGTGCTGAGTGTGGAGCCTGCTTAAGATTCTCACCCTCTTCCTCTGCCCTTCCCCTCACCCATGTGCTCACGCGCTTGCTCTCTCTCAAATAAATAAATCTTTAAAAAAAATAAAAGGACACATCTTGGTCACCTCAAATAAATAGTTCATACATATATAGGACTGTTTTTGGAAACTGCTTTTAATCCTGATGTTTCTCTGGCTGTTTGCCTTGGGGGAAAAAGAAAGTTCAGTCATGATTTAATTCCTGCCTTGTGTAGCTATAGCCTGTGTTTCTCTGGACACATTACTTTTCTACACCTCAGTTTATGTTAAAGCATTGGGACCATACCTCAGAATCTTGTGAAGAGTAAATGAAATAACATATGCAAAGTGCCTATAGCACTGCTGACTTTAGAGTAAGTGGCTAGATAGGAATTGTTTTCCTTCTTCCTGATAGCAAGTCTCTCTAGAACTACCTTGTTATAGTTTAGTTCATATTCAAATTATCTCGGGGAGCATATTCAAGTATTGGTACTTTGCTAATAACTAGATGATTTGCCAAATCAAATTATACTCCACCCCACCTAAAGGATATGTACCTCCATCCATCCATCCCCTTTATAATAATCATTATCAAAGTAAGAAAGATACTGTTAGTAATTTAAGCAATTTATCCCTCACATATTTTTTTTTTTTTTAAGATTTTATTTATTTATTGGACAGAGAGAGACACAGAGAGGGAACACAAGCAGGGGGAGTGGGAGAAGCAGGCTTCCTGAGGAGCAGGGAGCCCGCTGTGGGGCTCAATCCCAGGACCCTGCGATCATGAGCTGAGCTGAAGGCAGACGCTTAACGACTGAGCCACCCAGGTGCCCCCCCACTTTTTTTTTAAGATTTTATTTATTTGAGAGGGAGAGAGAGATCAGCAGGCTCCCCACAGCAGGGAGCCCAATGTAGGACTCAATCCCCAGACCCTGGGATCATGACCTGAGCCAAAGGCAGACGCTTAACTGCCTGAGCCACCCAGGCGTCCCCCTCACATATTCTAAGGCAGAAAGAAGGTGGAGACCACTGCTTTAAATAATAGAGACTTTGAGGGAAGAATTTAAATAGTCATTTGTGCATTTTGTAGGAGGTCCAGCAACCTAAATTTTAACCAATTCTTTAGGTGATTGTATGTAACTAGCCCAGCACCAGTCTGCTTAAAATATATGTTCTGTGGCATGTGTGCAAAGAATTGCTTGATCCTCTTAAGATTTGAGTAGTCTTTAATATTTTGGGAATATAGAAGGAGCCTGCAACAAACATCTGGATAATAGATGGTTCGTGTATTTTAATCTTTAGGTTGATTGTACTGCCAACACAAACACTTGTAATAAGTATGGAGTCAGTGGATATCCAACCCTGAAAATATTTAGAGATGGTGAAGAAGCTGGTGCTTACGATGGGCCTAGGACTGCCGGTAAGGATCCTGGATTACATTTTGGAAACTTATTTGTTAAGTACCCTGTTTTTGTAGTGGGAACATGACATTTTTCTAAACAACATACTTGTAATCTTAAAAATTCCTCATCTAAGGGGCGCCTGGGTGGCTCAGTCCGTTGGGCGTCTGCCTTTGGCTCAGGTCGTGATTCCAGGGTCCTGGGATCAAGCCCTGCATCAGGCTCTCTGCTCAGCGGAGAGTCTGCTTCTCCCTCTCCCTCTGCCTGCTGCTCCCCCTGCTTGTGCTTTCTTCATCTCTCTCTGTCAAATAAATAAACAAAATCTTAAGAAAAAAATTCATCTAAGAAGTCTATTTAGTATCTAACAAAAGACTTCTCTAAATAAACAGATTATGTAAGTAATGTAGAAAATACATGAACTTGAGTTGTAAGGTCTACTAGGCATTTTTTTCAATTGACATATTTATTGAGTACTTAGACTCTGTGCCAGATATTTTAGATATACTAGGTGCTCTGTATTTATTGATAAAACAGACAAGTTTCCTACTCTTATGTGCTTACATTCTGGGAGATGAAGAGAAGAAGACAACAACCAAGTTTAAAAGTATATGTAGATAACTACTTTACATCCCAAAACAACACACACAACAGAAAATAACAAGGGACGAAAAGGATGCAGAAAAATTGGAACCATTTTGCACTGGTGGTGTAAATGTAAAATGGTATAGCTGCTATGGAAAACGGTATGGAAGTTCCTGAAAATTAAAAAAAAATAGAATTACCAAACGATCTAGCAATTCTCCTTCTGGACATATACCCCAAAGAATTACGAGCAGGGTCTTGAAGATATATTTGTATGTAGTTTCCTAGTGTAGTAAAATTCATAGAGACAAAGTACAGTGGTGATTCCTAGGGACTACAGGGTGGAGAAAATGGGGAGTTTTTTTAATGAGTAGAGTTTCAGTTTTGCAAGATGAAAACAGTCCTGGAGAGTGGCTATGCAATAGTGTGAATGTACTTAATGCCACAGAACTGTATGCTTAAAAATAGTTATGATAATAAATTTTACGTATATCTTATCACAGTTAAAATTATTTAATTTCATATATAAGATAAATTCAGTTAGTGGTAAGAGCATTAAAGGAGAAAAATAAAACCATTTATGTGCTAGTGACTGGGTTTGAGAGTACCACATCATCGGAGTTAGCAGGGCTGTAACCTTTGAGCTGAGACGTGAATGATAGGCATGAGCTAGCCTTGAGAAGATTTGGGCCAGAGCCTTCCAAGCAGAGGGGAAAGACTCTGAGGTATACAAAGAGGCCTTAAGGTATAACTGAGCTTGATGAGTTCGAGGGATAGAAAGACCATGTGGCTGGAGTATAATTAGCATGGATGGTAGATGAAGCTTTTTTTTTTTTTTTTTAAAGATTTTATTTATTTATTTGACAGAGACACAGTGAGAGAGGGAACACAAGCAGGGGGAGCGGGAGAGGGAGAAGCAGGCTCCCCATTGAGCAGGGAGCCCAATGTGGGGCTCCATCCCAGGACCCTGGGATCATGGCCTGAGCTGAAGGCAGACGCTCCACCTACTGAGCCACCCAGGCCCGCCCCAACAGATGAAGTTTGAGAGGCAAATGGGGACTGGATCCTCTAGGGCCTATAATTGATGAGAAAAAATATTTTGGACAGTTTTGCCAAGTCTTTCAAGTAGTGACAAACATTTTATTTACCTTTTCATGATGGAAAGCTAAGAGAAAAGAGGTTCAGTTAGGTATTTTAGGGAGGTGGAATTTTTTCAGTCTGCATGATTGTTACTCATATACAAAGCTCTGCATAACATGGCCACTACCTAACTCTTGTATCATCTTAAGATTGTTTCACCTTAGGACCTTTGCCCTGGTTATATTCCCAGCCCGAAATGATCTTCCCCTATGTTTTCATGGCTTGCTCCTTTTTGTCATTCAGATCATGGCTTAAATTTTACCTCCCAGAGGCTTACCCAGGCCACCAGACCTAAAGTAGCCACCCAGTCATTTTCTTAACCACCTCATCCTCTTAATTCTCTACATAGTTTTGGTTATTATATCATTTTGTAATTGTTTATTTGGAGATTTTGTTTATTATTTGGAGATAAACTGTAAGCTCTAAGAAAGCAGAGACCTTGTTTACTTTATTTACTACTCTGTCTCCAGCACCTAGACTCTTCACATGCAGTAGATACTCAGTAACTCTTTGTTGAATGCATGAAAAAATACTTTGACTCCACTGAGGTCATTTAGCCAACACTTAAAATTTGGTATGTCTAAGCACAGAAGGAAAAAAAAAATTTCATGAGCTTAAAAGTATTAATGAAGAACCCCATGTTACCATTCAGATTTTATTTGTTCAATTTAGGATGGAATTAGCGGTTCGAATTATTGAAATGTTTTTCTGAACTTGAGCATGCCTTAACTAAATTGTAGGTGAACCCAATTAGACTGCTACTGGTCAGATATTGTCACTTGGGCTGTAACAATAGATTTCTTAAATTTAAGAATTTCTTAGTATCTGACTAGGAGGTCAGATGTTTGGCTACTTAGAATGTATTATTTCGTTTATGTACTTCTGTGCAAACTACGCTCTTTGCCCTCCTGCTTAAATTGGTTGCTCTGCACTCCCTTTATACCTTCCACAGAATTTTAAATATTTACGGAGAAAAGTAACACTTCTCATCATAGCCACAGGTTAAAGTTCTTCATAATTTATATCATGATATAGTAATAATAATTCCCTTAGAGACTAAACAAATCATATTCAATTTCAATTAATCTGTTGATGCAACCCCTCCTATGTGAGGAATTGAGGAAAATATTTAAAAGGAAAAAATGTCCATGACGGGAGAGAGAAGGAAGAAACATTAGAAAAAATGCAGAATAGACTCAATCATGTCGAAAGAGTTAAATAATATTCTGTCTTGGCCAGTTAACAAATCAGTAGAGTACTTAGAAAGGGGGTGCAAGAGATAGAATACTATGGAGGGGGCGCATTGCCCTTGTCTGAACTGTGGGCATTTTGAGCCTTTGAATGGTTTTAGTGGACCCCAGAAGTTTAAGGGATAAGATGATTTTTTGTGTTTCTAAATTGTTCTACTTATCTAGCCCATTTCACCTCAGTAGGAAAGTGTGATGTAGGTGGATCCTGTACATGGCATAACTTGACCTATATATAGTTAAAACCTTGTACTAGCTATCCAAGTTCATGCATTTTCTGCCTTTAAAATGTAAGGCTACAAGTGACTCTTTGTGCTCCTTGAGAATACGGGATTTGCTTACTTAATTTATTTGTAAAATGGATGTTTCTCAAACTTACGTGCTAGTAAGTATTATTCTAGAGCTAGATATATATCACTGAGCAAAACAGACAAAAATCCTTATGCATTTGGAATTTACTTTGTCATGGGAAGAGATAGATGAAAATAATAAGGATAGAGTATTAATTAGGTGGGTGAAAAGTGCTATAGAGAAAGATAAAGCTGGGGAAGGGAATTCGGGAGCATTGGAGGTGAATAGGTTTTAGTTTACAATGGGATGGTCAGGGAGAGCTTCTTTGAGAAGGTGACATTTGAGTAAAGACCTAAAGGAGTTAAGGAAGGGAGCCAGGAGGATATCTGGGGAGAGTGTTCTAGGCAGAGAGAATAACTTGAACAAAGGCATTATTAATGTGTACTGTTATAAACACTTTAATAAATCCCTGGTAGGGTTATGAATAAGTACAGTCTCTTTGGGGAGGTAGTTTGACAATTATAAATACATGTATTCTTTGACCCAGTGAATCCACTTCTAGGAATTTACCCTACAGATCTACTCAATCATGTGCAAAATGACATTAGTACAAGGTTGTTTATTGCAGAATTATTTATAACAGCAAGAAATTGTTAAGAAATGTCTGTCATATGTATCTGATTGAATAAGTTATGGTACATTCATACAGTGAAACACTGTGCAGGTATAAAAAAGACTGAGGTAGCTCTTTATGTACATTGGCGTAAACTCTCTCTAAACTCTATTAAATGACAAAAACAAAATACAGAATAGCATAGTTGTATGCTGCCATTTGGGAAGAAAAGAAAGAAAAGAATAAATACAGAATTGCTTGTTTATGCATAATATGTCTGTTTTAAGGGTTATATTTTTAAATAATCTCCACACCCAACATGGGGCTCCAACTTACAACCCCGAGATTGAAGAGGGACATGCTCCGCCGACTGAGCCAGCCAAATGCCTCCCTTTTGAACCTTTTGAATTTTGAATTATGTGAATGATTGCCTTCTCAAAAATTAGAAATTTGTGTTGCTATAATCTTTCATTTTATCTTTTAAGATGGAATTGTCAGCCACCTGAAGAAGCAGGCAGGACCAGCTTCAGTTCCTCTCAGGACTGAGGAAGAATTTGAGAAGTTCATTAGTGATAAAGATGCTTCTGTGGTGGGTAAGTAGCAAATATTTGATATACAACAAAATCATCAATTTGGTTTCAAAAACCCTCTGTATCTGAGTAAACAAGAAAGTTAAACCAGTTTAGGAAGCCTTGGGGACAGTTGAAAAGACAACTCCTAGATTTAGGTCAGCATTACCATAATGTGGAAAAAACTGTTTTATTGGAATGGCTTTGTGTTCTTACAAATAAAGATGAAATTTCAGTTAAAGACCCAAAAGAGAAATATCTTCAGCTTTTTCTATTGCATCTCAAACTCAGAGATTTAACTCAATAGGGTAGTTAAGACTGAAAATAAGGTTTTTAGGTAGGAGGATACTAGTAAATAATAAACCTCTGTGTCTACTGTTTTCACAGTAGTAGCAGATTTAGTTCTTGAGATCAAATTACTAGGATTTGTGTACTTTGCTTTCTTGGGTGTTACAGTATTTCATTTTATCCTTAAAATAACTTGCAGTTAAATACATTCTACATCTTAAGTGTTTTCTCTTTTGTTTTAAATGTAATGTATAAGGTAGTTGACTTAAAAAATAAATTTAAACATGTAATCTGTGTTTGTGCTTCTCTTAATCTCATAATATAATAAAACTGACTTTCTGACAGTAGAAGATGGTTTGTAATTTAAATTTGACTAAAAGCCACTTCTTATTGTCTGGATTTTACCGATTCTGTATATTTTCAAGGAGTTAACTACAAGCAGACATTTAATAAACACTTAGGTTTCAGTCACTTTTCTAGACTTGAAGTTCTGACAACAAGTAAAAAAATACAGTAAAGTAATTGATGGTTTATTTTGGCAAACGGTCTTATTTGATCCTTCTGACACCTAAAATAGTCCCCTGAAACTAAGAAGTTAAGCAGTTTGCCCAAATCTAATTGTGAAAAACTAGAAAAGGCTTGAACTCTGACAAATCCTCTCCCTTGGCTCCCTGGGACAAATTTTTTTTTTTTTTTAAGGGTAGAGGGAAAATTCTCCTCCTAAGTATTTTGTCAAATATCCTAGGTAGTCATGGTAAAGCAGACCCAGTCCTGTTACCTGTCTCACTTTGCTTACCTGTGAATAGAATGAAGGCTTTGAAAATAGAAGAATTTTAGGGCGCCTGGGTGGCTCAGTTGGTTAAGCGACTGCCTTCGGCTCAGGTCGTGATCCTGGAGTCCCAGGATCGAGTCCCGCATTGGGCTCCCTGCTCAGCGGGGGGGTCTGCTTCTCCCTCTGCCCTCTTCCCTCTCGTGCTCTCTGTCTCAGATAAATAAATAAAATCTTTAAAAAAAAAAAAAAAGAAAATAGAAGAATTTTATGGGACGCCTGGGTGGCTCAGTTGGTTAAATGTCTGCCTTTGGCTCGGGTCATGATCCCAGGATCCTGGGATCAAGTCCCGTATCCAGATCCTTGCTTGGTGGGGAGCCTGTTTCTCCCTCTGCCCTGCTGCTCCCCCTGCTTATGTTCTCTCTCTGACAAATAAATTTTAAAAAATCTTTTACAAAAATGAAAATAGAAGAATTTGAAAGTTTAATTATGTTTCAGCACTTACTGTTTCTTCCTTGTGTTTGACATTTTTTGTATAGGTTTTTTCAAAGATTTATTTAGTGAAGCTCACTCTGAGTTTCTAAAAGCAGCCAGCAACTTGAGGGATAACTACCGATTTGCACACACCAATGTGGAGTCTCTGGTGAACAAATATGATGATGATGGAGAGTAAGTGACTGAATTGAATACCCTTGTAAATTTCTGGACCAAGTACTAATTGTATGAACTGGTGATTTTTATGCCTAGTTCTTCTGAAAGATTTATTAAGCTAAGTGCTAGGAACTATTGCTACCTTTGAGGTGCCTCTAGTAGGGGGAGACAGTGAATATATTTAAATATATAAGTGTTAAGTGAGCATTATAGGTGTTAAAATAGAAATGTATGCAGGGTGTGCCGGAAGAACAGGGAGTGATTTTTTTTCCTTCGGGGTCGGGAGTAGTATCAGAAGAAACTTCATAGAGGACGTGATTCTTGAGGTGTGTCTTGAAAGATAAATTTTTCCAGGCAGGTTATTTCAGTTGGGATAAAAATTATTCCAGATAGGGGCGCCTGGGTGGCTCAAGAGCCATAAGCATCTGGCTCTTGATCTCAGGTCAGGTCTTGATCTCAGGGTTGTTAGTTCAGTCCTCATGTGGGGCTTCATGCTGGGCTGGAGCCTACTTTAAAGAAAACATTATTGGGTGCCTGGGTGGCTCAGTTGGTTAGGTGTCTGCCTTCAGCTTGGGTCGTGATCCCAGGGTCCTGGGATCGAGCCCCAAGTCAGGCTCCCTGCTCGGCCAGGGACCTGCTTCTCCCACTCCCTCTGCCACTCCCCCTGCTTGTGCCCTCCTGCTCTCTATCAAATGAATAAATAAAATCTTTAAAAAAAAATAAAAATTAAAAAAACCTTTATTCCTGGGATGCCTTGGTGGCTCAGTTGGTTACACGTCTGCCTTGGGCTCAGGTCATGATCCCGGGGTCCTGGGATCAAGTCCCACATTGGGCTCCTTGCTCAGCAGGAGCCTGTTTCCTCTGCCTGCCGCTCCCCCCGCTTGTGCGCTCTCTTCTGACAAGTAAATAAATAAAAATCTTGAAAGAGAGAAAGAAAGGGAGGAAGGGAGGGAGGGAAGGAACAAGGGAACATTCCAGATAGAGCGGCGGAAGTGAAGGCCCCAAGATGTGGAACAACTTTTAGGAATGTTGAGACCTGTAGTACTACTGGAGTATTGTTTATAAATGAGGTGATAGGGAAAGGTAAGCAGAGACCAAATTATAGAAGATTTTAAGTGCATACAAAAGAATTTTGATTTTCTCTTTTACACACGTGAGAGTCATTGAAAGACTTTGAACGGGAGAGTAATGTGATTTTTGTGTTTCAGAAGAAAAGTTGCTGGTACCCATGTGATGATGGTTTGAAAGGGGAGGAATGGCAAGGCAGTAAGAGTCCAAACTAAGGGTGACCACTGAGAGACTAAATTAAGGCAGCATTTAGGGGCATGGAAAAGGAGAGAGTATACAAAAATGTAAACAATAGGATTTGGTCCCTAGCCATGTGTGAAAAGAGGAAGATCTAGAATGAATATAGGTTTCTATAACTTGGATGACTGGGCCACCAACCGTCATTATCAAGCTGGGAAAAAGATGAAGAGAAACAAATTTGAAGGGATTGATAATGAGTTCATTTTGGCCTAGTGAGTGTAAAGTTTGTGAGATGTCCCAGTGAAGACCCAATAGACAAATGGATAAATGAGCTTAGAATTCGGGGAAAGTTCTAAAGTTCTATAGGTCAAGCACCTGTAAATAATTATTGAAACCATGAGACTAGATGAGATCACTCAGGGTGAGCATATAAAGAAGAAGAGTGTGCAAGGGCTAGTGTTATTGATTTATATTTAACAAAATATGTAGTGTTTAGTATGTGCCATTTACTATTGACTTATTTAATCCTCTTAACAACTGGTGAGACAGATCTGTTATTATTTCATAGAGGAGAAAAGTACCCAAGAGAGGTTAAGTAATTTGCCTAGCTTCACAGCCGGTTAAGTGGCAGAGCTAGGATTTGAAACTAGAAAGTCCAGATGCAAAGTTGTAGGTTTGACTGCCTTTTACATTAAGACACACCAGGTCTGTGAACCGTTGTGGAGCCCTCTCTGGCTCATTAAGCACATCACAGATCAGCCTGTTAACCTTAGATGTGTTCATTGTGGCTGCCTTTAAAGTGGCCTATCAGCTTCTGATTAGAAGTCTTACTGAGAAGACCTTACGTGAAGGGTGTCTTAAAGTCATCATGTGTACACCAAGGCCACAACATCATTAAAGATTATATTTGAAACTGCTGGATTTCTATCTTTTTGAGAATAACTGCTCTGAAGTTGGTAACTACGATAAAAAAAAAAAAAAACCCCGCAATATTAGCCCTGTTCACATTTTTGCTTGCCCAGCATGTTTGTATTAAGTTCCCTTTTGCTATGTAATTTCCCTGTGTTCTATAAAATGCCTGTGTTTTTTGTTTTTTTAGAGGGGAAGAGCAGAGGGAGAGGGAGAAAGAATTCTCAGCAGACTCCCCGCTGAGGCGGAGCCGGATGCAGGGCTCAATCTCACCACCCTGAGATCATGACCTGAGCCAAAATCAAGAGTCGGATGCATAACAACTGGGGTATCCCCCAGATACCCCTAAAATGCCTGTGTTTTGATTGACATGAAGTCAGTGGTTAATACTGGAAGAGTGAGAGAGGGATGTGAGGACTAAAAGGGCTGAAGCCTAGACAAAAACAAGTGATAAAATTATATGTAGGTGGGGGCACCTGGGTGGCTCAGTTGGTTGAGTGTCTGACTCTTGATTTCAGCTCAGGTCATGATCTCAGGGTCATGAGATCAAGCCCCATATCGTGCTCCACGCTGGGCATGGAGCCTGCTTAAGATTCTCTCTCTCCCTCTGCCCCTCCTGCTTGTGCTGTCTGTCTCTCTAAAAAAAATTGTATGTGGGTGTGTGTGCAGTGTGGGGAGGAGGAATGAATGAAGGAGAACTTAGAGGTGAGAGATTAGTAGTTAGAACAGTGGTATTTTCTGAGAAAGCTGGCACTTGATATAAACCCATGACTCAGAACCAAATTGGGGCTCAGTTTTAGCTGAACAAGGCTAAAAATTAAAGAAGGAATTTGCGGGGCGCCTGGGTGGCTCAGTCAGTTAAGCGTCTGCCTTCGGCTCAGGTCATGATCTCAGGGTCCTGGGATCGAGCTTCTCCCTCTCCCTCTGCCTACTTGTGATTCCACTCTCTCTGTTTGTGTCAAATAAATAAATAAAATCTTTAAAAAAAAAAAAAAAGAAAGAAGGAATTTGCTTCAAGTGTTCAATGGAGTGAGGAGAGCCTGGCTTAGATAGAGGGGCAAAATAGTACCAGCAAGAGAAAAATTGGTAAACTCCGTTTGTTGGGATAAGAGAAATATAGAACAAAGGAATTTCTAATAAACTCAAGCTAAACATTATCTATAATTGTATACCTACCTATAGAATTTTATAGCTGGAAGAAATCTTAATATTTTCTCTACTGAAGTAATTCTTTTACTATGTGGGACAGTTGAATTTTCAAGGGGAGAGCCAGGCAAGGACATTCCAATAAGAGTAAGCTCTACTTTATTGTACATCCTGGGATTTGGGGGTAAGTCGGGTTCTGTTACTGTTTTTAAAGGTTTGGAAATTAATCCTCTAACCCCCTTAAGTCCCCTTTTGTACTGCAGAAAAAGCTGAAGCCCAAGAGGATTCAGTTGATACCTAGCACAAGGTCTTTAAAATTAATGGGGTTACAGTTAGAACCAAAGTCTCCTAACTTTCCATGGCAGGGTTTATTAAACCTTCATACCCCATTATTGCACCTGAGATTAAGGTGGTTAGCACCTTAGCTTTGATGAGGTCATGTTGCCAAGCCCTCAGTCCCAGGAAAGAGTCCTTATGTGGTTAAATGGTGACAGTAAAAATGACAGGAAGAGATATCTGAGCTTTAAATAAAAGATGGAAGATCATTCTGCTGCTGCCTACCTACTAATAGTTTTTTGTTTTTTTTTTTGAAGGGGTATCACCTTGTTTCGTCCTTCACATTTAATGAACAAGTTTGAGGACAAGACTGTGGCATATATAGAACAGAAAATGACTAGTGGCAAGATTAAAAAATTTATCCAAGAAAACATGTGAGTACCTTTTTATATCTTGTTTGGGATTTCTTGGCTTCACTGTAGTTTCCTTACCTCAGTTATTAAGCAGATCCATGTTTTGGATTAAATAGCCTTATTCAAGGGATTGAACAGTAATAGTGAAGTTTTATATTAAAACAGTAATGTGTGGACCCTAGGACTCCTTAGAAGGTATATTGCTCAGTACTTACTCTTTACATTGAAAGTTTCTTTCCTTTATATGTGCTATCAGTTACTTTGTGATAGTTCCATAACATAGCTAAACCTGACAGTTTGATAATGGATTATTTATTTCAGTTTTGGGATCTGCCCTCACATGACAGAAGACAATAAAGATTTGATACAGGGCAAGGACTTACTTGTGGCTTACTATGATGTGGACTATGAAAAGAATGCTAAAGGTTCCAACTATTGGAGAAACAGGTAATAAGGATCATTTTTCCCCTTAGTAAATAAGTTTACCCAGTGTGTAAACAGTTTCTTCTCATCCTGTTACAGTGTATGATGTGAGAGCCAATAAGAATGGGAACAGTTGACTCCCCAAAACCATTTGAAGTAATTTAATTCTGTTAATAGTAATTTAACTTAATTTTTAGAAGTGCTTTACCACTATGGTGTAAATCTTGGCATAAATATTTTGTTTCTCACAGAGTGATGATGGTAGCAAAGAAATTCCTAGATGCTGGAAACAAACTCAGCTTTGCTGTAGCTAGCCGCAAAACCTTTAGCCACGAACTTTCTGATTTTGGCTTGGAAAGCACTGCTGGAGAGGTTCCTGTTGTTGCTATCAGAACTGCAAAAGGAGAGAAGTTTGTCATGCAAGAGGAGTTCTCGTGAGTTACAAGTTAACGGAGGTTTGGGATTTGATTCTGCAAAGAAACTTAAAACCTTTTACACTACGAAGGATTTATAAAGAACATTAGAATGTGAAGATAGGTCTTCTGGCTAAGACCTATGATTGTCATTTTTCTCAATTAATTTAACTATAGGTATTTAAGGATAACAATCCTTAATAAATTCTGAAAACTAACAAAAGGATAGCGGCTTGGAATACTTACATGATTGTTTCCACCCTGCCATTAGAAATAGTAGGTAGAGGGGGCGCCTGGGTGGCTCAGTCGTTAAGCGTCTGCCTTCGGCTCAGGTCATGATCCCAGAGTCCTGGGATCGAGCCCCACATCGGGCTCCCTGCTTGGTGGGAAGCCTGCTTCTCCCTCTCCCTCTCCCCCTACTTGTGTTCCCTCTCTCGCTGTCTCTCTCTCTGTCAAACAAATAAATAAAATCTTAAAAAAAAAAAAAAAAAGAAAAAGAAATAGTAGATAGAGAACATTGGACAGTCTCTTTGAGATTGATGTAATTTCAGACCAGTGCAACCCCCTCCCATCCCTGTAGAATGTCTTTTCTTCTTGGAATACTACCCTGACCTATGTAAACTCAGGGAATGGAAAGGTCTTAAAACCCTGGAAGAGTATATGACTTTTCACCTTCTGAGATGTTGGGAGACCAAAACCAGAGAAAATCTTCATTGTGAGCAAATCAGTAAAACAAGATACCATAAATAAGCGGTATTCTCCAGAGCAACGAAGACCTGGTTCTTTTGCAGAAGTGAATTTCCAGAAGACCAATGTTTTCTTCCTTCTCTGATCTTTCTAATCCACAAAGAACACACTAGAAATACAAGGAGGTGGTTTTTGTTCAGTCAGTAGATCTGCATATTGAGAGATAAGCTTCTCCTGTTTTTAGCTTCCAATTTCTAACCTTGAAATTGAAGCTAGAATATGTAGAAACTATTCTAAGAAATGACTTTTAATCCTCTCAGTGGAAGATTAACAAGCCTGACCCTTGTCTTTCTAATTGCAGACGTGATGGCAAGGCTCTTGAAAGATTCCTGCAAGATTACTTTGATGGCAACCTGAAGAGGTATCTGAAGTCTGAGCCCATCCCGGAGAGCAATGATGGGCCAGTAAAGGTGAGGAGTTCACAGCCTCATCAGGGCTCTAAGCAGCTGCCTGTCCTCATCTCCCCCTGCTCTCCCCCTGCGCTCTTAGTTTTATTGAGATATAATTGACTCTCCTCATTTCTTTATTCCAAAAAATGCTGGGTCTAAGTGAGACCTTGTTGGCTATCATGTTTTTGTTTTTGTTTTTGTTTGTCCTCACCTCCCTGTGTCATAAAATAAGCATTGGCAGAGCTTATAATGCTCAGTATAAAATCTTAGAATTTTGGATGGTATTTATATTAGAACTAAGTTACTCTTCGGGATAGAGCAAGCTAACCTCTAAGAATAGTTTCAGAATTGTCGCTTTGAGATAGGGAAGGGTTGGGTAGTACTTACTTCCTCCTATGGCTTCCTGAACAAAGTTTGACAGGTGACAGACATGGGAATGAGTTGGTTTCCGGAAAATGACCAGAACATCTTTAATACAATCTGTCAATGTGATTTGGGTTTCAATGACATATTTTCAGTGACAATACATCAAATTTGAGACGGTTTGGGTCCAGAAACAAATATAGCATGTGAATTTTATTCTTCACCTTGCCTTACCAACTAGAGAATCTTTGGTGTATTCCAGGTAGTGGTAGCAGAGAATTTTGATGAAATAGTGAATGACGAAAATAAAGATGTACTGATTGAATTTTATGCTCCTTGGTGTGGTCACTGTAAGAATCTGGAGCCTAAGTATAAAGAACTGGGAGAGAAGGTAAGTCTGAACTATATTCTGAAGATAAAATTTGAGTTGGGAAGTTGACACACATATTCAGCATTGGCTAAATTAGTTATCCTAATTAATTCAATACCTAATACTGGTAGATTTCTTTTCAGCTGTTTACTTTCTCCTGACTGCCCCCCTAGTGTCTCTAGCCTGTGCAGTGCCTCAGACACCTGTTCTGACTTTCCACTCCAAAGACTCAAATCTAGATTGTAGTTAAGGTATCCAGGCTTCTGAATTTTGGTAATGGCTTATATGAATCCATTATGTTTCTCTTGACTTAGCCCTTGTACTGTCTTATTTAGGCCAGGTAATTTTGAAGGTGGCTGTAAATAGAGTCTTACTATGGAGAAACCAAGAGAGAAAAGAAATACTGTACAAAGAAAGCGAGGTATAATGTACAAGTCTCACTATTCTTCCTCTCTGAGCAGAATTATTGAGGTGTTTAAAAATGAGGTTATTTTAAGTGCTGATTTGACTAAGTGTCTCTCTGTCACCAAAAAAAGAAAGTTTAAAGATCTAACCTTTTTATTAACAGCTCAGAAAAGACCCAAATATTATCATAGCCAAGATGGATGCCACAGCCAATGATGTGCCTTCTCCATATGAAGTCAGAGGGTAAGTAGATTAAAAGCTAATAAAAGTGTCTAAGTAATTGATAGGGAAAAAAATAAGCTTATAAACCATTTATTGGGCATGGTTTAGGGAGTGGATCCCTCATTGCAGTTGAGCACAGAACTTACTGATGCCTTCTGGCTTGGAGTTCTGCTGCGTGGGCCCACATGACTGCCACAGATTTTGTGAGCTCTCATGTTACCGAGTTTTGATAGGATGTAACCTAGCCACTGATAGAGAATAGTATCTGGTCAGAAATAGAAATTGGGGTGCCTGGGTGGCTCAGTCGGTTGAGCATCCAACTCTTGATTTCAGCTCAGGTCATGATCTCAGGGTTGTGAGATTGAGCCCTGCATAGGGCTCCACGCTGCTTGAGATTCTTTCCCTCTGCTCCTCTGTGCCCCCCCGCCCCCTCGTCATGCTTTCTCTCTCTCTCTCTCTCTCTCTCAAATAAATTTTTAAAAAGGAGAGAGAGATCACGAGGGGTGCCTGGGTGCCTCAGTTGCTTAAGCGTCCAACTTTTTTTTTCTTTTACTCTATTTTCTTTTTTTTAATTTTATTTTATTATGTTAATCACCATACATTACATCATTAGTTTTTGATGTAGTGTTCCATGATTCATTGTTTGTGTATAACACCCAGTGAGCATCCAACTCTTGATTTCGGTTCAGGTCTTAATCTCAGGGTCGTGAGATTAAGCCCCAGGTCAGCTCTGCACTGGGCATGGAACCTGCTTAAGATTCTTTCTCTCCTTCTCCCTCTGCCCCTCCACCCCTGCTTGCATGCATACACGCATGCTCATCTCCCTCGGGTGCCTGGGTGGCTCAGTTGGTTAAGCATCTGCCTTCAGCTCAGGTCATGATCCCAGGGTTCAGGGATCGAGCCCTACATCAGGCTCCTTGCTCAGCGGGGAGCCTGCTTCTCCCTCTACCTGCTGCTCCCCATGCTTGTGTTCTCTCTCCCTCTGTCAAATAAATAAATAAAATCTTTCAAAAATAGGAAAGAATAGAAATAGAAATCATGAGAAGTTATTCCCAGAAACAGTTTTTGGGGAAGAGTATGTTGGAGTTATTCCGGCACCTGGAATGAGTTAACGTTTTTTTTTTTTTTTTTAACCCAGTTTTCCTACCATCTACTTCTCTCCAGCCAACAAGAAGCTAAATCCAAAGAAATATGAAGTAAGTGCGTTGTCTCATCTCCCCACAAATACACACATACACACACATATCCAGTTCTTTGGGTTTTATTTAACTGGAAACTTTCAATTTCATGGTCAATATATGTGTTGTTAATGTGCTTTTACAAACTCAAAAGTCTTCCTATTGGGGAAAAAAAATCCATGGTTCTTTAAAAGGTTAAATTTTCAGAGTGATCTTTCTGTTTTCAGGGTGGCCGTGAATTAAGTGATTTTATTAGCTATCTACAACGAGAGGCAACAAATCCCCCTATAATTCAAGAAGAAAAAACCAAGAGGAAGAAGAAGGCACAGGAGGATCTCTAGGGCAGCAGCAAGAAATGCCACTTTGTGAAAGGACTCGTCCACCAGAGATGGGAAGACCATTGGGGAGGACTGGGACCCGTATGGGATTATTACTCTCAGGGCAGAGAGGACAGAATGGATATAATCTGAATCCCGTTAAATTTTCTCTAAACTGTTTCTTAGCTGCACTGTTTATGGAAATACCAGGACCAGTTGATGTTTGTGGTTTTGGGACAAACTATTTGTGTTGGGGGGAATGTTGTGGGGGTGGGGGGATTGAATCGGGGGGTTATTTTCTAATTTTTTTTGTACATTTGGAACAGTGACAATAAATGAGCCCCCTTTAAACCGTCTTTTTTCCAAGAGATGGGGAACCAAGGTTTTCTAGATCAGCACTGTCCAATAGAACTTTCTGCCATGTTGGGAAAATTCTATAACCTTCATTGTCTAATATATGTAGCTACTGAGCATTTAAAATATGGCTAAGAACTACATTTTACATGATTTAAATAGTCACACATAGAGCTAGTGGCTACCATATTGGTCAGTGCTGCTGTAGACCAACTAACTGGATCCATAGTTATTACCTGTAAATCCTTTCCAAATTTCATCACTTTTCTATCCTTACATGTTAGGGCTCAGGCCCCTAGCCTGATGATTAGAGCAGGTGAGGGACCTTTCTTTTTGGGCTCTGTTTCTGGCCCTGCCCATACCCTAGGGATGGGTTACTGTTTACCCTTGCCATGCAGCTGAGCATGTTTATACTTCCCAAAGGCTAGTCTCTGCCCAAAAATGCCCTGGATGGGTGTGGCATCAGGTTGGGGTTCCATCCAAGTTGTTTCAGGAATTGCTGACACTGCTGGGTGCAGTTCTCTCCCCCCAAAGCCCAGGGTGTGGCCCATTAATTTCCCTCTCCAGTGGAACTGGGAAAGACAGTATCATTCCTGGTTGTGAATGAAGCATCCACTTTTCTTCTGCAACAATGAGGAACAAAAAGGATAGGATTAATATGATCTTTTGTTCAAATGAATTTTCCTCTTTTTGTGGGTAAATCCAAATCCTATCTGCAGTTAACAGTTTTCAGTACTGGATAATTCCAGATAGGAGCCCTAATTGTAGGTGATCCTCAACCTCTATGTTTTGAAAAAGAGAACTTTATTTCTATTGTAATCCCTAGCTGTCAATTATAAGATGGATTTGATAGAGCCTTAATAGCAAAATATATATTAGGATCATCCTTAGTGCTTTGAAAAAGTAAAGATGCCTAACCATAACCTTGAAGGTTCTAATTCATAAGACCTGGGCTGGGATCTGGGGATCTAATTCTTTAGAGCACCCAAGAAGTGGTTCAGATAGACATTCATGGGTAGAACCATTGCCTTGGAGTTAAGGAAAGCATATAAACTTGTACAGAGGACACAGAAGCAAAGTTTCATTTTTCAGCCATGTTTGTAAAAGAATTCACTTTCAGTACAAGGGGAACAACCAAGCCCTTTCCCATTATATCTAGGTGTATTACAAGTTATTTTAGCTCTGTTACCAAAAGTTCTCATTACTGTTTCTTTAGGGAGGCTACCAGGCTAAATTCTAATGTTCTCAAGGTATCTTGTCCTGGAAATGGTGTCATTTCTCAGGATTTGAAAATGACTTGGCTGAACTAAAGATGAAGAAGCCAAGATTCTACTACTCTTCCTATTCTCCTGGGCACAGCTGTGGAGTGTTGGCACTGTGCCCAAACCCTAATAAGTAAAATATGGCAACAGTGAAAGTCAGACCTTAAAGAATCTAAAAGTTCAACTCTCGTACTTGCCACCATGGACTCAGCAATAAGAGCAGACAGTTGCACTCTATGTAGTTCATAGCTTCTTTGTTCCTTCATATCTCACTGAGCAGAGAGAGGGTAAAGAGCCCTCTGACAGCTTCAGCTGCCCCTGTTCTTTTCCTCAAACTCCAGGATGAGACCTTTAATGTGGGACAATTTCTGATGCAGGTATTCACAGCGACGCTTTTCTTCCCTATAACCTGGGTACCGCTGCAGAGGAAAAGCATCCATGTCAAAAAAACAAAAGGATCGCCTTTTTGCTACCATTCCCAGACCCTGTCTTACCTTCCTGAACTTCCTATATTCCTGGACTATTTTTTCTTCCAGCACCTGAAACAAACAAAATGCTAGCACCAACTTTAGCCTTGAGAAAAAAGCTCCAGTTTTCTTAAAGAAGAGAAGTAATTTCCCATCTCATTGTACTAAATGATAGAGGTTAACTTTTCTCTCAAAACTGACTTGTCACTTGGGTCACTGTACAGTCTTAAGGGCAATTAGGGAATTTATGGCCAGTAAATTCATCTTGAGTCCATTCCTTACCTTGTGTTCTGGAGTTCCTCGCTGAACTCTCTTGATCTCAGCTCCCAGCTCTATGAACCTTTGGCTTGCAGCCCCAACACGAGCATGTAGGATGCGGTATTCAGTATAATCTGTCTCAAAGTCCTGCTCATAAGCATGTTGCTGCTCTGCACTGCGGATGGCCCTGTATTGCCTGCCAGGAGCAGAGAGTTGCCACCTTCAATTTCATTGCCCTGAAAGCTTCAAGCTCCCAGAAGTTTATCTTAATATCTCATATGCACAAAGTTTGATAAAATTGGAAGTAGCAGGAGACTCACAGGAGGTAATCTGGTACCTCTTCAGGGCTTGGGGATTCAGAATCTGGGAGGGAAGCAAGATGACACAAAACTGATTATATAGGTCTTTTTTCCACTAGGGCAGTTTAGCCCTTTTCTCATTAACTCACCTGCTTGAACTGAGGGACTGTGTTCCAGCCTGGGGCCCATGTCTTCATCCTTATCTTCTTGTTCCCAATCTTCTGCCTCTTGTAGGTCCTGACTGGGCAGCCCTTGTAGGGGACTTGGAGCTAAAGGCAGAGTTCTGAGTCTCTTTTCTTTTAATCCTAGAGTGGTTGTAGGCGCTGGACGCTTCTGTTGGGAAAAATGTCACATAAACAGTAACCCAGAAAGCCTAGTCTGCCTGACTCTTGAAAACTAATTTCATAGAATGAGCTCTGGGAGCATCACAATGAAGGCTCCTAATTTTAAAATTTTAGCCTGACTGGACAAAGATTTCTGAAAAACCCTTGCTATTACAACTTACCTTGTCCAAATGTTTCTGGCTAGCAGAGGAAGGCAGTGCCTGGTCAGGTTCTCTGTTTGGAAGATAGGTCTGGTTTCTGGGATATTTGAAGAGGGAATGGGAGAGATGAAGACCAAGATCTCTTATTAGAGCTTTTAGGGTAGAGATTAGAAAAGAAGACGATACCAGGGATTCCCAGCTTAGTCCCACCCTGTCCCAAGTACCTCACTTTCCACTGTGTCATGTGTTCCCTTGAGGATCCTGGGAGTGACTGTCCTTGGCTGCTTGCCAGTGGATCTGGCACCTGGCAGGGAAAGTGGCAGGGGCACTTGGCTCCCTGGGCTTCAGGCTTTGCCCCACCTTATTCCAGCTACCTACAGTTTCTGGCCTCACCTCTTTTAGTGCCATCTGTGGCTGTGAAACTGTGTCTTCTTCAGAATAGTCTCCTGTGTTCTGCCAACTCTCAGGATCTGTGGCACTGTCAGTCAGATTATGTCTCTGAACTGTAGATGGGGCTGGGATGGAATCCATGGCTGCCCAAATAGTGAGGCGCTCCCTGAGTGGGCCCAGGCAGTGGAGGTGGTTAGGCCCAGATCTGGAAAGGGGTGGTGGAAAAATCCCAGGAGGATGGAGAACTTTTAAGCACCTCTGAAA
Source organism: Mirounga leonina (assembly GCF_011800145.1). Classification (NCBI taxonomy): domain Eukaryota; kingdom Metazoa; phylum Chordata; class Mammalia; order Carnivora; family Phocidae; genus Mirounga; species Mirounga leonina. Next base: position 20,417,143 of record NW_023270839.1, read on the forward strand.
TCAGCCTCCCCAACTTTCTACAAACGCTTTTTGCCTGCTACCTGTTCCCCCTTACCTGCCTAAGCGTTGGCACATAAGGTCCAAGCCACCTCCAGAGCCCTCCTGGCCACACTGGGACACTATGAAGGAGAAGAGGCAGGACCAGCCAGGGCCTGGGAACCTCAGATACTGAGGGCAAAAGGAGAACCGTAAGTCCCGTGAAGTCAGCCCCTCCCTCCCATTGCCGTTCTTCCCTGAGCCAACCTAAGACTGAAGATGGGTCCCACGGGGCTCGTTAGTACACCAGGTGCAGCTGGGCTTGAGTTCCCCAGGAGGCTGAGACGGCACAGTCGCCTTAACCGAAGTCTCCTGGGACCACAACCCTAGCAGCCCCCTCCGCCCCATTTGGGGGTTCAGTTCTCGGAACTTTCTCAGACCGTGACTGCTCTCAGCCTTCCGCCCTGACTGCACCTTCCCGGAGCCCACTTCTGTTCTCCCCGCACCCCGCCTTTTTCACACACTCTAGGCCGGTACTTACCCCTCGGTTGCCTTGGAAAGCGATCACGGGCCGAACCTGCGGGGAGAGCAGATGCGAGCTGAATGCAGGTGAAGTGGCATTCCCACCATCCGGCTCGGGTGCTCAGGGGGTACCTGCCTCGCCGGCTGCACTTGGAGATGGGAAGGTCGGAGCCTGCGGATGCCTCTTCCCATCCCCAGGTCCCTTTGCCAGGGTTACCGGCTGAGGCCCGAGATCCCGAGGGGTAGAGGCTAGGGAAGACGGGTCCCGGGGTCGGCCGCACCTGTTGCCGCCGACACTCTTGCAGCGCCCGCAGCGCCGCGTCGTTCAGCCTGAACAGCAGGAATCTGGTCCCGGCAGCGGGGGTGAGGCAGAGCTGGAGCTTCCCACTCAGAAGCTCCTGGGGTCCCTCCATGGCTGCGAGGTCGAGGCGCAAGCCGAACAAGAGCCACAGGCAAGGGCCACCACCACCACCTCTGCTGTGCAGGGCTAGGCTGGCACTCTTGGTAGCCCAGGTCGGCCCCGCCCTCCGTCGGGCCCCACCCCGGCCCCACCCCCAGCCAGCACCACCCCTGAGGTTTCCCAGCCGCGTGAGCGGTGCTTCGCTTTCCCCTAGACTTTTGCTCGGACCCACCCCACGGGTTTCTTGGATGGGCACGCACCGCTTTGGGCTTTCGGAAGGGGCTATCGCAGTTACAGGGGGAAAGTCTGCGGCCAACTTTACCCCTCCCCAGTTTTGCCTCAGTTTCCCCAGCCAACCTGAACTCGGAGTTGCCGTCTCTAAGTGCAGCTGAACCTGCAATCTCTAGAGGCTTTTAGACGCAGAGGGGCGGGAGAGGGCCTGGTTGCTGGGCTGGCTCAGCAGACCGCGCCTCAGAGGCCAAGAGCACCCCCAGGGACCGGAGGATAGCTGACCCGAAGGGATATTTCTGACGCCAACACCTGGTGCAGCGCTTTCACTTTTTCCCGCCTGCAGTACTGCTGCGGACCCGAAGACGATTTCTAACTGAGGCTGGAGAGAAAACCAGGCCAGGTGGGTGTCGCGGCAGCGGTGAAACTTGGCTGTCGCTGGCTGAAGCCGACCCCTCCCACCCGCACCGGTAGGCGGGGATGGGGGTGTGGGTGGTGGCAGGAGAGTTGCAGGGCAAAGGGAGGACTCAGTCCCAGGTCACTGCTCCTGGCCTATACAGGTGAGACTGGTGTGAAAGGGAGCTGGCCCGAGGGCCAAGAGGTGCCACGAAGTTGTGAGACGTTCTGGAGGTTCCGATTCTGGTGCACTGAGACCGCAGGAATTTCAGGTCGGCCCTGGTGTCTCCACTTGTCCCTGTTTGGGCATGTTTTCCAAGAGCCCGGAAGTTCTCTTTCCTAGCTAGGATCCCTCTGCTAAATCCCTGCACCTACATAATTCCAGGTGACCTTAATGCCCTCCACTCCAAATCAAATCACCTATACATTTGTCAAAACTCATCAGATAGTACACCTAAAATGTGTATATTTTAATGTATGTAAATTAGACCTCAATAAAGGTAATTTTAAAAGTCAGTGCAGTAAATCTCCAACTCCAACAACAAAAACATTTACCTGTCCATCTCCTTAGGGCTTTCTGCTTCTGTGGGTGACCATTTGTTAATTTGAACAACAGTGTGGCAGTAGGTAAAGCTGGTCTCCCAGGGTTCCTATTCTTCTCAGATGACATCTGTGGACTTCTGTAGGATTTTCCTGGATTTAAACTCAAAGGAGAGCCTAGAATGGTGAAAATTTTCAGAGAAGAGGGAAGGAGCAGTGCTATAAGAGGAAGCAAATGGGAAAGATATTTGGGGCAAGGAGGTAGGAATCTAACGTATGTTGGATGTCTATTGTGTGTCAAAATCTTTGCATGTTATTTAATCCCTAAAATAACTTTAGAGTAGGTATTATTACCCACATTTTTCATTCATTCATTCATTCATTCATTCAGCAGTTATTTATTGAGCACTTACTCTGCACCAGACATTGTACTATATCCTCGGGATACATCAATGAACAGATTTCTTGCTTTGGAGAGAGCACTTTTTTTTTTTTTTTTTTTAAGTAGGCTCCATGCCCAGCGTGGAGCCCAATGAGAGGCTTGAACTCATGACCCTGAGAAAGACCTGAGTTGAGATCAAGAGTCAGTCAGTTAACTGACTGAGCCACCCATGCACCCCCTGGAGAGCTTATATTCTAGAGGTGAAGGAGACACTGAAAACAAACCTCAGAAATAAACACAAGAAATATAGTGTATGTTGGGGTGCCTGGGTGGCTCAGTGGTTTGGGCACCTGCCTTCAGCTCAAGTCATGATCACCGGGTTCCTGGATCAAACCCCGTGTCCGGGTCCCTGCTCAGCAGGGAATCTGCTTCTCCCTTTTCTTCTGCCTCTCCCCCTGGCTTGTGCTCACTCTCTCTCTCTCTCAAATAAAATCTTAAAATATATATATATAGTGTATGTTAAAAGGTAGTAAGTGCTATAGCTAGAAGAAAAAATAGAACAAGGTAAGTGGGTTTGGAAGTGGAGGAGGAGGAAGTAGAGGAGGATGGAGAGGGTTGACTGTATAGTAAGTAAGATGATAAGAGAAAGCCTTATGGAGAAGATGAAATTTGAGCAATGCCTGAAAGGAGGTGAGGCAATTGGCCAAGCCATAACGCTGGAGGAAATGCTTTCTAGGTAGAGGGACTAGCCACTGCAAACTCTGAGTCAGAAGTGTGCCTGGAGTGTTTAAGGAAAAAGTTGAGGGGCATAACTGGATCAAAGTGAGTAAAGGGAAGAGTAGTAAGAGATGAAGTCAAGAAGGTAATGGAGCAGGGGCAGATCAGGTGCTGGAGGGCCTTGTGGACCATTATAAGGACTTGGGCTTTTACTTTGAGTGAAATGGGGAGTCACTGCAAGGTTTTGAGCAGAGTAATATGAAATCACCTCTATTTTCAAAGGAACACTCTAGTTGCTGTGTTAAGTGTAGATTGTAGAGGGACAAGGATAAAAGCAGTATGACCTGTTAGTAGGCTATTGCCATAATTCGAGCTAGAAATGGTGGCGGCTTGTACCAGGCAGTAAGAGATGAGGTGGGAGAAGGGAGAAGGTTCTGAATATTTTGAGGGTAGAGCCGACAGAATTTGCTGATGGATTGAATGTGGTATGTGAGAGAGAAATGGCATCAAGGATGACTCTACCATTTTTGGCCAGAACAACAAGAGGGATGAAATTGTCATCAGCTGAGGTAGGGAAGACTGCAGGTGGAACAGGGTTAGTTCTGAACATGTTGAGTTGTCTATTAGAATCCACATGGGGATGTGGAGCAGGCAGTTCTGTACACAAACTTAGAGATGGTGAAAGATGTCTGGGCTAGAGATGTAGACTTGATAGGACTAAACATATAGAGGGTATTTAAAGCTATGAGACTAGATGAGATCACCCAGGAAGATAAAGAAGAACTTAAAGGGTTACACCCTGGGGCACTCCAATCTCTAGAAGGAAGTCAGGGGGGAGAAAAGCAAAGCCAACTGAAAGGAGATGGCCAGTGGGGAAGGAGAAACACCAAGAGAGTATGCAGTCCTGAAAACCGAGTGAAAACAATGTTTCAAGGAGACAGCAATTGATCAAATATGTCACCTGCAGTCAATAGGCCAAGTAAAATGAAGATTAAGAATTGACCACTGTCTGGGGCGCCTGGGGGGCTCAGTTGGTTAAGTGACTGCCTTTGGCTCAGGTCATGATCTTGGGAGTCCCTGGATCAAGTCCCGCATCGGGCTCCCTGATCGGCGAGGAGCCTGCTTCTCCCTCTAACCCTCCCCCCCCTCATGTACTCTCTCTCTCTTTCTCTCTCGAATAAATAAATAAATCTTAAAAAAAAAAAGAATTGACCACTGTAATGAAAATGTTCTAAAATTGACAATGATGATGGTTGCACGTATCTGTGGATATACTAAATGTCTATTCAGATCCTCTGCCCATTTTTAAATCAGGTTGGTTGTTTTTTATTGTTGTTGTGCTTTTGAATTGTTTGAGTTCTTTATATATTTTGGATATTAATCCCTGGTCTGATACATGACTTGCAGAAATCTCCCATTCAGTAGGTTGCCTTTCCATTTTGATGATGTTTCTTTCAATGTGCAGAAGCATTTTAGTTTGAAGTAATCTTTATTTTTGCACTGTTTTCCCCTGCCTTTTAAATCTGATCCACAAAATTACCGCTGGAACCAAAGTCAAGTTGCTTACTGCCTATGTTTTTTTTTAGGAATTTTATGTTCAGGTATAACATTCAAGTTTTTAATCCATTTTGTTAGTTTTTGTGTATGGTGTAAGATAGTGATCCAGTTTTTCCAATACCTTTCATCATAGTATGTTCTTGGCTCCCTTGTCATGACTTAATTGTCCATGTATATGTGGGTTTATTTTTTTTTTTAAGATTTTATTTATTTGACAGAGAGAGAGACACTGAGAGAGGGAACACAAGCAGAGGGAGTGGGAGAGGGAGAAGCAGGCTTCCCGTGGAGCAGGGAGCCCAATGCGGGGCTTGATCCCAGGACCCTGAGATCATGGCCTGAGCCGAAGGCAGACGCTCCACCTACTGAGCCAGCCAGGTGCCCCTATATGTGGGTTTAATACAGGGCTCTCAATTCTGTTGCCTTGATCTGTGTGTCTGTTTTTATGTCAGTATCATACTGTTTTGATAACCATAGCTTTGTAGTTTAAAATCAGAGAGCTGATACCTCCAGCTTTGTTATTCTTTCTTAAGATTGCTTTGGCTATTTGGGATCTTTTGTGGTTCCATGCACATTTTAGAATTATTTCTAAATTTGTTCGGTGAAAAACACCACTGGAATTTTGATGGGATTGCATTGAATCTATAGTTTGGGTAGTGTGGACATTCTAACAATATAATTCTTCCAATCCATGAGCACAGAGTATCTTTCCATTTATTTGTATCTTCTTCCATTTCTTTCATCAGTGTCTTAAAGTTTTCAGTGTATAGGTCTTTCATCTCTTTGGTTAAATTTATATCCGTATTTTATTTTTTTGAATGCAATTATAAATCAGATTGTTTTCTTAATTTCTTTCTGATAATTCACTATTAGTATATAGAAACACTATGGATTACTGTATGTTAATTTTGTATCCTGTTTACTGAAGTCACTTAGAATATTCTAACACTTTCTTGGTAGAATCTTTTGAGTTTTTTATATAAAGTATCATGTAATCTGCAAGTAGTCATAGTTTTACTTCTTCCTTTCTAATTTGAATGCTTTTATTTCTTTTTCTTGCCTAATTCCTGTGTCTAGGACTTCCAATACTCTGTTGGATAAAAGTGGCAAGAGTGGACATCCTTGTCTTATTCCTGTTCTTAGAGCAAAAGCTTTCAGCTTTCCACCGTTGAGTATGATGTTTACTGTGGGCTTGTCATATATTGCCTTTATTATGTTTAGGTATGTTCCCTCTAAACCATCTTTGTTGATGGTTTCCCTCTAAACCATTAAAAATGGATGTTGAAGTTTTTCAAATGCCTTTTCTGCATCTATAGAGATGGTCATATGATTTTTATCCTTCATTTTATTAATGTGGTATATTATGTTGATTTGTGGATGCTGAACTATCTTTGCATCCCTGGAATAAATTCCACTTGAACACAGTATATTATTATTTTAATCCATTGTTGAATTCAGTTTGCTAAATTTTGTTGAGAATTTTTGCATCTATGTTCATCAGTGATAATAGCCTGTAATGTGTGTGTGTATGCGTGTGCGCATTGTGTGGGGTGGCTTGTCTGGTTTTGTTACTGGGGTGATGCTGCCCTCATAAAATGAGTTTGGAAATGTTCCTTCCTCTTTGATTTTTTTGGAGGAGTTGGAGAAGGATAAGTATTAACTTTTTCTTAAATGTTTGGTAGAATTCACCAGTGAAGCCATCTGGTCCTGGACTTTCATTTGTTGGGAGGTTTTTGATTACAGATTCATTCTCCTTACTAGTCTATTCAGACCTTCTATTTCTATTTCTATTTACTGAAGTCACTTATTCGAACACTTACTTTTGGAAAAGTGTATGTTTCTAGGAATTTATTCATTTCTTCTATATTGTTCAATTTGTTGGCATATAGTTGTTCATATGATCCTTTGTATTTCTGTCAGTTGTAACCTCTCTTTAATTTCTAATTTTATTAGAGCTCTCTTTTTTTTTCTTCATTAGTCTAGCTAGAGATCTGTCAATTTTGTTCATCTTTCCAGCTCTTAGTTTCATTGATCTTTTCTTTTTTCTTTTTTATAGTTACCTTTAGTGGTATTTTTATTTATTTATTTTTTAAAGATTTTATTTATTTATTTGAGACAGAGAGAATGAGAGAGAGAGAGAGCACATGAGGGGGGGAGGGTCAGAGGGAGAAGCAGGCTCCCTGCTGAGCAGAGAGCCCGTTGCGGGACTCGATCCAGGGACTCCAGGATCATGACCTGAGCCAAAGGCAGTTGCTCAACCAACTGGGCCACCCAGGCACGCAGTGGTATTTTTATTTTTAAATTTTTTGGGTTTTTTTGTTTTTTTCTTTGAGAGAGAGAGGGAGAGGTGGGGAAGGGGCAAAAGGAGAGGGAGAGAGAGAATACCAAGCAGGCTCCATGCTCAGCTCAGAGCCTGACATGGGGCTCAATCCCACGACCCCGAGATCATGACCCAAGCCGAAATCAAGAGTCAGATGCTTAACTGACTGAGCCACCCAGATGCCCCTCTTTTTCTTTTTTTTATTCTCCATTTATTTCCACTCTGATCTTCAGTATTTCCTTCTTTCTACTGACTTTGGACTTCTTTTGTTCTTTTTCTGTCTCCTTTAGGTGTAAAGTTAAATGTGATATTTTTCTTGTTTCTCGAAGTAAGGCTATATTGCTATGATCTTCTGTCTTAGAACTATTTTGCTGCATCTCCCAAAAATTTTGGTGTGTTGTATTTCTATTTTCATTTGTCTCTAGGTATTTTTAAATTTCTTCTTTGATTTTCTGATGACCCATTGGTTGTTCATTAGCATGGTGTTTATTGTTTGTTAAAGATTTTACTTTTAAGTAATCTCTACACCCAATGTGGGGCTTGAACCCACAACCTTGAGATCAAGAGTCGCATGCATTACCAACTAACTGAGCCAGCGAAGCACCCCCATTAGCCTGTTGTTTAATATCCACACTTTAATGGTTTTTCCAGTTTTCTTCTGGTAATTGATTTCTAGTTTCATACCACTGTAGTCGGAGAAGATGGTTGATATGATTTCAGTCTTCTTGAATTTTGTGGCCTAACATGAATTTTGTGGCCCTAACATCCTAGAGAATGCTCCATGTGAGAAGAATGCTTATTCTGTTGCTTTTGGATGGAATATTGTGTATATATCTATTAAATCCATCTGGTCTAGTGTGTTGCTTAATGCCAATGTTTTCTTTCTTTTTTTTTAAATAACTATTTCTTTTTTTAAAGATTTTATTTATTTGACAGAGACAGCGAGAGAGGGAACAAAAACAGGGGGAGTGGGAGAGGGAGAAGCAGGCTGCTAAGCAGGAAGCCTGATGCGGGGCTCAATCCCAGGACTTTGGGACCATGACCTGAGCTGAAGGCAGATGCGTAACAAGTGAGCCACCCAGGCGCCCAAGGCCAGTGTTTTCTTATTAATTTTATGCTTGGATAATCTATCCATTGATGTAAGTGGGGTGATAAAGTCCCTTACCATTATTGTATTGCTGTCAATTTCTCCTTTTAGATCCATTAAATATTTACTCTCTATATCTTGATGCTTCTATGTTGGGTGCATATACATTTATAAATGTTATGTCTTCTTGTTGGATTGACCCCTTTATCATTATGTAATGTACTTCTTTGTCTATGATTGCAGTCTTTGTTTTAAAGTCTATTTGGGGGGCGCCTGGGTGGCTCAGTTGTTAAGTGTCTGCCTTCAGCTCAGGTCATGATCCCAGGGTCCTGGGATCGAGCCCCACATCAGGCTCCCTGCTCGGCGGGAAGCCTGCTTCTCTCTCTCCACTCCCCCTGCTTCTGTTCCCTCTCTCACTGTCTCAATAAATAAATAAAATCTTTAAAAAAATAATAAAATCTATTTTGGGGGCGCCTGGGTGGCTCAGTTGGTTAGGCAACTGCCTTCAGCTCAGGTCATGATCCTGGAGTCCCGGATCGAGTCCCACATTGGGCTCCCTGCACAGCAGGGAGTCTGCTTCTCCCTCTGACCCTCCTCCCTCTCATGCTCTCTCTCCTTCTCTCTCTCTCAAATAAATAAATAAAACCTTAAAAAAATAAAAATAAATAAAAATAAAGTCTATTTTGTCTGCTGTGAGTGTTGCTACCCTTTTATTTTTTTTTTAACTTCCATTTACATGGGATATCTTTCTCCATCTCTTCACTTTCAGTCTGTGTCCTTACTTCTGAAGTGAGTCTCTTTTATACAGTGTGCAGTTGGGTTTTGTTTTTTATCCATTCAGTCACTTTAATATTTTTTAAGATTTATTTATTTTGGAGAGGGGGAAGGAGCAGAGAGAGAATCCAGTGCAGACTCTGCACCAGAGTGTGGAGCCTGACATGGGCTCAATCTCATGACTCCAAGATCACAACCTGAGCTGAAATCAAAAGTCAGACACCTAACTGACTATTCCACCCAGGTGCCCCTCAGCCACTTAAATTTTTCTAAAGATTTTATTTATTTACTTGACAGAGAGAATGTATAAGCCAGGGGAGCAACAGAGAGAGGGAGAGGGAGAAGCAGGCTCCCTGCTGAGCAGGGAACCTGATGCGGGGCTTGATCCCATGACTTAGGATCATGACCTGAGGTGAAGGCAGATGCTTAACCGACTGAGCCACCCAGGTGCCCTAGGAGAGAGTCTTAAGCAGACTCTCCACTGAGTGTGGAGCCCAACATGGGGCTCAATCTCATGAGTTTGAGACCACAACCTGAGCCAAAACCAAGAGTTGGACCCTTAACCAACTGCACCACCCAGGCGCTGTTTTTGTCTTTTAAACATCATGCTTGCTAAATAAGTGATTGATACACTATATTTACTATATATCTACTTTTTCCAGGGATTTTTACTTATGCATATTGTCTTTGTTATTGATTAGTGCCATTTCTTTCCAGTTTAAAGAAGTCCCTTTAACATTCTTTGTAAGACTAGTTTAGTGGTGATGAATTCCTTTAGCTTTTGCTTATTGGTGAACTCTTAATTTCTCCTTCAGTTCTGAATGATAAACTTGCAAGGTAGAGAATTCTTGGTTGGAAGTTTTATCCTTGCTGTGTTTTGAGTATCTCATGTTATTCTCGTCTGGCTTGCCAAGTTTCTACTGAAAAATCTGCTGATAGCTGTATGGAGTTTCCTTTGTATGTAATAAGTTGTTTTTCTCTTGCTGCTTTTAGGATTCTAACTTTTGCCATTTAATTATAATATATCTTGGTGTGGGTATCTTTGGGTTTGTCTCTGGGACTCTCTGGTTTCCTGGATCTGTATCTCTGTTTCCTCCACCAGATTAGGTAAATTTTCAGCCATTACCTTTTCATATAAGCTTATTGGCTCTTTAACTTTCTCTTTTTCTTCTGGGACCCATATTATGCAAATGTTATTCTGCTTGATGTTGCCTGAAAGGTTCTTTAAATTACCTTAATTTTTAAAAAATTTTATTTTATTATGTTAATCACCATACATCATTAGTTTTTTTTTTTTTTTTTTGAAGATTTTATTTATTTATTTGACAGAGAGAGAGACAGTGAGAGAGGGAACACAAGCAAGGGGAGTGGGAGAGGGAGAAGCAGGCTTCCCGCCGAGCAGGGAGTCTGATGTGGGGCTCGATCCCAGGACCCTGGGATCATGACCTGAGCTGAAGGCAGACACTTAACAACTGAGCCACCCAGGTGACCCACATCATTAGTTTTTGATGTAGTGTTCCATGATTCATTGTTTGCGTATAACACCCAATGCTCCATTCAATACATGCCCTCTTTAATAGCCATCACCAGGCTAACCCATTCCCCCCACTCCCCGTCCTCTCTAGAACCCTCAGTTTGTTTCTCAGAGTCCATAGTCTCTCATGGTTCGTCTCCCCCTCCAATTTCCCCCCCTTCATTTTTCCCTTCCTACTATCTTTTTTTTTTTTTTTTAACATATAATGTATTATTTGTTTCAGAGGTACAGGTCTGTGATTCATCAGTCTTACACAATTCACAGTGCTCACCATAGCACATACTCTCCCCAATGTCTATCACCCAGCCACCCCATCCCTCCCACCCCTACCCCTCCAGCAACCCTCAGTTTGTTTCCTGAGATTAAGAATTCCTCATATCAGTGAGATCATATGATACATGTCTTTCTCTGATTGACTTATTTTGCTTAGCATAATACCCTCTAGTTCCATCCACGTCATTGCAAATGGCAAGATTTTGTTCTTTTTGATGGCTGCATAATATATATATATCTTCTTTATCCACTCATCTGTTGATGGACATCTTGGCTCTTTCCATAGTTTGGCTATTGTGGACATTGCTGCTATAAACATTGGCATGCATGTACCCCTTTGGATCACTACATTTGAATTTTTGGGGTAAATACCCAGTAGTGCAATTGCTGGGTCATATGGTAGCTCTATTGTCAACTTTTTGAGGAACCTCCATACTGTTTTCCAGAGTGGCTGCACCAGCTTGCATTCCCACCAACAGTGTAGGAGGGTTCCCCTTTCTCCACATCCTCGCCAACATCTGTCATTTCCTGACTTGTTAATTTTAGCCATTCTGACTAGTGTGAGGTGGTATCTCACTGAGGTTTTGATTTGGATTTCCCTGATGCTGAGCAATGTTGAGCACTTTTTCATGTGTCTCTTGGCCATTTGGATGTCTTCTTTGGAAAAATTTCTGTTCATGTCTTCTGCCCATTTCTTGATTGGATCATTTGTTCTTTGGGTGTTGAGTTTGATAAGTTCTTTATAGATTTTGGATACTACCCCTTAATCTGATATGTCATTTGCAAATATCTTCTCCCATTCTGTCAGCTGTCTTTTGGTTTTGTTGACTGTTTCTTTTGCTGTGCAAAAGCTTTTTATCTTGATGAAGTCCCAATAGTTCATTTTTGCCCTTGCTTCCCTTGCCTTTGGTGAGGTTTCTAGGAAGAAGTTGCTGCGGCTGAGGTCGAAGAGGTTGCTGCCTGTGTTCTCCTTTAGAAGATTTTGATGGACTCCTGTCTCACATTGAGGTCTTTCAAGCATTTTGAGTCTATTTTTGTGTGTGGTGTAAGGAAATGGTCCAGTTTCATTCTTCTGCATGTGTCTGTCCAATTTTCCCAACACCATTTGTTGAAGAGACTGTCTTTTTTCCATTGGACATTCTTTCCTGCTTTGTCAAAGATTAGTTGATCATAGAGTTGAGGGTCCATTTCTGGGCTCTCTATTCTGTTCCATTGATCTATGTGTCTGTTTTTGTGCCAGTACCATACTGTCTTGATGATGACAGCTTTGTAATAGAGCTTGAAGTCCGGAATTGTGATGCTGCCAGCTTTGCTTTTCTTTTTCAACGTTCCTCTGACTATTCAGGGTCTTTTCTGGTTCCATACAAATTTTAGGATTATTTGTTCCATTTCTTTGAAAAAAGTTGATGTATTTTGATGGGGATTGCATTAAATGTGTAGATTGCTCTAGGTAGCATTGACATCTTCACAATATTTGTTATTCCAATCCATGAGCATGGAACGCTTTTCCATTTCTTTGTGTCTTCCTCAATTTCTTTCATGAGTATTTTATAGTTTTCTGAGTACAGATTCTTTGCCTCTTTGGTTTAGATTTATTCCTAGGTATCTTATGGTTTTGGGTGCAACTGTAAATGGGATCGACTCCTTAATTTCTCTTTCTTCTGTCTTGTTGTTGGTGTATAGAAATGTAACTTTACCGAATTCCTGTATGAGTTCTAGCAGTTTTGGGGTGGAGTCTTTTGGGTTTTCCATATAAAGTATCATAGCATCTGCAAAGAGTGAGAGTTTGACTTCTTCCTTGCCGATTCGGATGCCTTTTATTTCTTTTTTTTTGTCTGATTGCTGTGGCTAGGACTTCTAGTACAATGTTGAATAGCAGTGGTGATAGTGGACATCCCTGCTGTGTTCCTGACCTTAGGGGGAAAGCTCTGTTTTTCCCTATTGAGAATGATATTCACTGTGGGTTTTTCATAGATGGCTTTTATAATATTGATGTATGTACCCTCTATCCCTACACTCTGAAGAGTTTTAATCAAGAAAGAATGCTGTACTGGGGCACCTGGGTGGCTCAGTCATTAAGCGTCTGCCTTTGGCTCAGGTCATGATCCCAGGGTCCTGGGTTCGAGCCCCACATCAGGCTCTCTGCTCGGGGGGAAGCCTGCTTCTCCCTCTCCCACTCCCCTTGCTTGTGTTCCCTCTCTCGCTGTCTCTCTCTCTGTCAAATAAATAAATAAAAATCTTTTTTTAAAAAAAAAGAAAGAATGCTGTACTTTGTCAAATGCTTTTTCTGCATCTATTGAGAGGGTCATATGGTTCTTGTTCTTTCTTTTATTAATGTATTGTATCACATTGATTTGCAGATGTTGAACCAACCTTGCAGCCCAGGAATAAATCCCACTTGGTCTAAGTTACCTTAATTTTTAAAAATTCTTTTTTCGGAGCACCTGGGTGGCTCAGTCATTGGACGTCTTCCTTCGGCTCAGGTCATGATCCCAGGATCCTGGGATCAAGCCCCACCTCAGGTTCCCTGCTCAGCGGGGAGCCTGCTTCTCCCTCTCCCACTCCGTTGCTTGTGTTCCCTTTCTCGCTGTCAAATAAATAAGTAAAATCTTTTTTAAAAAATAAAAAATAAAAATGCTTTTTTCTTTTTGCTAATCTGTCTGGGTGAGTTCTATTGCTTTGTATTCTAGCTCACCGACCAGTCTTCAGCTTTATCCAGTCTGCTTTGAACCCCTCTAGTGTACTTTTTAGTTCAATTATTGTTTTCTTCAGCTCTGTAACTTGTTTGAAACTTTTAAATATTTTTTTCAGTTTTATTGAGATATAATTGACATAACCATTTTTTTTTCTTTTTAAGTAAGCTCTATGCCCAATGTTGGGCTCACACTCATGACTTTGAGATCAACTCACATTTTCTACTACTGAGCCAGCTAGGTGTCCCTGTTTGGAAATTTCTTATATTTTCTATCTCTTTGTTGAGGATCTCACTGTGTTCATCCATTCTTTTCCCAAGTTCAGTGAGCGTCTTTATGGTCACCACTGTGAACTGTATCAGGTAGATTGCTTATCTCTGTGTCACAATGTCTTTTTCTGATGTTTTGTCTTGTTCTTTCATTTGGAACATATTCCTGTCTCATTTTGACTGACTTTTTCTGTATATTAGGCAAATCAGCTACCTCTCCCAGTCTTGAAGGAGTGAACTTTTGTAGGAGATGTCATGTGGAGCCCAGAAGCATAATCCCCTCTGCCCACAGGGGTAGGCAGGGTTGGCACCTGGCCTGGCCAGGATGCACAGCTGCATTGGGTGTGCAAGGGTGATCCCATGTACTTTTTTTAAAGGAAAAAAATGTTTTAATTGTGGTAAAATACACATAGCTAAATTAACATCTTCATCATTTTTTAGTGTACAATTTAGTAGTGTTTAGTACATTGTACAACCAATCTCTAGAACTCTTTTCATCTTGCAAAACTGAAACTCTAAACCTACTGAACAACAACTCCCCATTTTCCCCTCCTCCTAATCACTGGCAACAACCCTTTTCTGATTCTATGGATTTGACTACTCTAGATACCTCACAAGTGGAATCAGACAGTATGTATCTTTTTGTGACTGACTTACTTCACTTAGAATAATGTCCTTAGGGTTTATCCATGTTGTAGCATGTATCAGAATTTCTTTCTTTTTTAAGGCAGAATAAGATTCTATTTTATGTATATACCACATTTTCCTTGTCCATTCATCTGTCAATGACACTTTGGCTACTTCCACCTTTTGGCTGTTGTGAATTAATGCTGCCGTGAAAATGGGTATACAATATCATGGGTGTATTTTTTTTTTTTAAAGATTTTATTTATTTATTTGACAGAGAAAGACACAGCGAGAGAGGGAACACAAACGGGGAGTGGGAGAGGGAGAAGCAGACTCCCTGCCGAGCAGGGAGCCCGATGCAGGACTCGATCCCGGGACTCCAGGATCATGACCTGAGCTGAAGGCAGTCGCTTAACCAACTGAGCCACCCAGGCGCCCATCATGGGTGTATTTTTAAAAATGTACTTAAAAACATTATTCTGAGAAGCCATCTATGGTCTTTACTAAACTGCCAAAGGAGTCCATGGCACTTAAGAATCCCAGTGAGTGGTCTGGCTGGGATTTGAACTCAGGCCAGCTGTCTCTAGAGCCTGTGTTTTTTTCCATACTTATAAAGTCATGTCACCTCAGCAGACTATATTCTTCTACATCAGGACAGGTTCTGCATCAGGGTATATGGAAGAGGGGTGAGAAGACATTTACTAAATGTTCATGTGCTCCTGTTTCTACAATTATTGTTTTAGGTCTTCTCATCCTTCCATCCTTCCCATCCCCCATTCTTCTCACCACTACATGCTTTGGACTTCGGAATCCTGTCCAGTGGACACAGGTGTGTTTCTCTCCTTCTTACCAGAGTCTGCTGGCCCTATAGCCCTCTGGCTCTGAGGTGTCACTCTGCACTAAGAGGGCTCAGTTTACTGAGAATCATATGTTCTCCCAGGGTACTGCTTTTGCTGTATTGAGGGTATACTTTAATAGATGACCCCAGCACAAGACCTTGAAACCCTGTCTTAGTCTAGCAGGAGGAGGGCCAACATATTTTCCAGCAGGGTAGCAGAGAGTAGCCTAGACTCTGTTATATATTAGCTCCTTGCCTTTGAACTTCTGCCCAAAGTGCTGAGGGAGAACTACAAAGGGGACACTTGAAGGGAATAGATAAATTGACTGCTACAGTAGGGATGGTTGACAGAACTATGCAGTAGTTGAGAGTTTTAGTAAGCAAGGAGTAGGCTAGAGGGAATGGGAAGCAGAGTAGAAAATTGAATTGCGAAGGGGCTGTAGACTATCAGGGAAACTTGCTTATCCCCCTGGTGTCTCTCAAAGCAGAGAAGAAGAAATAGAATTTATGTATGAATAGGGCAAATGCAATTCAGCTGAACCAAGGGAAAATCAGAGGTATCCGGAGGAGGTGCTGCTCTGAGATCCTAGCTTTGCTTATAAGATGTTAATAGAGGTAGGTCAGACGGAAAGGAGGTATTCAGTGGAGGCAAGAAGCCATTCAGGAATACCAGTATTCAGGACCGAGACATTATCACCCAAACCACAAGCTCAAGGTGAAAGTGAAAAGTACCTTAGTTCCCCTCCTCAGCCATTTCCTGGTCCATATTTAGTAGCTTTTCAAGAATGGAGACCTCAGCTAGCCCTGGGTCTCCCAGAAGTTAGAACATGCTTCCAATGCAAAGCCACCTCCCCCTATGGGGATAAACTTAGCCATGCTTTTTATGGATTCGTCCCCTTTCCTGTGTATCCTAGTCTATGGATATGCTCCCAGTTCTTCCTCCTCTTCTTCTTATTTTTTCCCTGTCAACACTTTCTTCTCTCAACCCAGATGTATTTCCCACTGGGAGTAGGGACTAGAGGTGAGGGAGATGCTTCTCTGACAGCTAGTGACATGTAAATGAAGAGTTCCTAAGATATCGGTACCTAGACTCCCTCTCATTCTACTCTCTCCTTCTAAACTATTTCATTTGAAACCGTGGTTGGGTTTTTAACTTAGTGTTTGTTTGTTTTTATGGAAGTTATACATGAACATACAAGTTCTATACAAAACATAATGAAAAATAGAACTATTATCCCACTTGGTTTCCCACTGCTTAAAGCAGACTACAACTCCTTTAGCTGCTTCTTCTGGCATTTGTTGCCTTTTTAAAATATCATGCCGTTTCTGGATTTTTAACTTTCTGATATTAGTCACTGACTTCTATTTTCTTTTTTTTTTTTAATTTTTTTTAAGGTTTTATTTATTTATTTGACAGAGAGAGACACAGCGAGAGCAGGATCACAAGCAGGGGGAGAGGGAGAGGGAGAAACAGGCTTCCCGCCGAGCAGGGAGCCCGATGCGGGGCTCGATCCCAGGACCCTGGAATCATGACCTGAGCCGAAGGCAGACGCTTAACGACTGAGCCACCCAGGCGCCCCTGACCTCTATTTTCAAAAGGAGGACTTAACTCTCTCATCCTTCTCATAAATATGCACATACTTTCTCTCTCCATCCTCCTAATGTAGTGTTATTTTAGTAAGATCAATATTGAATGTTTATATTTTGAGTGTGTAAATGTTATTTACCAGCTGTGACAGTTAGTGTACTGTTTACATTTCCTTTCTTGTATGCTTCTCCCCAAATTATCTATTCGTTTTTTTTACTTAGTTGCTTATGTACTTATTATCAATTTATTTTCATACTGTCTTCTAGAAGTAGAAATCTCTCAATATATTCAAATACAATCAGATAATTTATCAGTTTTTTCAGTTTCCATTTTTTTTCCCTAAGATATATGCCTCCAGAGCCTTTCATCCTCCTGTTCTAATCTGAAATGGTTGCTCTCTAAGCCTGCTGCAAAGGTATCATCCTGGGATCTCCCTTCACCAGCAGTCTGAGGATTCCTTTTACTTATCTCCTGTGTTGGATGCTCTTTTTCCTGGATCCTATGATTTTTTTTTTTCTTGGTTTACTCCTCATTTTGGTAGTACACCTTCAATATCTTATAGAAAAAGGTGCATGGTAGGTTGTCTTTTTAGACTCTGTATGTCTTTGTTCTATTCTCATACTTAATTGATAGCTTGCTTGGGTGAAAAAATCTAGGTTATTTTTCTTCAAATATTTGGTGACATTGCTCCATTGTCTTCTGGCTTCCTGTATTGCTGCTGACAAGTCTGAAGACATTCTTTTTTTTTTTTTTTTAAGATTTTATTTATTTATTTGAGACAGAGAGAATGAGAGCGACAGAGAGCACATGAGAGGGGAGAGGGTCAGAGGGAGAAGCAGGCTCCCCGCCGAGCAGGGAGCCCGATGCAGGACTCGATCCCGGGACTCCAGGATCATGACCTGAGCCGAAGGCAGTCGCTTAACCAACTGAGCCACCCAGGCGCCTGTCTGAAGACATTCTCATTCTTCATCCTTTCTATGTGTTCTATGTTGTGCCTTGGAAGCCTTTAGGATCTTCTTTTTGACTCCAGTGCTCTGATATGTGGTGGTGTAGATCTGTTCTCATTCCCTGTGCTGGGCACTCAGTGGGTCCCCTTCATTTTTCTTTTACTTTCCTCTCATTCTGAAATTCATATAATTCAGATGTTGGACCTCCTGAATGGATTCTTTAATTTTTATATTTTTTCCTCTTCTACTATCCACCACTATCTCTGTAATATTTTTTCAACTTTTACCTGCCAACCCTTCTATTGATTTTTTTCTTTCAGCTATCATAGTTTTAATTTCTAAAAGCTCTTTATTATTCTCGGAATGTTTGTTTTTTTATAGCTCCCCTGTTTTTATTCAATATCCGCTTCATCTTTAAGGATACTAATTATAGTTTCCCTCCTATTTTCTTTTGTTCCTATAATTGTTTCTGTATCCTTGGAGACCTTATTTTCTGTTTTGTTTTGTCCTAATTTTATATTGAGTGCTTTCTCCAATGCTTGATGATCCTTGGGTATCCACTCATCTCTACAAGGAAGGCACTGAAAAGCTGACTAGAAGCTTGGTATGCATGGGGAAGGCTGGTTGCACTTTAAGATAATCTGATTGGATCGTTTCCTTATGTGACCCCTTATATGCATCTAATTATTCAAGCTTTCCCCACCTCAGGGCCTTAGCATATGCTGTTTCTGTTGCTTGTGTATTGATTAAAATGTATTTGGCTGAAGTAACAGAAATCTGACTCAAGACAGCTTACACAAAAAAATATGGTTCTCATAGCAGGAAGCTCAGAGGTAGAACAGATGTTACAGTTGATATATCCAGTGGCTCAAGAGCATCATCAAGAACCAAGATTCCTTCTACCACTCATTTTGCTTCAACCTAAAGCTGGCCCTCCTAGGTCATAGATGCCAGGAGCGGTAGGGGTTCTTTACCTCTTTGTTCAAGTCAGTGAGACAACACTGTGCATCCCCTCACAATGGAACAAAACCCCTTCCCTTTGGTCTGGTCAGGCCAAGTTAGGTCACATGCTAACTCCTGAATCAATAACAATCACTAGGTGAATACTATGCAAACAATGGCTTAGGTCTGGGCTCCTGAGCCAATCAATATTAAGAGGGATGAGTTTACTTTGATTGACTTAGCCATTCTGGACCACCCTTAGAATACAGGGTGAAGGGGGAGAATTTCCTAAAGCTGCACTGCTTTTCCTTGATAGGAAGGGATGTAAAGAATGATAGGGATTCAACCATACTGCTGGAACCCTCTTCTGCTTTTCCTGCAACTGGCTCCAGGCCTCAGTTTAAATGTCACTACAGAATTGGCTCTCTCCCATTAATCTTTATCCTTGAACCTTTGTTTCTCTTAGCACTTAGTGCAAGCTGTAATTTTATATTGTTCAGTTTACTTGTGAATTGTCAGTCTCCTCCACTAAGATGTTAACTTCCTGAGGTCAGAGACCACATCTATCACTGTTTCATCACTGAATACTCAGTGCCTAGAAGTGTCTCGCACATAATAGACGTACAGTTAATATTTGATGAAGAAATGAATGAACTCAGGAATAAATAGTATCTTCCTTTCTCACCGAGTCTCCAAAATATATTTTGAAGCTGCACACTGCCATTTCTGCTGCCACCATTTCAGCTCAAGCAGCTATCTTCTCTCCTTTATGTAGTGGACTGCTTTTGTTTTATCTGTCTACATTTTCCTTTCATGGGGAACAAACTCCCTTTCTTTGATAAACCTGTTCCTTCCCCATACTAATCATGTGTTTCTAGTGGGGCTATTTATATCCTGCCATTATATCCTGCCCAACACTTATCTCCCTACCACAAGGGTAGATACCCAACCTATCAGAGTCCTATCCTGGAATTTTAAAAACTAAAACTAAAGGAAGAGATTCAGCCCCTCTCTCTTGGGCAAGCTGTGAGATGTGAAGGCAGGTACCATAGGTGCCCATTTCCTGTCAAGGGATCTGGGAGGGAGAAGATGAAACAAAGATAAGAGACATGGAGGCATTCCCTGTTACCTTGTGGTTCTTGATGGGCTAGCCTGAGGGAGCAGGGCCTTAGGGCCTTCATATGTACTATATCCCCTTACTATCCCCTCTCCTGAAATGTTCTCCCTGCCTTTCTTTCGTTGGCCTGGCTGACTCCTCATCTTTTGGCCTCAGCTCAAATGTCACTTGCTTCACTTCCCTAATCAAAGTTAAGGTCTACAGGTATACTTCCTTCACAGAACTAGCAGTACTATGATTTCTTACCAGGACAGGCAGAAGAACTGTTCACAGACAGTCTTCATTCAGATTATATTGAGACCTGTTTTGATGGGTAGGTGCTTATGCTGTGTACCCTGTTAAATATTTTTAATATCATCTTTACGTAGAATCTGTTATCTTCTTTCACAATCAATTTGCATATATGCACAAGCTGTTTCCTGTCTACACTCTATGTTCTATATATATATATATATTTTTTTTTTTCTTTTATCGTCATTGTATACCTAATGTCTAAACAATAGTTGGCACATAGTTGGTGCACAACACAGTATGTGTTGAAAGAATGAGTGAATTTTTTGGGCAACTCCTGGAAAAATTTTAGACTGGACGGGTGTGGCAACCAGTCCAGGTTCTGACAGGATTGGAAACTGAGTCTTGGTCATGGGGTAATGTGGGGTGAGTTGATAAGAGGCGACTAGTTATAAGGCTGTTCTACTCTCTTACCCACCTGAGATGCTGGAGTTGATAAGGAGGTAAAAGGTGCCAAAGAGAACTTGCTTACTCATCCTATAATATTTCACTCACAGTATGGCTTGGTTTTCCCCATGGGGCTGGTTCTGTGGTCTCTTTACATGCAAGGGGATCCAAGTGGCTTGGCTCCATTGGGAACCTGAGGCTGGTAAGCCAGATAGCCCAAATTCTGCTTATGAACTGCGGTCAAACTGCTGCTGTAGGTCTGCAGGTGATGTCCCCACCCTTTAAGTCAGTTTCCTCATCTTGCCACTTTGTATCTGGGGTCCTTAAATCCTGCCTTACCTCCTTCTCGGTTTCAGAGCCTTAGGTCCTCGTCCTCTATAATTTATTCCCTCTCAATTTTGTGATGAGTTTAAATGGAGGTATTTTCCCTCCCCCTTGGCTACTGGCCAGCAGCTTCAGTTCTTTACCACATGGGCCTCTCATGAAATGGCAGCTGGCTTCCCCCAGAGCCAGTGATCCAAGAGAGAGAGGAAAGCAGAAGCCACAATATCTTTTATGATTTAGCATCAGAAGTGACATATCAGGGGTGCCTGGGTGGCTCAGCTGGTTAAGTGTCTGCCTTTGGCTCAGGTCATGATGCTGGGGTTCTGGGATCGAGTCCCACATCGGGCTCCCTGCTCTTTGGGGAGCCTGCTTCTCCCTCTCACTCTGCTCCTCCCCCAGCTTGTGCTCTCTCTGTGAAATAAATAAAATCTAAAAAAAAAAAAAAAAAGTGACGTATCATCACTTCTGCCATATTCTATTGGTCACACAGACCAACCTTGATTCAGTGTGGCAGAGGACTTCACAAGGATATAAAGACCAGGAGGGAGGAATCACTGGTGGCCATTTTAGAGACTGGCTACCTCAGAAGGGTTAGAGGAATTTAGAGAAGGAAAAGAAAGTTTTAGTACTTGGAAGGAGATGGAGGAGACATTAACTGAATGCCTATTATGGGCCAAGGCCCCACACTTTTTTTTTTTTTTTAAGATTTTATTTATTTATTTGACAGAGAGAGACACAGTGAGAGAGGGAACACAAGCAGGGGGAGTGGGAGAGGGAGAAGCAGGCCTCCCACAGAGCAGGGAGGCCGATGCGGGGCTCGATCCCAGGAACCTGGGATCATGACCTGAGCTGTAAGGCAGATGCTTAATGACTGAGCCACCCAGGCACCCCATGGGCCAAGCCCTTTGTATCTGTATTAATCTCTTCCACAACACTAAGGGGTAGAGATTATTCCCATTTTTCATATAAAGGAATTGAAACATGGAGAAAGTAAGTGTCTAAAATCAAATCCAGTAAGTTGCCAGAGTGAGGATTTGTACGTTATGTATGCCACCAGTGTTGATCTAGTACATTTAATATGTACCAAAGGGTGGGACATATGCTACTTGTGGTATGAGAAACAACTTTAGGTAGTAGAGAGACATAGCATTAAATAACATTGAAAATATAAAAATTATTTTTAATCCTCTGTATCAAGAGAAGGCTTTAGTTTCAAAGACTTATGCCTTATTACCTCTCTAAAACTTGTTAATTTATCTTTTTTAAGAAAGAGAGGGCAGGCCCCAGGTTCAGCATCTTTGACAATGATATTACTTTGGTAGAATTTGATAATATACTTCATTTTCATTGTATTGACTTTTATTTAAAAAAAAATTTTTTTTTTAAAGATTTTATTTATTCATTTGACAGAGAGAGACACAGCGAGAGAGGGAACACAAGCAGGGGCAGTGGGAGAGGGAGAAGCAGGCTTCCCGCTGAACAGGGAGCCTGATGCAAGGCTCGATCCCAGGACCCTTGGATCATGACCTGAGCCGAAGGCAGAGGCTTAACGACTGAGCCACCCAGGCGCCCCCATTGTATTGACTTTTAAAGTTACTTTCTGTTTGTAGTCAGGTGATACTGATTTTAAATTTACTAAAGGATTATATGAAGTTTGATTTGTAACTTTTATTTAAGTTTGGTACATTTTAAGTAATAGTAGTTCAAGTGATACTTTGGTATGGCAAAAATTGTGAGGATGGCACTGAGGTTTATTGCCTTCAGGTCTATGTTGAGGGTGCAGCTAGTCTGAAGTTCCAGCCTCAACTCGGTTCCGCTATGAGCACCAACTGGGAGAATCATGTAATAAATTTTACAAACAGTCCTTTGCTGTGATATTTCCTAAGCATTTCTCCTTTATCCAATGAATTCCTCAGGACTGGTGGGGAGTCTTGTAGACAGTGGAGCTGGGAAGGAGAATGAGTTTAGTGCCTACGTTTCCTGCTCTATTTAACTGTCTCTTAACAAACACATCTTACAGATGTGGCTGGTGCAGGCAGTATAGTGGGGAAAAGTCCAGAGGGAGAAATGTACATAGTATGTGTATTTCCCAGTCTCTTAGTCCCTGATCCAACTCCATAGTCTGTGATTTTGGGGTCCGCCAAAACTTCCAAGCTATTACATCTTCCCATTTAATACTTCCGTGGGAAACGAACAGGACCAAGTTCGTTTTACGACCAAGTTCGTTTTCGGACCAAAGTTTTAGGACACACGGGATGTGGCTGCTAGTTTCTATGGGAGCTGTTTGCAGTGAGGGTACAATGTAGGTGGAAGGGGGTTTCTGAAAGTTACGTTTGCACCTGACTTTACGTTATAGGTGAACAACTCGTGTCTAAATAGGTGGTTAGTGGGGGATAAATCCCAAGGAACAGGGCCAAGTACTGATAATACCGAAGTCCCAGAGTCCCGATAATACAGAAAAGACTAAACCATTTCGGCCTCACAAAACCCCGCCCTCCGTCCCCTACCGTTCCCCTTGGGCGAGTTTGTCGGTGTCCCAAACGGTTCCCGCATGAGGTCACTCCGCCAAGTCACGTGCTTGAGCCCGCGGGAACGCCACATCGCCAGCCGCACCCCTCCACCCCCACCCTGCCCACGTGACCCGGCCTACTTTCTCCCCGCCCGACCCAACGCCTTGCTCAGGAAGCCCCGCCCCACGCAGCGCACTTGGCCTGCGAACCTTCGCCCCACATCCGCCCGTGCTGGAGCGTGGCCCGCAGCCCCACGTGTTTCCTTCTGCCCAATGAGAGACTGAGCCCGGGCTCAAAGGGGCGGGGAGGAAAGGACGACTTCGTTACGCTTGGAGAAGGGGGCGGGGCCTGCAACGTCGGACAGAACGAGGGGACGCAACGGAGGCAGGCCGGAGCCGCTGCCGTCGCCGTCGCCATGACCCGTGAGCACCGAGACCCTCTCTTCTTACCCCTTTCTCCCCGTCGGCCCTAAACACTAGTGCCGAATCTTGGCATTTACCTCCTCTTGGCTTCCCCAGCTACGCCTTCCTCTGGAAGCGCTCTTTGAGACGCTCACACTCGGCGCCGGAAATCGGCCTTTTGCCCACCGCCACTTCTTGAGAACGTCCTCCCCTTCTCCCGCCCCAGTCAAGCAAAGGCCCTCCGCGACCTTCCGCGGCGTGGCGAGAAGCCCCGCACCCTTGTGATAGGCCCGAGCCCCCTACTCCGGATCGCAGCCCATCCCCCACAGAGACCCAAACTGTGCACACACCACCACCAGTCTGGACCCCGGTGCCGCCCCAAAACTCGAAACACGCCTTTAGCGGACTCCTCGGAACCGTCCTCCTTCCACCTCCCGGTTTGACCTGCCCCGTGGCAGCTTGCCACCAGTGCCCCCCCATTACCCCCGCCCCCCTCAGCAGCCTAGGCCCCGAAATGGGCCGGTGTCGGGACCGGGGAATGAGCGTTGGACCCTGCTGGTGTCGGGTGAGGGAGGAGGGTCGCCGGTGTGTGGCCGTAAAGGCCCCCCGCGTCTCACCTTTTACCTTCTTTCTTTAGGCGGTAACCAGCGCGAGCTCGCCCGCCAGAAGAATATGAAAAAGCAGAGCGACTCGGTTAAGGGAAAGCGCCGAGATGACGGGCTTTCTGCTGCCGCCCGCAAGCAGAGGTAGCCCCAGGGAGGGGAGGGGAAGGGAGGGGAGGGGTGAGACCTGGGCTAGACCGAGGGTTGTACCAGGAAAGAGAGCCACCTCAGGGTTTACATCTGGACTAGTGAGGGGCAGAGTGCATTGCTTCCTCTAGGGTTTTATTTCCTTCCCACCCTCCAAATTGTTAGCTCACAGCCTGACAGGAAGGGACTGGGGCGGGTGCCTGCCCTAGGTTGATTTCTGAGTGCCCCGAGTCTGACCTTAAGGGCAAGGGCAGGGAGCTTCACATTTCAAATGCAGTAGTGGTTATGACAGCAGGGTACTTACGGCCCTCTTTGGTGTTCAGTTTCTCCTCCCTTCTCCCAACCTTCTCACTGGTGTTGCTGGGTGTGGTACTCAGCAAAGAATAGCCTTGGGCCTGTGTGGCCAGACTTCTGACCCCTTAGGCAACAGCCAGATAGAGACTGACTGCCTTTTAAGCTCAGCTCTCTTCCTCTTGTTCTCCTAGGGTGGGAATACAGCAGGCACACGCTGAATTTTGTCCCATCCACTTCCATCTTATCCTTTGTGCCCTTCATCCCCCTGCATCTTGTCCTTTTTGCCCTCTGGTACCTCCCAGTGCCCCATCATCTCTACCCCCAGGGACTCGGAGATCATGCAGCAGAAGCAGAAAAAGGCAAACGAGAAGAAGGAGGAACCCAAGTAGCTTTGTGGCTTCGTGTCCAACCCTCTTGCCCTTCGCCTGTGTGCCTGGAGCCAGTCCCACCACGCTCGCGTTTTCTCCTGTAGTGCTCACAGGTCCCAGCACCGATGGCATTCCCTTTGCCCTGAGTCTGCAGCGGGTCCCTTTTGTGCTTCCTTCCCCTCAGGTAGCCTCTCTTCCCCTGGGCCACGCCTGGGGGTGAGGGGGTTACCCCTTCCCAGTGTTTTTTATTCCTGTGGGGCTCACCCCAAAGTATTAAAAGTAGCTTTGTAATTTCTTGAGCGCCTGGTTTGACTGGGGATTTGGGGGGATGGGGATGGAGGAATGGCTGCCCTTTCCCACCAAAAGGGGAGAGAAATTTAGATTTTAAAAGGTTGTAGATATGTAGACTAAGTGAAACATCACAGAGAAATTCTTTATTTTACTACAACAAACAGACAAGTACTCCAGGTATGTGGTAGAGGAATCCTCTAAGAACCATAGGGACTTCTTTTCTGTGATTTTTGTCCCCCACCCAGACCTTGAACACCATCCCAAGGATGGAGTTGAGGGTCTAAGAAGGAAGGCTTCAAGACCTAAGTTTATGTCCCCTCTTTCTCATTCTTCCGCATTTTGCTCGCCTGCTTGGAAGTTGGCCCCCAAATTCTGCTGCTCACTGACTTCCCATGGTCAGCTGCTCTCTAGTGTTCACATTCTCTTCTGTTCTGTCATTCTTCATGGAATGAGGGTGGTTTTTGTCTTCCCACTTCCTTTGACCTCAAGATCAGGATTAAAACCTAGGGTGGTCTCTATATTCTTTCTTTCTGTGTCCTGGTTTGTTTTGGGCTGCTTATCTCCCTGTGCCCAGGGCTGAACTGCTTATTTTCCTTTTTATCTCCAAGGGCAGAGCCAAGTAAGTCTTCAGTCCCTGTTGGTCTTTCCCTGCCCCCATCTCCACCGTGAGAGCCAGGAAAGGGCTGGTGCCGCACTGTCTGTAGGGATCAGCAGTGGTTCCTGAGAGGCTGACTTGGGAGTTAGGTTCTTGAGCTGAGGTAAAGATGTAACAGTAGCTCTAGTGAGTCAGACACTCTGCCCATGGCATTAGAGTATGTATGGCCACTTTCTCCTATTCAGACATAGTACTGACTTCAGTCTAAAGGGAGATAACTGCCCATTTTGTCCTTGAGGTATCTGCTGGGCTGGGCAGTTCCTGAGTCAAGACTGGGAGTATGACCTCAAGGGAACCCCAGTTAACAGTACCTAGACTGAATATTTATTATCTTGCAGTATTTATGCGATGGCAGTGTCGCCTGAAAGTAGAAGGTGGCTGGGAGTCCTGGGTGGGGGACCAACAGAGTGGTACCAGTAGAAGCCCAAGATAGAGGAGTACACAGGCCCAGCACGAGGCAACCTTGACCCAGAAGGTAGCCCAGCTACCCTTGATGAAGGTCTTTTCCAGTTCTGCTCCCTCATAGCTGCGGAACCAAAGTCTCTGGTTAGAGAATACATAGGACCTTAGCTTTCAGACCTGTTCCTACCTCCCCACCAAAGATGATGGTGGACCTCTGTGTGTCTTCCTGAGAACCCTTAGGAATGGCCTTAAATTGCTCTCCCTAAAATAGGTTTTCAGTATATCCCAGGCCCACTTCCATCCTACCTGAACCAGTTGGTAAGGGTAACCATAACATAGAGTGATGCAAGGAAGAAGACAAAATGGAAGGCAGAATAGCTGTAGGAGAGATGCTGGGCTTGCACTGGAGGAGTTGGAGAGGTCTCTTGGTCAGCTGGCCTGGCAGCCCCACCCCTCTGCCCTGGAGAGAGAGGGAAGGACTGCTGGGAGCAGTGTGGCTGAAACTTCTTCCCTCCTCCCCCAGTTTCTTTTGTGAAGGCGCTCCAGGGCTCTTTGGCACTCTGCAGAAATCTACACTTTTTTAGGGACATTCTTAATGACACTTACCTTCCTTTGGTTTCACTGTTTCAGGGCAGCAGAAACAGAGTGAGGGCTTCTGTAAAACAAAAGGCAGCATGTTTTGGAATGATTTTTTTAAAGAATGTGAGGGTATAGAGGAAACTCTCCTTTGAAAAGATTAGTCTGGTGTAAAAAGTGGAGGCACATCTGGGTTCAAATTCTAGCTCCAGCATAACTGACTATGAAAACTTTGGTAAGATGTTTAACTTTTTGTGCCTCAATTTCTCCATTTGTAAAATGGAGCAAATACCTACCTCACAGGGTTGTTGTGAGGATTAAATTAAATGAGATTATGAATGTAAAGTATCTAGCACAGTGCTTAGCACATTGTGGGTACTTAATAAAAGGTAATAGCAGCTAGAATCTGAGCATTCTGGGTAGAGGTTGGTAGGATGTGTGTGTGTCTTTGTGTGTGAGGGGGGAAGGGCATTGGGGATATTGAGCTCTCCATTCTCACCTGGAACTCAAAGCTGTAAACCTTGACAATCCATAGGGGTCCAAATACCTCAGCCAGGTAGGAAGCCTCATTGCTGAGAAAGAAGAGAGAGTTCTCAAGCGCGTTCAGTCAAATAGCAGGAGGGGTTGCCTGAGAACATGTACTGCTAGCTGGTCCATATTGGTAGTCCTCAGGAGGGTATTATATTCCCAGAGCCTGTTTCCCCCAAATATTTATAAATCTCGTCATGTGAGGGCCCTAAAACCTTTGTACATATTTTTAATTCTCAAGTCATTCTCCCTGCCCCCTTCATCTAATACAGATCATCTGACAAGTGCTATTCTTAGAAATTGTTTCTGTTTATGGGGAACTTTCCTCACTCTTGTCTTGCTCTAAAGTTCAAATAAACCATGGTCCCAGACAGTCTCCTGACCATCCTTCTCTGTCCTGGGTATCCTCCCTTCTCTCACACCTCTCCCCTTGATACCTTTACGCACCAAGCAAAAAGGACACAAATATACATGATGCCAGCACTTAGCACTGCCAGAGAAGTATCTGGTGTTTGCGATTCCATTTTACTCAGGCCAGGCAAGCACAAAGTGTGATTTTGTCCTTGAAGGATTACTGAGAAGGGGCAACAGAAGAAAGGTGGTAAGAACAAAGAGCTAAGTATTTGTCAGGAACAAAAAAAGGTTTTAGCATGGGGAATCTAGGTCCAGTCCTTACCACTCTCTGGAGGACGGCTGGACACTGCAGAGAAAGTCAGGTACATGATATAGCAGCTGATGATGGAGGCTTGTAGAAGGCCAGAACGGGGTTGCTCTGGGGAGAATGGAGATCATTGCTTTTGTCTACAGGGTGGTAATTTCTTCCACTCATACTCCTGTCTACGCTTCTCCCCACTCTTTGGAGGAAGCAGACTGTTGACTAAGATTAGGGAAGCTAATTTTTCTATTACTAAAGGCCTACCAGATTTGGAATGTTGCAAGGCATGTACCCACTGAGACGGATGCAGGGAGCGACGGAGAGGAAGGAGAGGAGGCCACAGAAACAAAGGTGTAGACTAAGCAGCATCTTGTTGAGCAGGCAGCCAGCTGGGTGTGTGTAGTGGCGGAACAGAAGCACAGCTGCCACACCTGCCATGCTGTAGAATCCCAGGGTGGCCAGCAGTACAGCTAGGAACCAGCGGCAGTCTTGGGCTGCACCGGTCTGCCTAAGGGTGGGAGGTGGGCAGTGGCTTGGGGCTCCAACTCTTTACCTGTTACTCTTCCCCGTCTCCCAGAACAGTGGTGTGACTACCCATCCCACCTAGCCCACAGAGTCATGTTTCTGAGCTTTTTGGTACTGCTCAGTAGGAAGTTAGGGGACCACTGACCCGTCATGCCCTTTGTCCAACCACACTGGATTGGACAACCTTTCCAGGTCAGACAACCTTCCCAGGAAGAGCCTTTAGGGTTAGGTGCTCCTTACCAGTTTTTGTTCCAGGAATGGGCAAAGGCTGTGATAAGCACCAACTGCAGCAGGATGAATGTGAAGCCTCCACAGATGCCAATGTAATGCCAGGCTGCAAATGGGGGGCACCAGTGGGAAAATGTAGCTGACCATGTCATTACTCCTGGTTTTCTTCCTACCCTTTCTTTTTCTTAGAAAATCTATTAGCTTACTCCTGCTGATTAGGATATGAGATGGAAGGTACCTGGGAAGAGATGCTCATCAGGGATGCAGAAGGCAACAGCACAGAGACCTAGCAGGAACAGCAGTTTGAAGAGCCAGAAGCTGGTTAGGAGACAAAAAAAGACTCAAGAAAAGGCAAAGGAGAGTCAACAGTGCCTATGGAGGAAGGCAAAGGAGAAAGCAAAACTATAGGAAAGGGGAGAGAAGAAACAACTAAG
Source organism: Mirounga leonina (assembly GCF_011800145.1). NCBI lineage: Eukaryota > Metazoa > Chordata > Mammalia > Carnivora > Phocidae > Mirounga > Mirounga leonina. The sequence continues at coordinate 20,446,485 of NW_023270839.1, forward strand.
TATAGGAAAGGAACCAGTCCCACGTGAGAGGGGCTGGAAACAGGCCCATCACAGCCTATTCCAAATTCTAACTCTCAGATACCTAAATAATAACATCTGGACAATGTTTCACAGTTGACAAAGGGTTGCATATAATAACCGCACTGTTATCTCCATTTTAGAAACTAGAAGTTCAAAGAGGGTAAGTATGTGGCTCATGGTCACACAGTAAGTATGGCGGAAGCAGGAACTTAAAACTGGTTTTGGACTTTTTATACAGTTACTTCATCTTTGAATTTCCTTTACTAAGCTTATGTCTACGTCCCTCCCCATCCTCACCCCACCCAAAATGTATATACACAAACCTGTTATGGAGCTGTGCACGTAGGCTAGTGGGGGAGTGGAGCTGGACTAGCAGCACAGCCTGCAGCAGGTGGAAGGTGGCAGTTCCTGCACATACTCGGTACACAGCTCCAGAGCCACTGAGCACTGGGCAGTGAGGGTGGCCAAACAGATGGGCACACAATCCTGAGGGCATCTGGATCTGGAGGGAGAGTGCATGTGAGAAATGGCAGGGCAAATCATCATGTATAGAGAGGTACCTGCTTCTCAGGGTATATCCATTCACTTGTCCCTTAACCCCAATCTGAATCTTTTGTCTGAAGGTTTCTTCTTTTTCCCTTTCTCCTGTTGGAACCTGAACCCTCCCACTTACCCCGTGTGCCTTCCCCCAGACCCTTTCCACTACTGTCCTTGACAGCAGGAGGCAGCAGACTGCTGAGGACCCCACATGGAGGAGGATGTAGACCAGACGGCTACAAGTAGACTCTGTGACAAGGGGCCATCTAGAATGGCAGCAGCAGGTACAGGGAATAGGCCCACAGCAGGACACCTGGGGGTAGAGCAGCAAGATAGAGATTTGCTGAGGAAAAGCTTACATTAATGTATGCATTAGATTAACCATGAGGCTGAATTCCAAAATTTCCCTTTCCCTTTTCTTCTCTCCTTTTACTCAGGAATTCTCAGAATCTGGTTCCAAGCTATTTAGGATTGCCTTCCACTGACATCAAGTAGAGCTTTCATCATAAGAGCTGATGCAGGCTTGAGCAGACCTTCCTAAAAGCCTAAGTCACACCTGGCCTCTCACCTTTCTGTAGACCTACAGATCTGGTACTGGGAAGTGGGAGGAGAGGTTTAATGATCAGTAGTCTCAGGGGCAAAGAAACGTAAAGGCCTCAGAGGAGAAAGGGAAGGCCTGTCATTTTTATTGGCTCCTATGGGTTTTCCTCCCCAGCTTCAGCTACCATTCCCTTCCATTTTTTTCAGATAGTTCTTGCTCTGGGGACCTTTCAAGCCCCTCTGCCCAACTATGCTCTCACCTGGTAGAAGGGAGGATTCACCATGACACTGCTGACTTCAGTGCGTTGTGCCAGGCGGACAGAAGTGCTGGGGCCTGTAACAGCCTTTGCACCCACCATCCTTGTCCCAGGGATTAGGCCCAGGTCCACCAGATGGAAGGTAGAGGAGAAAGTAGCAGCTTTCTTTTGTCCTCAGCCATGGGCTGCCACAGTGCTGGGGTGGTCACCCAGTCTAAGGCAGAATGGGGAGGAACATCAGGAAAAGAACACCGACCTCCAGGATGTGGTAAATGCAAATCTCTCTTCTAAATCTACTTTCTCTCCAGGGCCTTTGGGCCACACAGGCAGTTCTCCCCAGATTAGAGAGCAGTTTGCAAATCTGGCCTCTAGTGGATTAGCATTCTTAATTGGTTTAGGATTAGACGTCATCCATCCTGGTTGAACAGAATGGCGGGGGGGGCGGGATGGGATGGAGTGGGTAGAATCTAGGTGAACAGAAGGTAAGGATGTCCGTTGGGAAGGTCTGGAGTGGTGACCGGCTAGGTGTGGGAGAGGGCCTTGCATAAAACAACACTAGAACCCCCCCAAAGGAAGTCTGAGAGGCGACCGACTTTCCTGGCTGAAGTTTCTAGAACCCAGGACATTAGTGAAGGTGTGGCCCGAGGCCAGCCCCGCCTCATCCTCTCCGGGCGGAAGTTCCGGGGCAGTTACCGGAAGTCTTCATGAGGTGGGGCGGGGCCTGTGCAGCGGCACGGTGGGATCGATATGGCTACCGAGGGGGATGTGGAGCTGGAGTTGGAGACTGAGACCAGCGGCCCGGAGCGGCCTCCCGAGAAGCCACGGAAGCATGACAGCGGTGCGGCGGACCTGGAGAGAGTCACCGACTACGCAGAGGAGAAGGAGATCCAGAGTTCCAATCTGGAGACGGTGAGGTTGGCCGTGAGCGTGTCTGGGCGGGCTGAGAGCGGAGGGGCCTCTCAGGTTGTAACTGGAATCCGCGCTCCAGGACGGGCTCCCCTTCCCGTTGGCGGGAGGAGGCAAGAGGGAAACCGTCACTGGAGCCCGCCGCTTGCGAAGGGGAGCTTTATGGAGATTGTATTTAAAGTGGCCCTCAGGTGCACGGAATTAAGTTAAACCTAGGCCTTGGTTCCTGATACACTCATCATGAATAGGCTGTTCCCCCCCCCCCCCCCCGCGCCGACCCACTTCTTACTAGCTTTTTAGATTATTGGGAATTGTGGGTGGCAGAGCGGTAAGGAGATCTATTTTTCTCATAGGCCATGTCCGTGATTGGAGACAGACGGTCCCGGGAGCAGAAAGCCAAACAGGAGCGGTAAGTCTGTACGCACAGCCAGCCCTACCAGTTCCTCTCTTCCCCTTACGAAAATAAAAGCCATCGTTAAGCCTTTACCTTGTACCGTTCTTCAACTCTGTCACCGATTTCTGCATATATAAGGTTTACAACCCTACTTTGTTGTTGGTGGAAGGAAAGGCCTGACAGCACCTGCTGCCTGCTGTAAAGACTCGAGGGGAGGGGATGGGGATGTTAGGTGAGGCGGTGAGAGTCATTTTGTATTTTCACTCAACAGTGTTTGTCAGGAGTCATTTATTTGTAAGGCAGAGCTGGAAATGATCTTTCTGAGAGTTAATGATGGAGGTAGAGAATGAGGACTAATGTACATGAATATTTGCAGGGAGAAGGAACTGGCCAAAGTCACCATTAAGAAGGAAGATCTGGAGCTGATAGTGAGTAGTAATGCCTAACTAGTGTATGGGCAGAGGTTACATTGCTTAATTGGGGTTGTTTACTGAAACAAGTAGAGTCAACAAGTCTTGGTGGCATTTTAATGCCCCAGAAGAAACTTAGGTAACATCATCGATCCTTTTCCTGCAGATGACAGAGATGGAGATCTCAAGAGCAGCAGCAGAACGGAGCTTGAGGGAACACATGGGCAACGTGGTAGAGGCTCTTATTGCCCTAACCAACTGATTTGTGCTTTCTCAGACCCACTCACTGGATTATTTTATTTCAATAAAGATGTAGCCTTTTTTTTTTTTTTTGCAGTTCTATCATCTTGGATCGAGTGTTTTGTATATTATACCGTATTTTATTGTGGGAAATTTACATGTTGGAGTATAACTGAATTTAAGCAACTCCCCCCGCCTCTGGCCTTAATGAAATCATGTGAAGGATCAGTGCAGAGTGGTACCTCATGACCTCATGTTCACATGCAGATGCTAGGTGGCAGGCCAGGCTCATTCATCTGACTAGCTTTCAGTGGTATTCAGGGTACATTTGGAATTTCAGCAAAGTTGCTGAAGCCCATGGCATGGGTCTCTAGGGTGGTTTATATACCACCAATCTTGTTCATAAGCCACTTTTTTAAAATGTTTTTTTTTAAGAGAGTGCATGGTGGGGGTGGGTGTTGGGGGGCAGAGGGAGAGAGAGAATCCCAAGCAGGCTCCACACCCAGCATGGATCCTGACACAGGGCTCGATCTCATGATCCTGAGATCATGACCTGAGCCAAAATCAAGAGCTGGGTGCTTAACCGACTGAGCGACCCAGGCACCTTATTCATAAGCCCCTTAGAGTTAGAACTTAGGTACCGAATTGGAAACATGGTAAATACAATAAAAGATATCAAAGGTTAGGTCTTTTGCAGAATTAATCTATGAAAGGCTTTGATTTATGAAGTTGATTTAATTGAATTCTGAACCGCCACAACACTGTGCCTTACATTCCATTTCCCACCCTGGAGAGAAGACAGTTTTACTTTAAAAGTTGACCAACCTTTGGCCAAGTCATCCTTGCTGAGCTTCTGTTTCCCCAACTGTAAAATGATACATACCTGACAGGTTGTTTTAAGAACTTAAAGAGTTGGTGAATGTGAAAAGCTTGGACTACTGCCTGCCTCAGAGTGGACACTCAAATAGCAGCTATAAACATATTCTTAAAAGAATTTCAGTATCTTATTCTCATTTTGGCTCTAGGAAAATCTTAAGATTGTATCCGTCTGGCACACACATAAGTGACTTATACTCAGATTAATGTGTTATTACCTCCTAGGAATTTGTATTCATAGTCTTATTTTAGGACATGAAAGATTTGTGAATGCTTCTTCCAGTGGGGCATTTAAAAGATGGTGAAAAGACCTTGACCCTCTCATTTTTTTATGTAATTGAGAAATATCCTTCCCACTGATTAAATGTCATTCCTTATAACCCCTAGGACTCCTAGTGCTCTGCCATGTGCATGGTGGTTATGTAATAAATATTAAGTGGAAAACCACTGAATTTAACTCTAGCTTGATGTCATTACATTGCAACTTGGAAAACACTATACCCTCATATACAAGCTGAGTGTGGAGGGTACTGGTAAGTACTTGGCTTCCCTATTTCATAAGTAAACTTTTGTTCTAAATACAGCTATATTTTAGAGAGCAAAGAAAACCATACATGTATCTGCTCATGGAGTAAATCTGGGTGCCACTTAGAATATAGCCTGTCCAGCATCTTAATTTCTGAGATCAAAGGTGATGATCAGAATGTGAAACACTCTTTGCCCAACAATTCTCTGTGGTCTTTTATTTCATAGGAAGATTCTTGTCAGCCTGCCCATTTTATTTCCAGTATCAAAAGAAACCTCTTGGTGTAGGATTCTTTTTTAAAAAGATTATTTATTTACGAGAGAGCAGGGCGCAGGCGCAGAGGGAGAGAGAATCTGAAGCCGACTCTGAGCTGAGCACGGAGCTCAATGTGGGGCTTGATCCCACGACCACGAGATCATGACCTGAGCTGAAACCAAGAGTCGGACGCTTAACTGACTGAGCCACCCAGGCGCCCTTGGTGTATGATTCTTTTATTTCTTGACACACACATAAATGGATCAAAAAATACGTTCACATAGAAAAACTGACTCCAACCAAAAATGCAAAACAGAGATCTGTGAGCTGAGATTTACTGTAAGGTAGCGTTGTCCACTTACATGCCCTTGTTTATAACCCAAGCTAAGAGGCTGGAAAAAGAAACCTGGAATAGTCCCAAGTGAATCTGGGAAGCAGACCAGTGATGAAACGTAAGATTTTGCAGAAATGGTTTTAAGTGGGGAGCCTCTGATCCTACCTGGATAGTGCTTTTCTGTGGGTTTCTCAGCATGAGTCCAAACCTCACAAAGCACCTTCAAAGACTGGATTGCCCAGTGTCACAAGTATGGCAGTAGGTCCAATAGGCTGGATACAGGGGCCATGTAAATAATGGTAAAAGCAAATCAAGGACCAGATGCTGAGACAGTCCCTTGTGTCTCACCAGCTGGAAGTAGTTGAACTCTTAAGTAGTTTTCCGCTTCTTGGCAGATGGCCGTTCAAATACATCTCGTACCCCAGCTGCCTTTTGTTTAAAGAACTTTGTGTTCTGGGCACTCTCTTGGCCCCATGCTGAGTCAAAAGAGGTGGTGTCCTGATCCACAAGGTGGGTGTACTTGGTGCGACCAGAGCGCCCGAAGTTCTTGACCTGATCAAGGAAGGATAGATTATGAGTTATACCACCAAACATAACATCCTCAATACATAACTTTTCTCTCTCATGTTCTTAAGGTACCCCATACCTGCATGACTTTGGGAAGAATGGTTTTGTTGAAATGATCCTCCAGGGTAGGTGCACTGAAATCTCTCTTGTATACTTCTTCATCCTCATCCTGTAAAAAAAAAAAAAGTATTACCAATCTTGTGATTTTTATTGCCTATATATTCAAACCACTAATTTATTAACCTCTACGACAAGGGATACAAAGAATGAGGGTACTGAACCTATTCATGAGCTTACATGTAGTTGAGATGATACTCCTTTCTCTCTTTGTATTGTCTTTTTTCTTCCTAAATGTGGATGTTTCCTGAAGGTTGGCTGTATTCTCTCTGTACTCAATATGTTCATTCAGTCATATGACTTCAACTCTGTAGAAGCCTCTGAAATCTCATTTTGAATTTTCTACTGCCCATTATATAGCTTAGCTTGGATATTCTGTTGGGACTTCAGACTCATACCTAAAGTGAAAATCATTTCCCTAACCTTTTCAAACCAGGCTCTTCCTGATTTAACTTCTTCTGTTAATAGAACCAACATTTTCTCAATTACTCAGGTTCAAAATTTATGTAAACTTTGTGCATAATGAGTTTCCACTTATAAATTCTAATTCCCTGGGTTATTATAGTTTTTCCCTAGAATCAACCTTACACAGTGCCACTAGGCTAATGTTTCTAAAACACACCCTCATACCTTTGCCTTGCTCAAAAACTTCCAGTGATTCTGTTTTGTTAAATAAGCACAACTCCTCTATAGTAGTCAAGGCCAAATAACATATAGCTGTAATCTACCTCTCCTTGCCAACTCCCTTTACAGATGATGCTTTTTGCCTCCACTCCTAGTCCCTTCACATGGAATGTCTACTACTGAAGTCAGCAAGTCTACAAATTTTTTTTTTTTTTTAAGATTTTATTTATTTATTTGAGAGAGAGAGAATGAGAGACAGAGAACATGAGAGGGAGGAGGGTCAGAGGGAGAAGCAAACTCCCCGCCGAGCAGGAAGTCCTATGTGGGACTCGATCCCAGGACTCCAGGATCATGACCTGAGCCGAAGGCAGTTGCTTAACCAACTGAGCCACCCAGGCGCCCAAGTCTACACATCTTAAATGTGCCCTCCTTCATGTTCTCCCTCTCCATCTCCTACAAAGTAAAACATCTCCCTCTTCAGAAATCCCACAGTATTTTCATTCGTCTTTATGTCATAGTATAGTATATGTTTGCCTTAACCCCATTTTTAGGTTGTAAGCCATCTGAGGGCAATAATTTTATATCCTGTAGCAGTGTCAAACAGTAGTGTTCTTGGGGCTCCTGGTTGGCTCAGCTGGTAGACCATGCAACTTTTTTTTTTTAAGAGAGAGAGACAGAGAGGCAGGGAGTAGGGAAGAGCAGAGGAAGAGGGAGAGGGAGAGAGAGAATCCCAAGCAGGCTCCACATCCAGAGGAGAGCCCAACATGGGACTTGATCTCACTTGATCATGACCTGAGCTGAAATCAAGAGTTGGACACTCAACCGACTAAGCCACCCAGGTGCCCCTAGACCATGCAACTCTTAATGTCAGGGTTGTGAGTTGAAGCCCTACATTGGGCTCTGCATGGAGCCTACTTAAAACAAAAAATGGGTGCCTGGGTCGCAGTTAGATGTCTGATTCTGGGTTTCGGCTCAGGTCATGATCTCAGGGTTGTGAGACTGAGCCCCACATCGGGCTATGCACTCAGTGCGGAGTCTGCTTTGCGGTTCTTTTTCCCTCTCCCTCTGCCCCTCCTGCTCATGCTTTCTCTCTCTAAAATAAATAAATAAATCTTTAAACCACCCCCCTCAAAACAAAAACCAGGAGTGCCCTCTACACAGTAAATGCTCAAAAGGTTATTTACTTAATAGACTATATATAAAAAAATTATAGAGAAGTTACAAATCAACATACTAGTAAAACTATAATGTTATGATACAAATTGTACATGTGGTAAAGGAATTAAAACAGTACCATTTTGATTAAGGAAAGCTTTGTGGAACAGCTGAGTCCTTCAACCAAATACACTTTTGGAGTATTCTCTTCAGCTACAGAAAGGCTTTAAAGGTAAGACAGTTTTTGTGAGATCTACTTTTCTCCTTGTTAGAGGCTGAGTCCCTCATTTAATCTCAGAAGATATTTTATCTTCACTCTCCTTATCCAGATGAGGAGAGTTCACTGAGTATGTGCACCAAAAGACTTTTACATAAACCTTTCCTTATGTATCTTAGCCAGCTTATCTTAGAAGCAATGCACTGCTTCTCTCAGAAGCTTATTAAAGCTGCTCAAATGTATAAGCAATGATACTTAATGACCTTAAAGCAGTAAAGAAATAATTCATAATCTCCAATGACTCCAATCTAGAAAACTGCATGAGCTAGGACACTACATAATAAGCAAACATTTCCGGCTGAGTAGACTGAAACTGATTTTGGAGGGGAATAAGGAACCCTTCACTGAAGTTTAGATTTTACTGGTATCTACAATGAAAGGCAGGAATCTTGCTGTAGTAGGGATTTTTAGGGTTTGATAATAGCATTTGAAAAAAATGAGTCTACTTTTTGATTCAAACTTGGATAGCATCAGGTAGTAATTTAACAAACCACATGCTATTACAGTAATAAATGCAATCAATTCTTTGCTTCCCTTTCCTGACATCTCTCCATTAACAAATTATCACTGGTATCATCTAAATAATTTGGAAGAAGTCCTCATCACTTTATACAGGGTTAACAGATTGTTATTTTGACCTTGGTCTTTATATGAAGAACAAAATTTTGATGGTATTACACATAATGGTTAGATAATAAACCATTTTTATTGGTTAGTTAGGCTTAGTCACTTTCTGTCAGCTCAGAATGAAGTGAATTAAATTTCTGCCTCCCAAATATTTGCATAAGCAAAACTTCTTACTCTGCTATGAAGAGTAACATCTAATTAATTTTGGGGATTTAAATAATCTTATCTATCTATACAGTTCACTGTCTATTTTTAGTTCCTTAGTTCTTCTGTTACACCATTTCCCCCCGATAGCTGGGGCCAAAAGAGAGAACAGTTGCTGCTACTGGTAAAATCCTGTTGCCAGTGCTTTTTCCTATTGGGTTTGTATCTTCAGAGGCAAAAAGCAAATGAGAAAACTGATCATTGGCAAGTAGAAGTAACATCCTAGGACAGTTTATACTTGGGGGGAGAAAAGAACTCAAAAGTTCTAAGTTACTTCTACAGCTCATTCCCTTTTCACTTACCATGAAGAAGGCACCCCGGTGATAATACTTCTGTAAGAACTTATATTTGCCCTTAACGGCTTTGTTGGTAATGACTTTGCCATTTGCCCGAAGCTCAGCTCGCCTCTCTTCCTCAGTCAGGTTTCGCATTCGTTCAATTTCTGCCTTCTCCTTCTCAAGCCTGTGCAGAGAACAAAATTATTTATTAGTATCATTCCAGCTTCAGAGAGACTCAAATTATCTGAACACAATGCAGTCTCACCTCCTTTCAAGCATTATTCACTTTAATTCTAGCTACTGCCTGTTAGGAATTAAGATCAGGAGCCCAACAAATAAAAAAGGTGAGGTGGTCTTATTGCAAACTTCCAGAAGTTTATTCTAGCCTTTATAAAGTTCAGACATACTATTACTGCTTGATTTTGCAGTATTAGTAATTCCCCTTCCTTAAAAAGCCTACTTGGCTTTAAAAAATATCAGAATTTAACATAACCATGTTAAGATTTTATTGGTATTTTTTTAAAGTAATTGTATATGTATTTACATGTCTCAAACCAAGGGTTACCATCATTAATTAGATTGCAGGGACTAACCCTTTTTGGGGGAAGGAGGCCAAAGACCCCCTTTCTCCAGAAAAATACAAATATATGTAATTTTGTATATAATTTTAAAGGGTACATGGACTCCTTGAAACCCAGTATAAAAATCTTAGAAAATGCAGGCTGAGGACAGAGTTTTCTACTGATGGTTTCCCTTTGTAATCTGGGATTACCCTCTCACTGCTAGTAATTTTCAAGAATGGGTGATGCAGCTCAGAAATTATTCTGCTCTAACAATAGTGACTGTGGCAGATTATTTAAAGGCCACAAATTCTCCCCCCCAGAGTATGCATGCCCCTTTGCAGAAATGACATGTGAGCCTTAAAAGACCTTGCCAGTTTCCACTTTTGCCCTCTTGGAATACTGCCATGAGACTGTTAGGTAAGAAATCCAGTCTAGCCCACTGAAGAAGTAAGGCAGTCTAGCATTAACTACTGGACATGTGAATGAACCCATTTTGGACACTCTAGCCCAGCCAATCCTCTAGCTGGATGCAACTGCATGAGAGAGCCTAGGTAAAACCAGCAGAGGAACTGCTTAGCAAACTCGAACACTGTGAGGAATAATCAGTTGTTTCAAGTCACCAAATTTTGAACTGGGTTTTTATGCAAGAACAGATAACTGATAACAGTGAATAATGTCTGCGTGTCTACTAGAAAACTACAGGGAGTATCAGCTGGCACTCTATCACAGAGAAACACTGACAAAGTGTTTCTTTTCCCTGATTTCATTGTAATAAGCCACATTCCAATTATGGAAAACTCACTCAGCTGCAGGAACCATAAAGAAATCTGGAGTGGAACTCACAGTTGGTGTTGAACCTCACTCCTACCCCACTAGGAACCCATCCCATTACTGATATTAAACTCTAGGTCCATCTTATTACTCACGCTTCTCGATCTTCTCTGTCCCTCTTGATTCTCTTTAGCTCCCGAACTTTCCATGCCTCATATTCTTCCTCATCATTTTCATCATCAGTATTGAGAGCATCCAGTGCAGCCAGGGATCGCTTGTTCTCCTCCAGCTCTTTCTTGGTCTCCTCTTCTACAATCTGGGTAAGGAGAACAATTCACCTGTTGGATTTCCTTATTTTCCTCAGATAAACCTAAGTACACTCCTCCTTGCATGCAATCCTTACAGCCACTCCCAGTACCTTGAGTGTATACTTGCGCCTCTCTTCAGCCATGCGTTTTGCTTCCTGCTCCAGCTCCTTCTGTTTCAATGCTTCAGCCTCACGTTCTTGAACTGTTACTCGGTCCTTCCTGCAGCATAGAAGTCCTGTTAATTGCCCAAAGCCCTCAGAGTGGACCTCTTTGTCCTCTAACTCAAGTCCCATCCAAATCAGACAAAGCCCAACAATTGCTGGCTCTTTTTTTTTTGCAAAGAGCCAAAATTGGGAGTCACCCCAGGTATTCAGAGCATTAAAACTCCATCCATCTGTGAGAACTGCCTGAATAGCAAGAACCTGCTGGACTGTAAGTAGGATTTCTCGCCCTTAGGAAAGGATTAGGAATTCACTCTTCAAGTTTAATTTTGTGCTTTATAGGTCCGTGGGCAGATTATGTGCTCTTTAACTGGAAAGGGAGATGTGAAAACAAACTCAGGCTCTCTGTTAACACCATGATATTCCTCAGCAAATAGTCTGCACAGGTAGGGAATTGGGCAGAAGACTTTCACTCAGTGCTGACATTTCAGAAGAGCATGAGATAGAAAAGAGGCTTCTATCCTCAGACCAGGAAAGTAGTAACTATGTGGATTCAGGCCTGTTTTGTGAGATACTTACTTTCGAATGAAGACAGGTTTAAGGCGAGGCTCCATCTCATCTTCACTGTCTGTGTATTCTTCATACTCAGATTCTGATTCTGACTCTTCCCCAGAACGTCCCTCATCTTCCACCTCCATGACTTCCATCTCTTCATTTTTTCTCTCCTGTGCTCGCTGACGCATCATGCCACGGCGCCGCTCTATTTCCTATCAAGTCACATGTCCAAGTCAGTCAGCCCAATGACCTGTGCTCTAAGGAAGCTTTTTATTTCCCCTCATCACATTTAACAAATTCTGATATGAGTAAATACAACTTACATCATTTTATTTTCAATTCTATCTCCAACAAATAGGGAACCCTGGATCAGAGTTCTGCCAAAAGCAGCAAGCTTGTTGCCTTTGGGACCTCAACAAAGGAGAACAGGCCCCAACTTTTTCTTGGGCCTAGAAAGAACTTCCCATTTTCCTTTTTTATACCTCATCATCAATTTCTTCCTCTTCTTCTTCACTGCTATCTTCTCGTTCCATGCGCCACGCATCTCCTTCCACTTCTGAGTCACTTTCTCCTACCACTTCAGGTTCCACTATTTTCCGATGTCGAGCCAATCTGAAAAATAGCATCTTCAAGTGTAACACCAATATCACAAAAATGAAAGAGCATCAGCCACATTTCCTTAGTTGTAGAGCACCTGGAGGTTATGTTTGCTTTTATTAATACTGAAGTCTTGAGAGGGGGAAACTGAGGTGCAGACAAAAGAAAATAATTCAAAGTGTCAGGGCAAATAGTCAAGTTGGACCTAAAACGTTAAATGTAAGCTGAGGCATCATGAGGCACCGCAATAAACATGGGTGCACAGTGACATTGTATCTTTGTGAAATTGGATTTTTGGTGGCTGTATAAAAAGCAAGTACTGCATGCAGATCAATATGGAACAGGAAATGAGTGACAGTGCCAATCTGATTCTAAGGTTTGAGAAGTAGTCAGTGTCCAAGAGGCACACAAATCCCACTAATAAGTAATTATGGTTATGTAAGAATGAAATAAAAATGTTTTTTCTTTTATGCATATTATATTTTTCAGATGGCTTTAAATGTTAAGACATGACTATTTATTGAATTATTTTAACTACTTAATAAACAGAACTGTATAGGCCTAGGGGCTCCCTGAGAAAATTCCTGGGACAATATGAACTGTTAAAGTTTGGGATCTCTGGTCTACTTTGTAAGGTAATGTCTCAGTCAACACACAACATACGAAACCCTTCATTGGGAGGCTCCCTTTCCTACCTGAGACCATTCATTCATCAGGCCTTTTTTCCTACTTCATTGGTGTCATTTCCCCTCATTAGCCTTTAGGATAAGTGAGTGAATTAAATCAATTTCTCAAATTTTAAGACCCCCCCCACCCCCCAACAAACCAACCAATGGTTTGTGTTTTCTTCTCCCTTAGTGAGTTAGTTAGGGTCTTTGGACCAGAGGTAACCTGCTGTTTACTGGCTGCCACTTGCTCGTTGTATACCTTTGGTCATGTTATTTTCTTGATTCCTTGGTGCCTCAGTTTCCCCATTTGTAAACTGGGATAATAATACATACCTCATAAGGTTATTGGGTGGATTACAAGAATTAGTAAATACTTGGAACAGAGACTGGCACATAGTGAGTACTGGGCAAATATTAGCTATTATTGTTGTTATTAACTAACCTGTGGGGGTTTAGGTCCAGGGAAACATAACCCTAATAATTACCTCTCTTCCACATCTTCACTAATACGGTTCTGCAAACGCCGCAGTCGAGGGTCACTGGATGAATCCTCCTCCTGTTCCTCAGGCTCTGCTTCTTGTTCTTTGGCTTTCTTGATGAACTGAAATTCTTCATCCTCCTCATCTGAGGACTCCATAGGGGCATAGTCTGGCCTCTTTCCCGACACATAACGTTTTACCTTCACTTTCTCCATCGAAATCTCACCTGGGTGATAAAGATAACTTATTATGTTTCAGTAGCCTCTTTCCCAATGTCTTTCAACCTCTGCCTTTGCAGGTAGAGCCCTATATTCCTGGTAAGCAAGAGTTCAAGCAGGAGAAGAAGAGAGCTGCTATCCAACCATCTATTCATCTAATGGTGTTTTCCTGCCAAGACCAAGTCATGGGAAAATATTCTTGTGACTACCAACACTAATGATAAAGAAGGTGAGCTTGAATACAATGAAATGGAAAAAGACAGGTGGTGAAATAATAGAAAAAATTCCCCCCAGACAGGCAGACGATTACATCCATCACAAATTCATGCTATTCCACCTCAATTATATCCTTAAGGGAATTATTTGTAACAGTGTCCAGCACATAAGGGTGACTTAGGTGGGAACAGAAAATTAAAATGTTGCTCAATCCCTTTTTTAGTTCACCTGGAATTTTTCATGGCAGCCTTTATATCACCATATAACTCAAGATTCTAATCTTACCTATTTCTACCTTTTCTTTTAGCATATGTGCTATCAAACCTGCAAGATAACGTCTCTCTCTTTTTTTAAAGATTTTATTTATTTGACAGAGAGCACTAGAGAGAGCAAGAACAAGTTGGGGGGCAGAGGGAGAGGGAGAAGCAGGCTCCCCACTGAGCAGGGAGCCCGATATGGGGCTCCCTCCCAGGACCCTGGGATCATGACCTGAGCCAAAGGCAGATGCTTAGCCAACTGAACCACCCAGGTGCCCCTCTTTTTTTAAAGATTTTATTTATTTGAGAGAGAGAGCAGGTGAGAGAGAGAGAGAGAGAGGGGCAGAGGCAGAGGGAGAATTAGGCTCCCTGGTGAGGACCCTGGGATCATGACCTGAGCTGAAGGCAGATGCTTAACTGCTTAACCGACTGAGCCACACAGGTGCCCCAAGATAACATCTGTTTTACAAAAAGTGACACTTCCTGCGAATAAAGTGAAAACTGACCAAAACATTTTATAAGATGGATATAATTTTGATAACCAAACTGGACAGTTCAAAGGAAAACTTTATGTGAATTTCTCTTCATAAACATACATTAAAAAGTACTAAATAATATAATAGCAAATTTATTCCAGCAATGTAAAAGCTAACAAAAAAATTCTAAGCCATCATGACTTCAAAGGATTTAGCTTGGGACCACAAGAACAGCTTAAGCTTAGAAAATTAATGGGGTCAAACGTAATATACTATTTAAAGTTTATATATATATATATATATTTTTAAAATATTTTATTTATTTATTTGACAGAGAGAGAGACAGCGAGAGGGAGAAGCAGGCTTCCCGCTGAGCAGAGAGCCCGATGTGGGGCTCGATCCCAGGACCCTGGGATCATGACCTGAGCCGAAGGCAGATGCTTAAGGACTGAGCCACCCAGGCGTCCCTAAAGTTTATATATTTAAAGTCACATAATCTTAACAACAGATACAATAATCATTATGCTTAATGATAAAATATTAGAAGCATTCCTTTAAAAACCAGTGGGCATCTTTATGTTGTTCCTATCACACCTTCTAGTCAACATTTTATTATGGTTCTAATTAGGACAATAAGAAAAAGGAGAAAGGGGTGCCTGGGTGACTAAGTCGGTTAAGCGTCTGCCTTCAGCTCAGGTCATGATCTCAGGGTCCTGGGATCCAGCCCCAAGTCATGCTCCCTGCTCAGCAGGGAGTCTGCTTCTCCTTCTCCCTTTCCCCATCCACCTCGCTTGTTTTCTCTCTCTCAAATAAATAAAATCTTAAAAAAAAAAAAAGAAAAGAAAAAGAGATAAAAGGTGAGGACTAAAAAGGAAGAAGAAACTGTCATAATTTGCAGACTATGGTTATCTATGTATAAAATACAAGAAAACAAACAGGCAAGGTATTTATTTAGAATACTAAATAAATGCTGGATAAAAAGTGTATCCGTTTAAAAAAAAGCGGGGGCTCCTGGGTGGCTCAATCCTTAAGCGTCTGCCTTTGGCTCGGGTCATGATCCCAGGGTCCTGGGATCGAGCCCCGCATCGGGCTCTGTGCTCCGCGGGAAGCCTGCTTCTCCCTCTCCCACTCCCCCTGCTTGTGTTCCCTCTCTTGCTGTGTCTCTCTGTCAAATAAATAAATAAATAAATAAAATCTTTAAAAAAAAAATAAGTGTACCTGTACATTAGCTACATAAATTAGAAAATGAAGTTTAAAAATACTATTTACAATGGTAACTAATCTACAAGATACCAAGGAATAAATTCAACAAATGATGTACAAGGCTTTTCAGAGGAAAAATATATAATTATATTGGAAGATACAAAAGATCTAAATGAATGGAGAAATATATCATATTCAAGTATGAGAAGATGGCAACTGTGCCCAAGTTAATCAATAAATGCACGACCTATAATTTTAATGCAGTTCCATTAATAGTTGTCCCCAGGCTGATTCTAAAATCACATGGAAGAATAAGAGGCCAAAAAGAACCAAGACAATTCTGAAGAACAAGGGGAGGCTGAAGAATTTAACACACCTCACCAAAGAAGATACACAGATGGCAAATAAGCATATTTGCTTCAAATCCTATGTTGTCAGGGAAATGCAAAATAAAATGAGATACCACTGCACATGTATTAGAATAACCAAACTACAGAGCTCTGACAACACCAAATGCTGGCGAGAATGTGGACTAACAAGAACTCTCATTTGTTACTGGTGGGAATGCAAAATGGCACAGCCACTTTGGAAGACAGTTTGGTGGTTTCTTATAAAACTAATCATACTCTTACCATATGATCCAGCAATTGCATTCCTTGGTATTTACCTAACAGTGTTGAAAACTAAGGTCCACACAAAAACTTGCACACTGATATTTATTTCAGCTTTGTTCATAACTGCCAAAACTTGGAAGGAACCAAGATGTCCCCCGCTAGGTGAATGAACTAACTATGGTATGTCTAGACGATGTAGTATTATTCAGTGCCAATCAGAAATGAGCTATCAAGCCATAATAAGACACAGAGAAAATTTACATACATATTATTAAGTGAAAGAAGCCAACATGAAAAAGTTATACACTGTATGATGCCAAATACATGACATTTTGGAAAAGGCAAAACTATGGAGATAGTAAAAAGATCAGTGGTTGCCAAGGGTTGGGTTGGGGGAGGGATGAATAGGCAGGGCACAGAGGAGTCTCAGTGCAATGAAAATACTGTGTGATACCATAATAATGGATATATGTCATTATACATTTGTCTAAACCCATAGAATACACAATGCCAAGAGTGAACCTTAATGTAAACTTTGGGTGATTATGATGTGTTAATGTAGTTTCATCAATTGCAACAAATGTATCACTCCGGTGGGGGAGGATAATGGAGGAGACTATGCATGTGCGGGGGCAAAGGGTATATGGGAAATGTGAATCTAAAACTGATCTAAAAAAATAAAGTCTCAGGGCACCTGGGCGCTCAGTCGATTGAGAGTCTCCTTCAGCTCAGGTCATGATCTCAGGGTCCTGGGATCCAGTGTCAGGCTCCCTGCTCAGCAGGGAGTCTGCTTTTTCCTCTCCCTCTTGCTCAAATAAATAAATAAAATCTTGGGGCACGTGGGTGGCTCAGTCAGTTAAGCATCTGCCTTTGGTTTAAGTCATAATCCCAGGGTCCTGGGATTGAGCCCTGCATCGGACTCCCTGATGCTCAGCAGGGAGTCTGCTTCTCCCTCTCCCCCCTCCTCCCTGCTTATGCTCTCTGCTCTCTAATAAATAAATATTAAAAAAAATAAAAATAAATAAAATCTCAAAAAAAAAATAAAGTCTTGGGACGTCTGGGTTGGTTAAGTGTCTGCCTTCGGCTTAGGTCATGATCCCAGGGTCCTGGGATGGAGCTCTGCCCTGCTCAGCGGGGAGCCTGCTTCTCCCTCTCCCTCTGCCTGCTGCTCCCCCTGCTTGTGCCCCATCCCCTGTCAAATGAATAAATAAAATCTTAAATAAAATAAAAATAAATAAATAAAATCTTAAAAAAAAAAAAGCAGTGGAGAATGGATGGGCTAGTCAAACAATGGAACAGTAGGGACAACTGGTTAACCATAAGGTAAACAGTAAAATTAGATCTCTGATGCCACACACACACAAAATTCCAGATGGATTAAAGCCCATGTGTGGAAAACACATCTTAAACACTTACATTCCTACTGGATTATAAGCTCCTTAAATTAGATGTGTCTTGCACAATTGTGTATTTAATCCTATTTAGTATATACAAACACTTAGATGATAGAAAATAATTATAATCTGAATATCTATGATCTTAGTATAGGCAAGGATTTCTTACACAGTATACAAAACAACACAAGCTATAAAAGATAAAATTGATAAATCTGATAACACTAAAATTAAAAATGCCTATGAAACGGGAAACTCCACAATTAAAGTGAAAAGACAAGCCAAAAAAACAAAACAAAACAGGAAAAAGGACAGATTTGGGATGAAGAAAAAGAAAATGGGTAAATGACAAAAACAGGTAATTCAGAGAACAGAAAACCTAGAGAGCTGATAAATGCATGAAAATGCTTAGTCTCACTAGTAATCAGGGAAATGCAAATTAAAATAAGATATTTCATAATTAGATTGGGCAAAATTTAAAAATCTGATACAACCAAGTGTGCAGATGAATATATGGGAAAATACAAACCCTTAATGCTCTCACAACCCACTGTGGAGAGCAAGTGGAAATAGCTAGTTAGGTTGATGAACTTTTAGGAGTCTACCCTAGAGAAATTCTTACACAGTGCACTGAAGAGACATTTAAGAATGACAACTACAGGGGGTGCCTGGCTGGCTCAGTTGGTGGAGCATGTGACTCAATCTCGGGGTCATGTGTTTGAGACCACGTTCGGCATAAAGATTACTTTAAAAAAAAAAAGGACAACTACAGCACTGTTTATAATAGAAAAAAACAACACAACAATTAACTGTTCCTTAGTAGTGAATAAACTGGTTTAATTACACAATGGAATTTATAAGTAGTTAAAATGCATTAGCTCTATATGTATCAAAGGGTACTTCTCAAAAGCCACCTTGAATTTAAGAAAAAAGGCAAGTTGCACAAGAATAGGTATAGTATATTAAAAAAAAAAGAACTCATATTATTTTCCAAAATCTTTCCTGAATAAAGGGACTGTTTAGTCTAACCCCTCAAACAGGCAGTGTTCCTTCTTCTATCTGCACTGGAATCCTACTCATCCTTTAAGGATCAATTTATATGCCACTTTCTTCAAGAAGCTTTCCTTGATTACCTCAATCTGAAGAGATTATTCCTTGTCTATCCTTCCACATTGTTTGGTTTATATCACCTATGTGACAGGAATCGCACACTGCTTAAAATGTGCCTATTTTTGCATGTCTCACATCTACTACAGTATGAGTTCCTTAAGGTTAAAGGCACTACCTCACACAAGTGTGTATTCAACTTAATACAGTCACAGCGTTGGATGAAAGCAATAAAACGGGGGCGCCTGGGTGGCTCAGTCATTAAGCGTCTGCCTTCGGCTCGGGTCATGATCCCAGGGTTCTGGGATAGAGCCCCGCAGGGGGCTCCCTGCTGGGCGGGAAGCCTGCTTCTCCCTTTCCCACTTCCCCTCCTTGTGTTCCCTCTCTCGCTGTCTCTTTCTTTATCAGGTAAATAAATAAAATCTTAAAAAAAAAAGCGATAAGTTTAATAAGACACGGTTCCTGTCTCAAGGACGTTATGAACTTACGATGCAGTAGAGGGAGACAGAGACATAAACTAATGATAAGAGTTATAAAAGCAGCATAAACAGACCGCTATGGATAACAAAAGAGGAACTGTACCCCGCACAACGCCCTGCAAAAGCAGGCATTCACTATGTATATTAGTCTAATTTATCGGTGGAGACCAAGGGAAGAGGGATGCTTGCTGCGACGGCAGAGACGGGCAATAGGAACAAGTTGCGATGGAAGTGGGTTTTGTTTCCCCCCCCTTCAGGCAACGCGATCGGGTGCGAGTTTGATGGGAAAAGTCGAAGAAATTAGGGGGCAGGGTCTTAAGGGTCGGAGGGTTGGGGTGGTCTGCTGGGGTAGGTGTGGAGTAGGTTGGCGAAAGAAGAGGTAAGATCCGACTCGAAAAAGGCTCAGCACGGTACCTTTCTCATTGCGAACCGGGACGGCCCCAGCCGTAGACTGAATGGGCGGTTGTTTCATGAGTGCGCTTGGGACCGACATGTTGATGGCAGCGGCGGTGACTCCAGAAACTTCAGCGATTCCAAAGAGTGAACAGCAAAAACGTCAACGAACAGAAAAAAAACCAAACCCCCTTCTGCAGGCACCGGACACCGCTGCGCGACAGAGAGAAACAGCACTTACGGCTGAGCTAGAGAAACCGGAAATAATCGACCAGAGAATTCTGGGATTGTGGACGTCGAGTCTGTTACTGCGCATGGTCGTAGGCGGCTCTAGCGTCTTCCGTCTCGCAGTGTTTGGACGTCGCTTCTGGAGGGAAATTGCTTCCCATTGGGCTTTGCTGTTAAAATCCTGTGGCGAGGCAGGTCCGAATTACGGGTTTCTTTTGTTACCTTGGTTTGAACCCGAGGAAAATGGGATAGTGATGAATAAGGAATTGAGCAGATAGTGAAGGGCAGTTTGTCCAGACTATTGAAAGCTCAGAATTGGAGTTTAATGAGAATAGAAGTCCTGCTAACAGCACCTGATTAGCTCAGTTGATGAGGCTGAGTGGGTTGTGGTGAGGTATTTTTTGGTCATCACGCGAGGGCAGCCGGTGGTGATTTAGGCTACTGCCATGAAAAAAGAAAAAATCCCCCAAGGGTCCTGGAGCAATGCCTGAAGTCAGAACAGTGTACTTTTTGGCTTTCCAGTTTTTTTAGTTTCTGAAGACCGTCTATTAAAACATTCCTGGCTAGACAGTGTTTGTATAGAAGTACACGAGTAATTATTAAGTACTTGCTGTGTTTACTGGCCTGAGCTCTCTAAGGAGTATGGAATATTGTTTAAAGGCTTGAATTTTACTTAGGAAGTCTTCTAGGGCTTGGTAACGGAAGCAATCACAATTTACTAGCTGGGTTTGTAAAAAAAAAAAAAAAATACTGACTTACTGGAAGTCGGAACACATTTGGCCATAGAAAGGATTTCCTAAGTGTTGTGGCAGGGAGAGATGGGACAGCATGAAAAAAGTCTTGAAGTACAGAAATAGCATGGTATATATTAAACACTGAAAAGTTTGATTTTATCAGTAATTTTTGAGTCAAGGAGTTTGGCAAGAATCAGATCATGGAGGGCCCTGATGTTACTGTTAATAGGGTTAGTTCTCAAATTATTTCACCTGTATTGTAAAACTGGGTCTAGGCTGGGAGAGGAAATAGAATTGGGCAAGTCTTGAGCAAGGAACAATGGAGGACCCATGCCAGGGAAACAGTTCTGGGCTAGAAAGAAAAGGATCTTAAAAATAGAGTAGGTAGAAATTTATGTTTTGAATTTAACAGCTCCAAAACCATGCTGTCCAGAGGGAGTACATCATGGGAAAACAATTGTTTTGACTTAGGGCAACCCAGAGAATAGAAACAAAAAAAAAAGGTTAATATGGCTGTGACTGTACGAAGTACAGGGCACTAAAATCTTGTTACTTTGTGTACAAAAATGATTTGATTCACAACTTTTCCCCAGCCTTTGGGCTTTGTAAGGTCATCATTAGGATCTTAGTTAACTGGTGGGCAGATGATGAGGTGAAATTTAAACCAGCTTAAGTTATCAGCTCTTGAAAAAAATAAAAATGCTTCCCTTCTAGGAAGAAGGTAATGTGGTAGCCATAGAGCGTAATTTCCTGGTGGTGGGGTTATAAGGAACCGGGGGGCCCAAGTAAAGGCTGCCTGTTGATTTCGATTTTCTAGCTTCTCTATTCATATGGCATCTAAGTGCGTCTGAATCTCTTCCAGGCTCACATTGCAAGGCAAGGTGGTTTTTTCTCAGCAGAAGCGCCAGTGTTTTTCAAAGCGAGATACTGGCATCAGCAGCATCAAAAAAATACTGAGATCTAAGGTAAAAATGTGTATTCGTTCCAATTACAAGAATTTCAGTATGGGGCGAGGCTGGTGAGCTCCACGCGAACCGAGACGACCGTAACGCCTGCGCGCCCCTCCCCCTGCGGCCCGCTGGCGTCCGGGCCGTTCAGAGCCGCCCGCCAGGCCCCGCCTCAGCCCCGCTGCTCCTCCCCTTCCCCCTCCCCGCGCCTCCCGCCGCAATCTTGGCGGGAAGACGCCAGCTGCTAAGCCGCCGGAAGATGTCGGGGTCGCGCGCGGGCAGTGAGGAGAAGGTGGGCTCCAGACAGCGACTCCAGATGAAGGTGAGCAACGGCTTGTTGCTTTCGGGTGCGCTCCTGCCCCGGTGTGCGTGAGGCATTGCCGGGACCAGGCCCGAGAGGGCACGAAGACTTGGCACCCACCGCCTCCACACTCCGGAACTGGTTTCCGCTCCTTGGGGCATGTCTCAGCTTAACGGGTTTTTCGGGGGTGTTGTTTCAAAAGATAATCGGGGATCCCGGCCCCCTATTTTCCTCTATGGAAACTCGGCCTTCAGCGTTGGGGAAGGTTATTAGTAACCCTAGAAATAGGGACAGGATGGGATCAGGGACTCTGCGTTTGCCTGTGGGGCAATTATTGTCGGCTTTCCACTCTGAAGACAATTCCAGTTACTCAGAAGGTGACAGTTGGGGTAGTCTCCTCAGTTACAACTGTAATTATTATTACATTATTACTGGTTTGCCGAGTCATGGGTAAAATAATGCAGCCAGTTATAATAAATAATTAAATTTAGGTTAATGAGTTAGGTATCTAGATTTTGGTGAGGAAAAGTTTCGTTACAGGCTATCACTTTGGATTTATTTACACAGACCTGTAAGAAAAGGCATAGGATCTGGGATTCTAATGCTCTCTTTTCTTTTATTGACCTGAATAGGTGAATGAATATAAAGAAAATCAAAACATCACTTGTGTATCTCTGAGACCAGTACAGACTACAGTTTTAGGAAAAACACCTAAGGTTTATCTTGTTCCCTTTTCACTCAGTAATTACAAGCCAGACCAAATTAAGCACTCCAAATCCCTATTGGATAAGAATTCTAACAATGAAGTTGCATGTAAGAAATGTAAGAAGACTGAAATAAGGAAAACTTGCAGAAGGATTTTAACTCCAAGGATGGAAGGCACGTCTTCCAAGGCAGAATCTACTCTGCAAAAATCATCCTTAGATGTTTATACTGAAAGTAACAAGCGACAACACAAGAGCACTTCGGATACAGTGATTCTCAGTGTTGATACGGAAAGCAGTCAGGATCTAGACAGTGATGAAGATACCACACCAGGCCTGGTAAGAATTTAATTACTAGCTTATTCAAATTTTTCTTATTTTAAAATTTGAAGTTCTGATAAGCTAACGGTATCCAGGGTTTATGTATGTTTAATTGAAATTTTATTTTTTAAATGTTGAACACAACTTCCTTGGTTAATTTTACTCTTGGTTTTGATTTGTCAAGGAGAGGATTGACTTAATCTTCATTCTGTTTCCCTTTTTCTTCCTCTCAGTTTATTGCAGATATTTTTGGGTCTACTTACTATTTATGGTGTCTTGCTCACCTTTACATATTTATGCACAGTATACCAGAAGAAGTTGGCCTGTGGGACATATGGCATTTGAGTGACCCTTGATATGAGGGTAGGAAAGTCATCAATTGATTAATATAGCTGAATAATATTTCCTCTACAAAAAGGAGAAAAATGATGGAGTAGAGAAGATACATGAGAAACACTTATTAGTACTATTGAAAATAATAGTTTGAATCAGTTAAAGGAATTAAGCATCTAATTTTTAGACTTCTATTGCCTTTAAGGAATGTTGTACTTCAATGAAAGTGACAGATTTTATGCAAGGCAAGATAAAACCATACCACATGTCAAAAGTTAATGGAACAGAAAATGATGATAGGGGAAAGGGAGATAGGATAATTGTGGTGGTGTTCTTTTGAAATAGGAATTCAGTTTATGCTTTACTGTCTCAAGAGGTAAGAACTAGGACCTCTGGTGGGACATCGTGGGTCTGTTATTAGTGCATTGGACTGGGGGGTTGAAAGCCTAGGTTTTAGATGTGGCTGCTTCTAAGAAACCTTGTGTTTTTAAGCAAATCACTCGACAGTGAGGGGATTGGATAAGATCATTGCTTCTCAAACTATAGCCTGTATCAGAATTTCCTGGAGGGCTGTTAAAACTCCATTGCAGGACTCTACCACCAGAGTTTCTGATTTTCGAGAAGTTTTGGGGTGGGGTAAAGAATTGGCATGTCCAACACAGTTTCCTAGAGATGCTGGTGCTGTTGGTCTGGGATGTCATTTTGAGAACCACTGGATTCAGTTATCTCTTTGGCCTCTTCGACTATAAGATTCTGAGTATATGAGGCTAGTGGGAAGTAGATTTTATTTTTTTAAATTTATTTAAAAATTTTTAAAAATTGTTTTTTAATTTCTGTTAACATACAATGTTATATTAGTTTTAGGTGTACGATATAGTGATTCAACAATTCTATATACCGCTCAGTGTTCATCATGATAAGTGTACTCTTAATCCCCTTCACCTATTTCACCCATCCCCCTACCCACCTCCTCTCTGGCAACCATCTGTTCTCTATAGTTAAGAATCTGTTTCTCGGTTTTTCTCTTCTCTTTTTCCTTTGCTCATTTGTTTTGTTTCTTAACTTCCACATGAGTGAAGTCATATGGTACTTACCTTTCTCTGACTGATTTTGCTTAGCATTATACTCTCTAGCTCCATCCATATTGTTGCAAATGGCAAGATTTCATTCTTTTTCATGGCTGAATAATATTCCTGTGTGTGTGTGTGTGCATGTGTGTGTGTGTATGGATATATATATGGGTATATATATGAATATATATATACCGCACCTTTTTCTTTAAGTTTTTTTATTTTTAAGTAATCTCTATACCCAATGTGGGCCTCAAACTTAAACACCAAGATCAAGAGTCACACACTGTACTGACTGAGCCAGCCAGGCACTCCCCAGATCTTCTCTGTCCATTCATCTATTGAGATTTTAGCTTGACCTAAGAAAATAGGGTCAGAAATTAGAACATTAAGAGTAAATACTGAAGCTAATCAAGCAGAGTCAGACATGCCCAGCATATATTTAAGTAGGACAAACTGAAAGATCTAGCATCCTTTTTTTGTTTTTGTTTTTGTTTTTTTAAAGATTTTATTTATTAATTTGTCAGAGAGAGAGAGCACAAGCAGGGGGAGCGGCAGACAGAGGGAGAAGCAGGCTCCCTGCTTAGCAAGGAGCCAGATGCAGGACTTGATCCTAGGATCCCAGGAACATGACCTGAGCCGAAGGCAGACGCTTAACCAGCTAAGCCACCCAGCTGTCCCAAGATCTAACATTTTTATAGGACATTTCATTCTTTTCCTTTTCATTAATTATCTTTTTGGAGCAAAATGACTAAGGCTTTATGGTACCATGCTTTAGAAACAATATTTTATTTATAAGCTTATTTCTTCCCCAAATGAGGGAAGGCTTTGTCACATCACAGACAAGTGTCTTGACCTGTAAGTCAAGAATTTTAGGGGCGCCTGGGTGGCTCAGGCGGTTAAAGCATCCGACTCTTGGTTTCGGCTCAGGTCATGATCTCACGGGTGGGGAGATTGAGCCTAGCAGTGGGGCTCTGTGATTAGTGGGGAGTCTGCTTGAGATTCTCTCCCTCTGACCTTTCCCCCATTTGCACTCTCTCTCTAAAATGAATAAATCTTAAAAAATTTATTCTATTTTCTGGGAAACTTGCTAAATTTTCTCTCTCAGCACTTTTGTTAAATATTTTAACTTCACAGGGACGCCTGGGTGCCAGTTGGTTAAGCATCTGCCTTCAGCTCAGGTCATGATCCCAGGGTCCTGGGATGGAGTTCCCCCATCAGGCTTTGCTCAGCGGGGAGCCTGCTTCACCCTTTTCCTGATGCTCCCCACTGCTTGTGCTCTCGCGTTCTCTCTCTCTCTCTGACAAATAAATAAAAATCTTTAAATTAAACAAAATATTTTAACTTCACAAAGCATTTATTTCTTTTTTTTTTTTTTTAAAGATCTTATTTATTTATTTGACAGAGAAAGAGAGAGACAGCGAGAGAGGGAACACAGCAGGGGGAGTGAGAAAGGAAGGAGCAGACTTCCTGCTGAGCAGGGAGCCCAATGCGAGGCTCGATCCCAGGACCCTGGGATCATGACCTGAGCCGAAGGCAGGCGCTTAATGACTGAGCCACCCAGGCGCCCCTCATAAATTTAAGTTTTGAGAACATTTTGGGCTTACAGAAGAGTTGCAAAAATGGTACAGAGGATTTTGATATTTCTTTCACCTGGCTTCCTCTTGTGTTAATGTCACCTACATAACTGTAGAACACTTATCAAACTAAGAAATGCTACAATAATATTAACTAAAGTACAGAATTTATTAGGATTTCACCAGTTTTTGTTTTTTTTTGTTTTTTTTTTTGTTTACTAATGCCCTTCTGTTCCAGTATCAAGTCTAGGATTGCACAGTGCATTTAATAGCCATGTTTCTGTAGTCTACTCCAGTCTGTGACAGTTCTTCAATCTTTCATGACCTTGGCACTTTTGAAGAGTACTGAAAAGTTATTTTGTGTAATGTTCCTCAATTTGGGTTTGTCTGCTATTTTCTCATAATTAGATTAAGGTTTTGCATTTTTTGGGTGGGGTACCACAGAAGTGAATGTGCCCTCCTCAGTGCATCATATCGGGGTGTACTTGATACTGATATGTTTTACTGGTGATGTTGACCTGGGTCACTTGGCTTAGGTGGTGTTTGTCAGGATTCTCCAATGGAAACAACATTTTTCCCTTTGTAATTACTAAATATTTTGAGGGAGATACTTTGAGACTATGCATAAATCTGGTTTCTGTCATCAAGCATATGTTTATTTTTTTATTGAGATATAATTTACATAACATAAACTTTACTATTTTTTTAAAGATTTTATTTATTTATTTGACAGAAGAGAGAGAGAGCGAGAGCAGGAACACAAGCAGGGGGAGTGGGAGAGGGAGAAGCAGGCTTCCCGCTGAGCAGGGAGCCCGATGCGGGACTCGATCTCAGGACCCTGGGATCATGACCTGAGCCGAAGACAGACGCTTAACGACTGAGCCACCCAGGCGCCCAACATAAACTTTACTATTAAAAAGTGTACAGTTCAGTAGTTTTTAGTATATATACAAGATTGTACAATCATCACCACTATCCAGTTTCAGAACATTTCTTTCACTATGAAAAGAAATCCGTACCCATTAGTAGTGACTACCAACTCCTCCACCTCCCTAACCCAGCCCTGGAAACCACTAATCTACTTTCTTTCTCTATAGATTTGCCTATTCTGGACATTTCATACAAATGAAATCATATAATATGTAGCTTCTTGCATCTGGCTTCTTTGACTTAGCATAATGTTTTCAGGGTTCATTCATGTTGTGTAGTGTGTATTGGTACTTGATTCCTTTTTATGGCTGAATAATATTCCATTGTATGGATATACCATATTTTGTTTATCCATTCATCAGATGATGAACATTTGGGTTGTTCCCACTTTTTGCTATTATAAATAGTGCTGCCACAAGCTTTTGTTTATGAGTTTTTGCTGAACAAATATTTTCCATTCTTTTGGGTATATACCTAGGAGTGAAATTGCTGGGTCATATGGTCAACTGTGTTTAACTTATTGAGAAACTGTCAAATTGTTTACCAGACTGGCTGCACGATTTTTACATACCAGCAGCAATGCATGAAGAGTCTACTTTCTTTACACCCTTGCCAACACTTGTTATTTATCTTTCCTAAAAATTAAAAAAAAATTGATTGTAAAATACACAATATAAAATTTAGCACCTTAACCATTTTTGAAGGTACAATGTAGTACTTTATGTTGTTTACTTATGTTGTTTTGCAATCAGTCTCCAGAAATCCTTTCATCTTGAAAAACTGAAACACTATCCCATTGAATAACTCCCCATTTCCCTCCTACTGCCATCCTCTGGCAACTACCATTCTACTTTGTGTCTCTTTGAATTTGACTAGTATAGGTACCTCATAAAAGTGGATTCATGGTATTTGTGTTTTTGTGACTGGCTTATTTCATGTAACATAATGTCTTAATTATTCATTTTTTTTTTAATTAAAAAATTTTTTTTTGGAGGGGCTAGGGGCAGAGCGAGAGGGAGAAAGAGAATCTTAAGCAGGCTCCATGCCCAACATGGAGCCAGACCCGGCTCAATCTCACAACCCTAAGAGCCTGAGCTGAAATCAAAAGTCAGACGCCTGGGCGCCTGGGTGGCTCAGTTGGTTAAGCGACTGCATTCAGCTCATGTCATGACCCTAGAGTCCCGGGATCTAGTCTCACATCGGGCTCCCTCCTCGGCAGGGAGTCTGCTTCTCCCTCTCACCCTCCCCCCTCTCATGCTCTCTTTCTCTTCATTCTCTCTCTCTCAAATACATAAATAAAAATCTTTAAAAAAAAAAAAGTCAGACGCTTAACCCATTGAGTCACCCAGGCGCCCCCACCCCCAATTTTTTTTTTTTTATTAAGTAAATTCTAGGGCCAATGAGGGGCTTGAACTCAACCCTGGTATCAAGAGCTGTATGCTCTACCAGTAGAGTCAGCCAGGTGCTCCTTGTCTTTTTGATTATAGCCATTCTAGTGGATATGATGTAGTGTCTCATTGTGGTTTTGATTTGCATTTTTGTAATGATCAGTAATGTTGAGTGTTTTTATTTTTATTTTTTTAAAGATTTTATTTATTTATTTGACAGAGACACAGCTAGAGAGGGAACACAAGCAGGGGTAGCGGGAGAAAGAGAAGCAGGCTTCCCGTGGAGCAGGGAGCCCGATGCAGGGCTTGAACCCAGGACCCTGGGATCATGACCTGAGCTGAAGGCAGACACTTAACGACTGAGCCACCCAGGCGCCCCTTGTTGAATGTTTTTACATGTACTTATTGGCCATTTGTGCTTTGGAGAAATAGCTTTTCTAGTCCTTTGCCATTTGAAAAATTAAATTGTCATTTTGTTTTGAATTATAAGAGTTCTTTATATATTCTGGACACTAGACCCTTATTAGATATATCACTTGCAAGTATTTTTTCCCGTTATTTATTTATTTATTTATTTATTTATTTGTTTGTTTGTTTGTTTGACAGAGAGAGAGACATAGCGAGAGCAGGAACACAAGCAGGGGGAGTGGGAGAGGGAGAGGCAGGCTTCCCGCTGAGCAGGGAGCCCGATGTGGGACTCCATCCCAGGACCCTGGGATCATGACCTGAGCCGAAGGCAGACGCTTAACGACTGAGCCACCCAGGCGCCCTTTTCCCGTTTTTTTGTACTTCATTTTCATGTTCTTGATAATGTCCTTTGACGTAACAAAAGTTGTTACTGATTTTATTTTCTTAAGATTTTATTTATTTATTTGAGAGAGTGCATGAGAGAGCAAGAGAGAGAGCACAAGCGGAGGGAGAGGCAGAGGAAGAGGGAGAAGTAGACTCCTCACTGAGCAGGGAGCCTAATGTGGGGCTCGATCCCAGTACCCCAGGATCATGACCGGAGCTGAAGGTGGATGCTTTACCAACTGAGCCACTCAGGCACCCCAAAAGTTGTTAATTTAAGTTTAATTTTTTTTGAGAGGGAGAGAAAGCGCACCCACGTGAGTGGGGGAGGGGGAGTGGCAGAGGGAGAGAGAGAATCTTAAGCAGAGTCCATGCTGAGCACAGAACTGGACTCAGGGGTCGATCTTTCATAACTGAGATCATAACCTGAGCCAAAATCAAGAGTCAGACACTCAACTGACAGAGCTCTGCTATTATGCATGGTGTTGTTTTCTTAAAATCATTTTCTGATTGTTCATTGTTAGTGTATAGACATATAACTGATTTTTGTATATTGATCTTACATCTTGCAACTTTGCTGAGGTTGCTTATTAGTTTTTTGTGTGAATTCTTAAGCATTTTCTATATATAAGATCATGTTTTGGCAATAAAGATAGTTTTATTTCTTTCTTTTCAATCTGGATGTTTTTTAATATTATTTTTTCCCAATCGTCCTGTCCTAATTGTCCTAGAATCTCCAGTACAGTGTTTAATAGAAGTAGCAAAAGCAGACATATTTTCTTGTTCCTTAGCTTTAGGGGAAAAGCTTTCAGTCTTTCACCATTAAGTATGATGTTAGCTGTGAGAAACATCTATTTTCAAAAAACTTTTCTCTCAAGTAATTATAGATGTATAACAATTTGCAGAAATAGTACAGAGAGGTATCATGTAGTCTTCACCCAGTTTTTCCCAGTGGGTACATCTTATATATCACAGTATCAAAACGGGGAAATTCACATCATACAAGGTATGTGTATAATTCTGTATCATTACAATGAAGATACAGAACTATTCCATCTCCACAAAAATTTCCCTTGGGCTCTTTGTTTTTTTAAATTTATTTTAAGTAGGGTCCATTGTGGGGTTTGAACTCACCACCTTGAGATCAAGAGTTGCATGCTCTATGGACTGAGCCATCCAGGCACCCCAGGCTATTTCTTTGTATTAGGCCTGTAGCCCTCCCTCTCACCCTCTTTAGCCCCTGGCAAGTGCTATTTTTTTTTTTTTAAAGATTTTATTTATTTATTTGAGAGAGAGAATGAGATAGAGAGAGAGAGCACGAGATGGGGGAGGGTCAGAGGGAGAAGCAGACTCCCTGCTGAGCAGGGAGCCCGATGCGGGACTCGATCCCGGGACTCCAGGATCATGACCTGAGCCGAAGGCAGTCACCTAACCAACTGAGCCGCCCAGGCACCCAAGTGCTAATTTTTTTTTTTTTTTTGGTCTCTACAGTTTTGTCATTTTGAGAATATTATGTAAATGGATTCATATAGTTTGTGAATTTTTGGCATCAAGCATGTTTTTAATTCAAGTTCTTTGATTTTTTTTAAAAACACATCACCCTTTGTTTTATGGATACAGTAACTTCTTAAGTGTTTCTGAAGATAGTGAAGTTTTTAAAAAAATGTTTATTTCCTACATATGTTTATTTTGAGAGCCCACTTTTTCTGATGTTGTTTGCTTGGTCTTCCTGTTAAATGTTGCAAGTTTTTGACAGGTGGGTGATGGATAAGAATAGTTTGAATTAGGGCGCCTGGGTGGCTCGTTGGCTAAGCAACTGCCTTCGGCTCAGGTCATGATCCTGGAGTCCCGGGATCGAGTTCCGCATCGGGCTCCCTGCTCGGCGAGGAACCTGCTTCTCCCTCTGACCCTCCTCCTCTCTCTCATTCTCGCTCTCCCAAATGAATAAATAAATCTTAAAAAAAAAAAAAAAAGAATAGTTTGAATTAAACATAAGCACTTAAAGATATTGATTATTTTTCTTAATTTTCTTAATTGTGTCTGTGGTAATTAGAATCATTTAAATTTGTTTCTTTGATTTTGAAATAGAATCTTATGAAACCCTTGATGGTGGTGATGTTTTTCCTTGAAAAGCAGTTGTAAAGGCAGTGACACAATAAACTTTCACTTTTGCTGCCACTATTATTTTGTGTGTGTGAGGAAAATTTTTATTTTGGTCAAAGTAATACATGTACATCCACATTTAAATCATATAATTCACACACATATATATATATGCACACACTCACAAAGGTAATTCCATATGTACATACATATATACTCAAGCAAATCAAAACATCCAGCAGTTTTCTGCCACCTACTTCTCTGTTTGTGATTGCCGCTGCCCAATAGACTGATTATACTTTCAACTTTTTTAGCTTTTATCCTTTCCGTATTATCTATTGATTTAATATGGAAGGTGAAGACTCGTTTCATTCATGCTACACCTTATACGCATGTGCCCACCCACTCCTTTCCCTTCTCACGTCTTTACTAGGTATAGCCCAAGCTCTAGTAGAGTTGTAACAAAGAGTTTTTATGGCTTCATATATAAAAATATATATATATATTTTTTTTTTTTCCATGAAACATTTCCTGAGCACCTACATCTTCCTATTTCATTCTGGACTGTTTAACGCTTTCTTGGCCTTCCTTTTACCATTTTCCTTTGAATTTCTTTAATCTTTTATCATTCCTATGCTGGAACTTCTGTACCCTAGGTACTGTCTTGGATCTTTTTTTTTAGTTTATTCCCTAATTTTGGTGAAATGCAGCTTAGAGCTTCCCGAGAAAAGGTGTACACTAATAACTTTCTCCTCCATTTTCTCTGCTCCTCTTTTTACCCCTCTCCTACACCTTTTCTCAGGAAGCGCTAAGCTGCACTTCACCAAAATGTATGTATGTACATTTTGTGTACATACAGATATTATGTATCTGACAAAGTCTTTATGCTGTACATTTGATTGATGGCTTAATTGATTTAGAATTGTAAGTTGAAAATAATTTTTCCTTAAAATTTTAAATATACTCTTTCATTGTCTTCTAGCTCCCCTCAGTATTGAGAAATGTCATTCTGATTCTTGCTTCTTCGTGATCTTTTTCCCTTATTGGCAGACTTTTTTTTAACCTCACTTATCTCAGGTGTTAAGAAATTTTGTGATTTGTGTAAGCTTTGGTCTTTTTTCATTTGTTGTGCTGCATACTCATTGGGCCCTTTTAATCTGGAAACTCATGTCTTTTTTTTTTTTTTTAAAGATTTTATTTATTTATTTGAGAGAGAAAGAATGAGAGAGAGCAAGCACATGAGAGGGGGGAGGGTCAGAGGGAGAAGCAGACTCCCTGCTGAGCAGGGAGCCCGATGCAGGACTCGATCCCGGGACTCCAGGATCATGACCTGAGCCGAAGGCAGACGCTTAACCGACTGAGCCACCCAGGCACCCCAGGAAACTCATGTCTTTAGTTTCAAGAAACTTTCTTATATTATTTCTCTAAAAACTTTCTCCTCCATTTTCTCTGCTCCTCTTTTTACCCCTGTAACTATTAGTTGAATATTGGACCTCCAAGCTTGATTCTCTGGTTTTATTGTCTTTTCTGCCTGTGCCTTTATCTTTTTGTTGTTGTTGTTCTTTTATCTAAATTTCCTTAACTCTTTGAATGAATTTAAAATTTTCTGTCACACGTTTCTTTCTCTTTTGTTTAATAAAAAGATAACTGTGAGTAATGGTGAATTAATGATCAGTAGGAAATAATTTGCTATTAGGTTACACTACTAGACTTCTGATATGTCACTTGTTATTTAATGTAATGAATAAAGCAGATGCAATTTGAAGGAAAGTATACATTTGAGAATTCAACACCTAGTTTTATGAGGTGCTTTTGCTGTGGATCATGCAAAGTAACAATTTTTTTGGTGTAATTTCATAGGATGAATTTTCAGGATTGTCATCGTACGAAAGGAAGAGACTGAAGAATATATCAGAAAATGCAGACTTTTTTGCTTCTCTTCAGTTGTCTGAGGTTTGTGTGGAATTTCTAGTTAAGAGTAAGATGCCATTCCTCTTGCCTGTAGGTCAATAAAATACTCATAGTATCAGGTTTCAAACATCAGATAAGGGAGGGTAAAATTAGGACTGAGTTTTGCATTTAATAGGAGGAGGTTACCATATTTTATTGATTCTAAGACGTTTTTTTCATTTTAATGTTTTTGAAATTGACATCTTGAAACTGTAACTGGCAGCTTTTCCTCCCTTTTGTTGGTGCATAAGATAATGGTGTCTTATGAATGGTTGTCTTGGATTCAGAGGAACAGAGTATGTTCCAAGTGGTTGCTTTACCTCTAAAGGATAAAGGAGAAGTAGGAGGAATGGGTTGAGGGAGGTGTGGTAGAGGAGTGAGAGGACAAGCTTTTTTTTTTAATCCTTTTTCCCCCTAAGATTTATTTATTTATTAGAGAGGGGGAGAGAGAGCACAAGTGGGGGTGGGGAACGGGACAAAGGGAGAGGGACAAGCAGACTTCCTGCTGAGCAGAGAACTAGACACAGGGACCCTGGGATCATGACCTGAACTGAAGGCAGACGCTTAACTGACTGAGCCACCCAGGTGCCCCTCTTTTTTTGAAAAATCTTAGAGACTAGGTGGAAATATGCTTTATATAGGGAGCTTTAAGGATAAATGGCCAGGGGTGCCTGGGTGGCTCAGTTGGAATCGAGCCCTACGTCAGGCTCCCTGCTCAGCAGAGAGCCTGTTTCTTCCTCTGCCTGCCAGTGCCCCTTGCTTGCACTCTCTCTATCAAATAAATAAATAAATAAAATCTTTCAATAATAATAATAAATTCAAAATCTTAAACAAACAAAAAAAAAGGATAAATGGCCAGATGTATGCTAGTGTTTTATAATCATTATAACTAAATGTGTAATTTACATTGTGTCTTCACACTGTGGGTAAAACTGTGTGTGAGATAGCCCTTCAGGAGGGTGTGTGATATTTTCTTTCAAACTGTAACAAGCCCTTGGCTTTATTTAAAAATTACTTGATTTCTTTGATTACACATTCCCAAATATTCAGCATGTGTTTGGATCTTGAGGGAACGGAGGGTGACTTAATATAAGGGATTATATTGTTAAGTCATTAAAATTGGAAAATTCATCAGAAATTTAGACAAAGTATCTATGATTTTGATTTTAGTTAACAGAAATTATGATTTGATTTATAGAAGTGTAATATAACTTTTCTGGAGAATATCAAAGTAGAATTGCCTGTAGTAGAAGTTAAATATTTTAATTTATAATAGTGTATTTGATTAAATGTTTAATGTTCAATCATGTAAACTCATTAGCAACCTGGTCCAAGGTATCAGAATGTCAGTACTTTCTGATACCTTGTCAGAATGTCATTACAACGTGGGGCTTGAACTCATGACCCTGAGGTCAAGACCTGAGCCCAGATAAGTCTGATGCTTAACCAGCTGAGCCACCCAGGTGCCCCAGTCCTTTAGATGGTATTTTTACTTGCTTTATTATTGATGGTTTATTTGTCTCATGTCTGTTACCAAGAGCAGGTATCATATTTTAAGGATCTTTATTTCCTATATAGATCTTAGTTTAGTGTCAATGAAGCAGCATACTTAATATTTTGTAAGGTAGTATCTTTACACGTATGTTTTGTATATTTTGCAGTCAGCTGCAAGGCTCCGTGAAATGATAAAGAAGAGGCAGCCTCCTGAATCCAAAAGGTAAAAGATTTGGTTTGCAATGCCTAAACCATGATGTATTGTTGAGTTATTTATAATATGCAAAATGGTTACCATGGTAAATAAGAAACTGTAATCTTAAACCTGTTGTTTCACATCCTCACGAGCATTTGGTGTTCTCAGTGTTCTGGATTTTGGCCATTCTAATAAGTGTGTATTGGTATCCCATTGTTCTTTTAATTTCTTTTTCTCTGATAACATGATGTAGAGCATCTTTTCATATGCTTATTGCTGTCTATATATTACTTTGGTGAACTGTCTGTTAAGGTCTTTGGCCCATTTTAAATTAAGTTGTTTGATTTTTATTGTTGAGTTTTAAGAGTTCTTTGTATATTTTGGATAACAGTCCTTTATCAGATGTGTCTTGTACAGATATTTTCTCCCAGTCGGTGGCTTGTCTTCTCAATCTCTTGGTAGTGTCTTTTGCAGAGCAGAAGTTTTTAATCTTAATGAAGTTTATTTCGTCGTGTTTTTCTTTCATGGATTATGTTTTGGGTATTTTATTTAAAAAACCATTGCTATACCCAAGGTCACCTACGTTTTCTCTTATTGTCTTCTACAAGTTTTATAGTTCTGCATTTTACATTATATGTGATCTTTTTTGAGTTAATTTTGTGATGGGGTTAAAGGCTGTGTCTAGATTTTTTTTTTTTGATGTGGTTATCCATTTGTTGAAAAGATTATTTTTGCTTCATTATCTTGCCTTTGCTCTTTTGTCTAAGATCAGCTGGCTCTCTGTTCTATTCCATTGATTTGTGTTTTCTTTCATCAATACAATACTGTCTTTAAAAACAATTACAGCTTTTCTTTTAATTTTTTATTGTTATGTTAATCACCATACATTACATCATTAGTTTTTAATGTAGTGTTCCATGATTCATTGTTTGTGTATAACACCCAGTGCTCCATGCAGAATGTGCCCTCCTCAATACCCATCACCAGGCTAATCCATCCTCCCACCCCCCTCCCCTCTAGAACCCCCAGTTTGTTTTTCAGAGTCCATTGTCTCTCATGGTTTGTCTCCCCTTCCCAATTTCCCCCCCTTCATTCTTCCTCTCCTGCTATCTTCTTCTTCTTCTTTTTTTTTTTTAACATATATTATTTGTTTCAGAGGTACAGATCTGTGATTCGACAGTCTTGCACAATTCACAACGCTCACCATAGCACATACCTTCCCCATTGTCTATCACCGAGCCACCCCACCCCTCCCATCCCCCACCACTCCAGCAACCCTCAGTTTGTTTCCTGAGATTAAGAATTCCTCATATCAGTGAGATCATATGATACATGTCTTTCTCTGATTGACTTATTTCGCTCAGCATAACACCCTCCAGTTCTATCCATGTCATTGCAAATGGCAAAATCTCATTCCTTTTGATGGCTGCATAATATTCCAGTGTATATATATACCACATCTTCTTTATCCATTCATCTGTTGATGGACATCTTGGCTCTTTCCACAGTTTGGCTATTGTGCACATTGCTGCTATAAACATCGGGGTGCACATACCCCTTCGGATCCCTACATTTGAATTTTTGGGGTAAATACCCAGTAGTGCAATTGCTGGGTCATATGGTAGCTCTATTTTCAACTTTTTGAGGAACCTCCATGCTGTTTTCCAGAGTGGCTGCACCAACTTGCATTCCCACCAACAGTGTAGGAGGGTTCCCCTTTCTCCACATCCCCGCCAGCATCTGTCATTTCCTGACTTGTTAATTTTAGCCATTCTGACTGGTGTAAGGTGATATCTCGTTGAGGTTTTGATTTGGATTTCCCTGATGCCGAGCGATGTTGAGGACTTTTTCATGTGTCTGTTGGCCATTTGCATGTCTTCTTTGGAAAAATGTCTGTTCATGTCTTCTCCCCATTTCTTGGTTGGATCATTTGTTCTTTGGGTGTTGAGTTTAAGAAGTTATTTATAGATTTTGGATACTAGCCCTTTATCTGATATGTCATTTGCAAATATCTTCTCCCATTCTGTCGGTTGTCTTTTGGTTTTGTTAACTGTTTCCTTTGCTTTGCAAAAGCTTTTCATCTTGATGAAGTCCCAATAGTTCATTTTTGCCCTTGCTTCCCTTGCCTTTGGTGATGTTTCTAGGAAGAAGTTGCTTCGGCTGAGGTCAAAGAGGTTGCTGCCTGTGTTCTCCTTTAGGATTTTGATGGACTCCTGTCTCACATTGAGGTCTTTCAACCATTTGGAGTCTATTTTTGTGTGTAAGGAAATGGTCCAGTTTCATTCTTCTGCATGTGGCTGTCCAAATTTCCCAACACCATTTGTTGAAGAGACTGTCTTTTTTCCACTGGACATTCTTTCCTGCTTTGTCAAAGATTAGTGGACCATAGAGTTGAGAGTCCATTTCTGGGCTCTCTATTCTGTTCCATTGATCTATGTGTCTGTTTTTGTGCCAGCACCATACTGTCTTGATGATGACAGCTTTGTAATAGAGCTTGAAGTCCGGAATTGTGATGCCACCAGCTTTGCTTTTCTTTTTCAACATTCCTCTGGCTATTTGGGGTCTTTTCTGGCTCCATACAAATTTTAGGATTATTTGTTCCATTTCTTTGAAAAAAGTTGATGTATTTTGATGGGGATTGCATTGAATGTGTAGATTGCTCTAGGTAACATTGACATCTTCACAGTATTTGTTCTTCCAGTCCATGAGCATGGAACGTTTTTCCATTTCTTTGTGTCTTCCTCAATTTCTTTCATGAGTATTTTATAGTTTTCTGAGTACAGATCCTTTGCCTCTTTGGTTAGATTTATTCCTAGGTATCTTATGGTTTTGGGTGCAATTATAAATGGGATTGACTCCTTAATTTCTCTTTCTTCTGTCTTGTTGGTGTATAGGAATGCCACTGATTTCTGTGCATTGATATTATATCCTGCCACTTTACCGAATTCCTGTATGCATTCTAGCAGTTTTGGGGTGGAGTCTTTTGGGTTTTCCACATAAAGTATCATAGCATCTGCAAAGAGTGAGAGTTTGACTTCTTCTTTGCCGATTTGGATGCCTTTTATTTCTTTTTGTTGTCTGATTGCTGTGGCTAGGACTTCTAGTACTATGTTGAATAGCAGTGGTGATAGTGGACATCCCTGCCGCGTTCCTGACCTTAGGGGGAAAGCTCTCACTTTTTCCCCATTGAGAATGATATTTGCTGTGGGTTTTTCATAGGTGGCTTTTATGATATTGAGGTATGTACCCTCTATCCCTATACTCTGAAGAGTTTTGATCAAGAAAGGATGCTGTACTTTGTCAAATGCTTTTTCTGCATCTATTGAGAGGATCATATGATTCTTATTCTTTCTTTTGTTAATGTATTGTATCACGTTGATTGATTAGCGGATGTTGAACCAACCTTGCAGCCCAGGGATAAATCCCACTTGGTCGTGGTGAATAATCCTTTTAATGTACTGTTGGATCCTATTGGCTAGTATTTTGTGAGAATTTTTACATCCATGTTCATCAAGGATATTGGTCTGTAATTCTCCTTTTTGATAGGGTCTTTGTCTGGTTTTGGGATCAAGATAATGGTGGCCTCATAAAACGAGTTTGGAAGTTTTCCTTCCATTTCTATTTTTTGGAACAGTTTCAGAAGAATAGGTATTAATTCTTCTTTAAATGTTTGTTAGAATTCCCCTGGGAAGCCATCTGGCCCTGGGCTTTTGTTTGTTGGGAGATTTTTGATTACTGCTTCAATTTCTTTAAAAACAATTAAAGCTTTAAAGTAAGTCTTACATTGGGTAGTCAGTCCTCCAACTTATCATTCTTCTTCAATATTGTGTTGGTAATTCTGTGTTTTTTGCCTCTCTCTATAAACTGTAGAATCATTTTGTCAGTATCCACAAAATAACTTGCTAGGGTTTTGATTGAGAGTACATTGAATTTATAGATCAAGGTGGAAAGAACTGACATCTTGACTATCTGTAAACATGGAATATCTGTCCATTTATTTAGTTCTTTGATTTTGTTCATCGGAGTTTTGTAGTGTACTTCGTATAGATCTTGGAAATATTTTGTAAGGCTTGAACCTAAGTATTTCATTGTGTGGGTGCTAATGTAAATGATACTATATTTTTAACTTCAACAAATTTCACTTGTTTATTGCTGGCATATAGGAAAGCAATTGACTTTTATATATTAACCTTGTATCCTACAACCTTGGTATAATCGCTTATTAGTTCCAGGAGTTCCTTTGTTCATTTTTTAGAATTCTTTACATAGACTATCATGTCATCTATGAACAAATGCAGCTTTTTTTTTTATTTAATAGATTACTGGTTTATTATAAAAGGATATAACTTAAAACAGCTAAAGGAAGAGATGCATAGGGCAAGGCATGGGGAAATGGTTCAGAGCTTCAGTGCCCTCTCAGAGTGTGTCCTCTCCCAGCACATCCATGTGTTCACCAACCTGGACACTCTTTTATTTTTTATTTTTATTTTAAAAAAATATTTATTTATTTGTTTATTTATTTTTTGAGAGAGCGTGCATGTGAGTGGGGGGAGAGAGAATCTTAAGTAGGCTTCATGCCCAGTGCAGAGACCGACTTGGGCTTGATGTCATGATCCTGAGATTATGACCTGAGCCAAAATCAAGAGCCAGCTGCTTAACTGAGCCACCTAGGCGTCCCCAACCTGGAAACTTTTGAACAAATATAGTTTATTTTTTTCTTAAATACAGTTTTTTTTTTCCAAATCTGTGTACCATTTATTTTCTTTTCTTGTCTTACTGCATTAGCTAGAACTTCCAGCATAATGTTGAAAAGGAATGGTGAGTGAGGACATCCTTGCCTGTACCTGATGTTGGTGGGAAAGTTTGGTGTTTCTCACCATTTAAGTATGACATTAGCTCTAGGTTTTCTGTAGATACTCTCTATCAAGTTGAGAAAGTTCCCCTCTAATTTACTGAGATTTTTTTTTATCATGAATAGGTGTTGGATTTAGTGAAAAGCATATTCTGCATTTGTTGATAGGATCATTTGATTTTGCTTTTTTAGCCTTTTGATGTGATGGATTACACTGAACAATTTTTGATAGATTACATTATGTGATTTTTGAGTGTTGAACTAGTCTTGCATACCTGGAATATATCCCACTTGCTTGTGGCTTGTAATACTTTTTGTACCTTGTTGGGTTCAATGTACTAATATTTTGTTGAGGGCTTTGCATCTGCTCATGAGAGATTATTGGTCTGTAGTTTTCTGTTTTGTAATGTTTTTGGTTTTGGTATTAGGGTAATGCTGGCCTCATAGAATGAGATAGTAGGATTCTCTCTGCTTCTGTCCTCTAAAAGAGATTGTAGAGAATTGGTACAATTTCATATATGTTTGGTAAAATTCACCAGTGAACCTATGTCAGCCTGGTGCGTTTTGTTTTGGAAGGTTGTTAATTATTGATATAATTTCTTTAATAGGTGTAAGCCTACTCAGATTATCTATTTCTAATTCAGATTGTGAGTTTAGCAGCTGAGTCTTTTCAAGAATTGTCCATTTCATCTAGGTTATCAAATAGGTGGGCATGGAGTTTTTCATATCATTCCTTTATTATCTTTTTAATGTCCATAGGATCTATAGTGAGACCCCTCTTTCTGATATTGATAATTTTTTTTCTTTATTAGCCTTGCCTAGAGGCTTATTGATTTTATTGGTCTTTTTAAATTTAATTTTTTTATTTTTTTAAGATTTTATTTATTTGAGAGAGAGTGAGAGCGAGAGAGATCACAGAGGGAGAGGGAGAAGCAGACACGCCACTGAGCAGAGAGCCCGTTGTGGGGCTCAGTCTCAGGACCCTGAGATCATGATCTGGGCTAAAGGCAGACATTTAACTGGCTGAGCCACTCAGGCGCCCCTATTGGTCTTTTTTTTTTTTTTTTTAATTATTTATTTATTTGAGAGAGAGAGACCGACCAAGCACAAGGGGAGGGCCAGGGGAGAGAGAATCTCAAGCAGATTCCACTGAGCATGGAGCCCGATGTGGGGCTTGATCTCAAGACCCTGAGATCATGACCTGACCTGAAATCAAGAGTTGTACACTTAGTTAACTGAGCCATCCAGGCGCCCCAAATTTTATTGGTTTTTTGAAAGAACTGGCTTTTGGTTTTGTTGATTTTTTTTTTTTTCCCCTCCCTCTGGTGATTTCCTGTTTTTAATTTTATTGATTTGCTCAACTTTTATTATTTCTTCTCCTTACTTTGGATTAATTTGCTCTTCTTTTTCTAGTTTCCTAAGTTGGAAATGGAGGTGATTGATTTTTGACCTTCTTTCCTAATATATGCATTCACTGTTATAAATTTCCCTATAAGCACTGCTTTCCCTGCATCCCACAAATTTTATTAGGTTGTGTTTTCATTTTCATTTAGTTAATATTTTTTATATCTTCTTGAGATTTCTTCTTTGACCCATGTGTTATTTAGCAGATTGTTTTCTTCCTTTTTTTTTTCTTTAAAGATTTTATTTATTTACCTGAGAGAGAGAGAGCACAAGCAGGGGAGAGGGGTAGAGGAGAGGGAGAATCAGACTCCCCACTGAACAGGGGGCCCAATGTGTGGCTTGATCCCAGGACCCTGGGATCATGACCTGAGCCGAAGGCAGATGCTTGACTGACTGAGCCACCCAGGCTCCCTTGTATGTTATTTCATTGAATTGGATTGTTCCAATGGATAACCAGGGACTGAGCCTACATTTTTCGGGGGGGGGGAGGTGAGAAGACAAGTTAATTACCTAGAAGATGTTTTAATAACTTGTTTGAAGGGTTGGAGTGTTGGAGAGGACATGAGCCTGAGCAGAACTAGGGAGGATTCAATTTCCCTTAGGGATGGTCCTTAGAATCATCCCTATCTCATTCAGGATACCTTGGGGTCAGTATAATGAGGCACCTGACTGAAAAGTGGTAGGATCCCCGAAGTTGCAGAGAAGAAACCGG
Source organism: Mirounga leonina (assembly GCF_011800145.1). Taxonomy (NCBI): domain Eukaryota; kingdom Metazoa; phylum Chordata; class Mammalia; order Carnivora; family Phocidae; genus Mirounga; species Mirounga leonina. The sequence continues at coordinate 20,488,122 of NW_023270839.1, forward strand.
AGCTTGGGATTGTCTTGACCAGGGAAACCTAAGTAGGGATGAAAAAATAAGAATAAAAATGCAAATGTATACAAAATGCTTTCATATAATCAGTACCGTGAATTAGTTTGTTTTTTTTTTTTTTAAGATTTTATTTATTTGACAGAGAGAGAGAAAGAACGAGCACAAGCAGGGGAGCGGCAGGGAGAGGGAGAAGCAGGCTCCCCGTCAAGCAGGGGAGCCCGATGAGGATCTCGATCCTAGGGTCCTGGGATCATGACCTGCGCTGAAGGCAGACGCTTAACTGATAGCCACCCAGCTGCCCTAATCCATGTGTTATTTGTTGTTTAATCTGTATGTAGTTTGGGTTTTCCAGGTATCTTTCTCTTATTGCCTTCTAGTTTAATTCAGTTGTGTTCTGAGAGCAAACATCGTATGATTTTCTTCTTTTTAAAATTTCTCTTCTTTTAAATTTAAGGTGTGTTTTATGGTCTAGAATGTGGTCTACCTTGGTGAATGTTCCATCTGAGCTTGAGAGGAAATGTGTATTCTGTTTTTGATGAAAAAAAATTTTTTTAAAAAGATTTTATTTATTGATTCATGAGAGACAGAGAGAGAGGCAGAGGGAGAAGCAGGCTCCCCGTGGAGCAGGGAGCCTGATGCGGAACTTGATACCAGGACTCTTGAGACCATGACCTGAGCTGAAGGCAACTGAGCCACCCAGGCGCCCCTCCCCCCTTTATTTTAAGATTTGTATTCTGTTTTTGAATGAACTGGTCTATAGATGTTGGTTATATCTAGTTTATGGATAGTATGTCAAGTTGAACTGTGCCCTTGCTGATTTGCTGCCTGCTGGATCTCTCCATTTCTGACAGGGGAGTGTTTAAGTCTCCAAATAAGATAGTAGAGGCACCTATTTTTTTTTTTTTTCCAATTCTATTAGTTTTTGCCTTACATAGTTTGATTATCTGTTGTTAGGTGCATTATGTTATGTTATCTTGGAGAATTGGCCCCTTTATCATTATGTAATGCCCTTCTTTATCCCTGATAACTTTTTGCTTTGAAGTCTGCTCTGTCTGAAATTAACATAGTCACTCCTGCTTTCTTTCCAGTTGTGTTAGCATGGTGTATTTTTCTCCATTCATTTACTTTTAATTTTTATGTGTCTTTATATATATATATATTTTAAAGATTTTATTTATTTATTTGACAGAGAGAGACAGCGAGAGAGGGAACACAAACAGGGGGAGTGGGAGAGGGAGAAGCAGGCCTCCTGCCTAGCAGGGAGCCTGATGCGGGGATTAACCCCAGGACCCTGGGATCATGAAGTGAGCCGAAGGCAGACGCTTAATGACTGAACCACCCAGGTGCCCCTGTGTGTCTTTACATATAAAGTAGATTTCTTATAGACAACATATGTTTGGGTATTGTATTTGATCCACTCTGACAATCTCTTTTAATGGGTGCATTTAGACCTACCATTGATGTTCAAATTGAGTATTGATATATTTGGATTAATATCTACCATATTTGTTAATATGGGTATTGATATATTTGTATTTATATCTACCTTGTTTGTTTATGTTTTCTACTTATTGCCCTTGTTTTTTGTTCCTATTTTTGCCTCCACTGTTTTTCTGCCTTTTATGGTTTTATTTTATTTTATATATTTATTATTTTTTAAAAGATGTATTTATTTATTTATTTGACAGAGAGAGACATAGCGAGAGAGGGAACACAAGCAGGGAGAGTGGGAGGGGGAGAAGCAGGCTTCTGGTGGAGCAGGGAGCCCCATGTGGAGCTCGATCCCAGGACTCTGGGATCATGACCTGAGCCGAAGGCCGATGCTTAACGACTGAGCCACCCAGGCGCCCTTCCTTTTATGGTTTTAATTGAGCATTTTATATGATGTCATTTTCTTTTCTTTCTTAGGGTATCCGTTATACTTTTTTCTGCTCTTTTTTTAGAGATTGCCCTAGAGTTTACGATATACATATATAGCTAACCCAAGTCCACTTTCACTTAACAGTGTACAACTACAGGGTGTGAGTGGGGTATAGTGTGAGTACCTTATAATAACAAAATAATCCTAGTTCTTCTTTCTTGTCCCTTGTATCATTGTTGTCATTCATTTCACATGTATAAATATACTTAAGTATATATATGCATAGGTGTGTATGTATATATATATATATACACATATTCATAAGATATATACGTAAGTGTACATAACCAAATATGTTGTTGCTATTGTTATTTTGAGATAGCTGTTATTAAGAATGAGGAAAATAATTTTTTTTTTTTTTACCTTATTCCTTCTTTGATGCTCTTCCTTTCTTTTTGTGGATCTGAGTTTCTGATCTATGTTTTTCTTCTCTCTAAAGAACTTCTTTTAACATTTCTTGTAAGGCACATCTAATGGCAACAAATTCTCTTAATTTTTTTTTTTTAAGTAAGTTTTATGCCCAATGTGACTCCAAGATCAAGAGTTGCATATTCTACTGACTGAGCTAGCCAGGTGCCCTTTCAACACTTTAAATATTTTACTCTACTCTGTTGATTGCATAGTTATGAGAAGATGGATGTAGTTCTTATCTTTGTTTGCCTGTAGGTAAGGTGCTTTTTTCCTCCTTTTTTCCTCCTGGCTTCTTTCAGGATTTTTTCTTTCTCTTTGATTTTCTCTAGTTTGGAAATGAATTGCCTAGGTGTAGCTTTTTTTTTTTTTTGTAGTTTTTGTAGGTCTAGTTATATATCTAGGTGTAGTTTTTACCATGCAAATATGGTAGATATTAATCCAAATATATCAGTACTCATTATGAACATCAGTGGTCTAAATGCACCCATTAAAAGAGATTGTCAGAGTGGATCAAGTATAACACCCAAACATATGTTATCTATAAGAAATCTACTTTAAATATAAAGACACATAATGCCAAAGAAGGGATTGACATTAATTTGGGGGAAATTCTTGGTTACTATTGTTTCAAATATATCTTCTGTTTTTCTCTTTTCCTTATCCTTCTTGTATTCCCATTATGTATATGTTATACCTTTTGTAGTTATCCCACAACTCTTGGATATTCTGTTCTTTTTTTTTTTTTTTTTTAGGATTTTATGTATTTATTTAACAGAGAGCAAGAGAGCACAAGCAGGGGCAGTGGCAGAGGGAGAGGGAGAAGCAGGCTCCCCGCTAAGCAGGGAGCCAGACGTGGGGCTCCATCCCAGGACTCTAGGATCATGACCTGAGCTGAAGGCAAACGCTTAACAACTGAGCCACCCAGGCGCCCCTCTGTTTTTCTGTTTTGTTTTGTTTGTTTTTTGTTTTTTCAGTCTTTTTTCTCCTTTTCAGTTTTGGAGGTTCCTATTGAGATATCCTTAAGCTCAGGGATTTTTTCCTCAGCCATGTCTTATCCAGTCTTAAGCTCATCAAAGGCATTCTTCAGGGGCGCTGGGTGGCTCAGTCGTTAAGCGCTTAGGCTCAGGTCATGATCCCACGGTCCTGGGATAGAGCCCCGCATCAGGCTCCCTGCTCAGCGGGAAGCCTGCTTCTCCCTCTCCCACTCCCTCTGCTTGTGTTCCCTCTCTCGCTGTGTCTCTGTCAAATAAATAAAAATCTTAAAAAAAAAAAAGGCATTCTTCATTTCTTAGTGTTTTTGATCTCTAGCATTTCTTTTTGGTTCTTTCTTAGGATTTCCATCTCTCTTCTTAAATTGCCTATCTGTTCTTCAGTGGTGTTTATTTTATCCATTAGAGACCTTAGCATATTAATCATAGTTGTTTTAAATTCCTGTTCTGACTGGGGCGCCTGGGTGACTCATTCGGTTAAGCGTCTGACTTTGGCTCCAGCATGATCTCAGGGTCTTGGAATTGAGCCCCATGTTGGGCTCTGCACTCAGCAGGGAGTCTGATTGTCCCTCTCCCTCTGCCCCTCCCTCTGCTCACGCTCTCTCTCTCAAATAAATAAAATCTTAAAAAAAAAAGTTCAAATTTCTGTTCTGATAATTCCAACATCCCTGCCGTGTCTGGTTCTGAAGCTTTCTATGTCTCTTTAAATTGTGTTGTTTGTCTTTAATTGTGCCTTGTAATTTTTTCTTGATAGCTGGACATGATGTACTAGGAAAAAGGAACTGTTGTAAATAGGCCTTTAGTAATGTGTCAAAGAGAAAGCTGTTCTATAGTCCTGTGATTAGGTCTCAGTTTTTTAGGGAGCCTTTCTCTCTGGACTGTGAGCTTAAGGAGTGTTTTAGTTTCTTTCCTCCCCTGTTAGGTGGGAGAGGACAGTAAGAGTGGGCTGGAGTTGGGTATTTCCTTTCTTTCAGGTTAAACTGTGATAATACCCTAGCAGGTTAAGCTCTGGTTAACTACTTCTCCTGAGGGCATGCCTTGTTAAGAAGAACAAAGTGCTCTGGTGTATTTCAAAATGGTTCTTTTTCACCTCCCACTGTGGGAAGCATGAGGGGATTTTTCTGTGATATTTACGGAGGACCTAGCTGAGCTCCTGGATGTATAATCTCACAAAATACTAGGGGTGAGACCCCCTTGAGGGTTTATTTTTTTTTTTAAAGACTTTTTTTTTAGAGCAGTTTCAGTTACACAACAAAATTGAGAGGAGGGTACAGAGATTTCCTGTATATTCCTCTGCCCCACATGCATAACCTTCCCCATTATCAACATCACTCAGTAGAGTGGTACATTTATTACCAAGGATGAATCTACACTGATATATCATAATCACCCAAAGTCCATAGTTTGCCTTAGAGTTCACTCTCTTGGTGTTGTACGTTGTATGGGTTTGTACAAATGTATAATGACATATATCCATCATTATAATATAAAAAGCATTTTTACCACCCTAAAAATCCTGTGTTCTCTCTGTTCATGACCTTACCACCCTCGACTGTAGCAATTATCTTTTTATTGTCTCCATAGTTTTGCCTTTAATAGAAGGTCACGTATTTGGGATCATACAGTATATAGCCTTTTCAGATTTACTTCTTTCTCTTAGTAATAGGTATTTAAGGTTCCTCCATGTCTTTTTATGGTTTGATAGCCTGTTTCTTTTTAGTGCTGAATAATATTCGATTGTTTGGATGTACTGTAGTTTATTTATCTGTTCAGTTAGTGGAGGACATCTTGGCTGCTTCCCAGTTTTGATAGTTATGAACAAAGTTATTATAAACACCCATGTGCAGGTTTTTGTGCGGACCACTCTGGAGTTTTTAACTTGTCCATGCTGAGCCTCCAGCAACTGGTCAGTTACAGTTCAGGTTTTCCTACCTTGGCATTGGTTCCCCTTGTGATTTTTGTTCTTGACTTTCTGTTCCAGTAAGCCACAACTCCTTATATTTGTCTGTCTCTCCAGTTTTGAGGCCAGCAGTTTGCATTGTGTCCTTGCCTCTCTTAAGGATCCTAGAAGAGTTATTGAGTTTTTAATCTGTTCATCTTTTTACTTGAAAAGACAGAGTGGTGAATTTCAAGTTCCTTATTTGTAGAACTGGAAATTGGAAGTTCTGAACTACTTTTTTAAAATGAAAAAACAGTGCATAAAAAAGTGGGATATGTATATGATTTAAAAAAGTAGAGTATATGGAAGGAAATGCAATGAAACATTTAAATATCTTTTCCATTTTAGATCTTAGTTCTCTAGGCCTTCTCCCTGGAAGAAACCACTGTTAATAGTTCCATGTATATTCTTCCATAGGTAATCTTAGCATGTACAAATGTATGTGTGTACATAACCTTTTTCTAAAAAAACAAATGGAAGTATATTCAACATGTACTGGACCTTGTTTTTGCTTCTTATATCTTAGAGTTCATGTCATATCAGTATGCAAAGATCTATTTCATTCTTCCTGTGGTTGCATATTATTCTTTTAGAGATGTATGCCATGATTTATTTTAACACCTTTCACCTCCCCGTGATGAACATTTATGATTTTATTTAAAAGCATGGAAACACAAATGTTCAATTAAAATCAGTGTCGTCATGTACATACATCTTTGTAATGGGTGAGTTTATTTATGAGATACATTCCTGGAAGTTATCTCCTTAATATTAATAAATATATGTAACTGTTTTATAACTTGAGGTTTTTTCTCCCACTCCTTTAGAAAAAAGCCTAAGAAGAGAGAAAATGGGACTGGATGTAGAAGGTCAATGAGATTACTAAAAGTAGATCCTTCAGGAGTGTCATTACCAGCAACCCCAACTCAGCCGACATTAATAGCAGATGAAAATGTAAGAAAGTGCAAAAACAATATATTACTTTTTTTTCCCCCAAGATCTTTTTTTTTTATTCTTATGTTAATCCCCATACATTACATCATTAGTTCTAGATGAAGTGTTCCATGATTCATTGTTTGTGCATAACACCCAGTGCTCCATGCAGAATGTGCCCTCCTCAATACCCACCACCAGGCTAACCCATCCTCCCACCCCCCTCCCCTCTAGAACCCTCAGTTTGTTTTTCAGAGTCCATCAATATGTTACTTAATAAAATACTGAAATGTTTGAAATGTTTGAAACTAGATTAAAAGGTCATTAAATTATGTTTAATTTGTACTTCATTAATTTAATACTGGACTGTTTCTTATTTAATGAGTAAGATTTCAAAATCATAAAGACTAGTTTGGATTCTGTATTTCTGCAGGCTTACCTGCTATGGAATTAGGGGTAAATTACTTAACCTTTCTGAGCCCCAGTATCCCCATATTTAAAGTGGCAACAGTATAGAAATTTTAAGGAGGTGTTGTGGGAGTTAAGTGAAATAGTATCTATAAAGTTCTTTATACTGTGTTAAGGACTTAGGAAGTAAGCAATAAATGGTAGTATTAATGTTGTTAATAATGCATAATATGGGCTAATAGTGATAGCCTCTTGCTGTAGTATAATTTTGTACTATCAGTGAATAGAAAGGGTTTTATTTACCAAGTTTATTGTCTAAATAATAATATAATGATATTTTTTATTCAAGTGCACCCACTATTTTTAATACTTTATATCTAAGTGCTTAATTATGAATTAGAAGATAGTACTAATTAGACTGGTGCTTTGGGAGCTAATTGAAAATTACAGTGCTTGGGAAGAGTAGCTTTCCAATTTTTCTGAAGCCTCCACCCATGGTAAATGTATTTACACTGAACTCATTAATGCCATACAACTGAAGCAACACTTGTGAAATGATACTTAACACTTACTGCATGTTATGTACTTTTTGTATTTTCTGTTCTTTCGTTGTTCATTAAAACATTGCTGGTTGTAATATATTAAAATGATTTCATGATCCATGGGTTACAACCTATGATTTAAAAAAAACACTGGCATAGAATAATAACTTTACTCTGAGTAATGAAATTGAACTGATCTGAATCCATTCCCAGCAACTCCTGTTCTGGGCAGTGTAACTTTGGACAAGGTAACTTCTCTAAGTTTCATTACTATCTTTTTAAAATGTGATTTCTCATTCACTGGATTATTATGAGGATTAAATGGGGTAATACATATATTAGTTTACAGGGTACACCTGGCAATCATTCATTGAACAACTGTTTTTGAATACTAATGTGTCACCTATGTTGTTGGTATTGAAAGTAAAGTAGTGAAAAACTTACATTCTAGGGCAGAGCAACAATCAGCCTGTTTTATTTCTCATTCTTTATTTTCTTATTTTTTATAACAGCCTTTGTTACCTCCTGGGCCTTTAGAAATGACTCCTGAAAATCGAGATGATGACAGTGAACTATTTAAAAGATTTCTACAGACTTGGGCAAATGTGAGCAAGGTATCATATGCAAGGGCTTACAGCTTTTAGAATTATCTGTTAAGGAAATTTCAGTACATATATTAACTTAATACCTTGGTCTTTTTCATTGTTTCAGACAAGTAGTAAGAATACTGAGAAGGAGTTAGCTAATATTAAAAGGTGAGTTAAAATCCCTTGCCTTTGTTTTATATTTTCTACAGTCTTTAAATTATAAAGACTATATACCATTACAAGAAATTTTGCAAATGAGGTGAAATGATAACCCATAATATTTCCACCCTAGCAACTGTTGTTTTTGTATGTTTCCTTTCAAGTATTGCCATATGTAGTACCGCTATGAATTTCTTAAGGGCAGGGATTTTGTCTCAATAACCAAAACGATGCCTGGTGCATAATATATATTTACTCATTATTTAATAAGTGAATGAATCCATGTACATTTTTAGTTTATTATGTTCTAATGTATATACAAATTTGCATTATGCTTTTCACTAATATAGTTACAAAATATTAATCTCATGTTACTAGAGTCTTTGTATTTATTGAATAATTGTATACTATTTCATTTACTTAATCTTTTCTGACTCTGTTGGTATTTAGAATTATTTTCAATTTAGTTTTGTGTGGTTAGTTGCATATTTAGTTATATGTGTGCATATGTTTTAAGTGTATATGTGTGATTGTGGGTTAATTTTTTTTTTTAAAGATTTTATTTATTTATTTGAGAGAGAGAATGAAAGAGAGCACAAGAGGGGGGAGGGTCAGAGGGAGAAGCGGATTCCCTGCTGAGCAGGGAGCCCGATGCGGGACTCGATCCTGGGACTCCAGGATCATGACTTGAGCTGAAGGCAGTCGCTCAACCAACTGAGCCACCCAGGTGCCCTGTGGGTTAATTCTTTAGGATAGATTCCAGAAGTGAGATTAATGAGTCAAATATCATGGACATTTTTGTGGCTTTTAGTATACATTGCTGAATTGTTTTCTAAAATCATTTTTTCTTCTGAAAATCTTGTATGAATTTACTCTGCCACTAGCACTGTTAATGAATGTATATGTTTAACTGCATCCTGCTACCTTTTATAAGTGAAAAATAGTATCCCATTATTTAATTTGATTTCCTTGGTTATTAGGAGGTTGACTATTTACTAATTGTGTCTCTTTTCTTTTTTGAGTCATCTTTTAGTTATTTTGACTCCTGATTGGTTTTACTTCTGAAATTTAACTTTTATTCCTCAGCTATAAAGCCAATTTAAGTGGCATGGTCATTAATGAAGATACTGTCCATAAAGTTACCAAAGGCGCAATATTTTCTGTGGCTCTCCACCCATCAGAAATTAGAACTTTGGTGGCAGCTGGGGCCAAATCTGGGCAAGTTGGACTTTGGGATTTGGTAAGTTATTATTAATTTTTTGAAGATAATAAAATTTGACTGAAACAGTCTATAGGAGAATAGCCTAGAGCTGCGTGTTTGTAGATGTTACTTGAGATTTATAGTTTTGTGCTTTGTGATACCAAATTTTAAAATTGAGAAATTTTAGTTGGCTTTCTAGAACTTTATCATTTTTAATTTGAATATTATTAGTCATCTGAGCATAAGTTAATTGCCAGGAAACTGTTATACCTTTAAATGTATATATGAAAAGATCACACAGAGTTCTTAGTTTTCTAATTATGTTTATATTTATTTATTTTAAGATTTTCATTTATTTATTTTTCGAGAGAGTGCGAGCGTGCAGGAGCATGGGCAGGGGGGAGGGGTAGAGGGGAGGGGCAGAGGGAGAAGGAGACTCCCTGCTATGCAGGGAGCTGGATTCTAGACTTGATTCCAGGAACCTGGGATCATGATCTGAGCCGAAGGCAGATGCTTAACCGACTGAGCCACCCAGGCACCCTCTAATTATGTTTAAAATAAAGTTTTTGGACTGGGAAAAATATCTTCCTAGGGATCTGCTTAGGATAATCCCATTTGTTTTTTAATGAGTTACAAACAGATACTGAATTCCCTTCATTGTACATATAATTCTGCATGGATTGCTTTTGGTGGTCACAAAATTGGAAAAGCCAAGTTAATATTCTCTGAATTTATTTTCTTATTGGCAAAGTAGAACAAAGGCCTGAAAAATACCATAAGGACAATAAATGGAGATGAAGACACTATGGTAACTTGAAGCTGGTTGGGGTTAATAAACAGATTTTGTGAGAAGAAGAGAGAGATAAATACCAAATTCTCGTTTGTTTTTGGAGCATAAGTTCTTCCTTATTTTGATAAAGTGTGAGTGAGGGTGGGAGGTAAAAGTATTCGGTAAATAAAACAAGTAGAGAAGTGGGAAGAGGTCTAAAAATAGTATAAGGTAATAAAAGCTAAGAGATGAGTTTCATGGGTCAGAGTTAGACAAACCTTCTTGCAAGTAAGTTAAAAAGAATGGGAGTAAAGGCCATTGGTTTTGAAAATGGGGTATCATTAGTTGAGAGAATAGCTTCAACAATGAGGTAAGGAAGGAACACAGACTTTGAGTGAATAAAAAAGAATGGGGTAGTGGAAGAAATGAAAGCAATGGATAAAGATCATTGGTTGAAGAACTTTGAAAAGGAAAAATAGAAAATTAGCATAGTCAAGTGAAAATCTTTTCAGGGTAGATTGATTTGTACAGAGTTGAAGACATGTATAAAAGTCCCTTTGTCATGTCTTTCCTGGTGACTTCAAAATCTGTATTACTAGGTCTCTATAGTCTAGTATCTCTGTCAACCTTCTGATTGTCCCAGACACTTTGCCATCATGTTAACAGCTTGAGCAGGTCTAAAACTCAATACTGCTGCTTTCCTGTGTGCATCCCCCAGCTCCCCTAGTTTAAAACAAAATTAACTTGATCAAAACATAATTTATATATTATAAAATTCATGTTTTAAATGTACAATTCAATGATTTTTAATAGCTTTACTGAGTTGTATAACTATCTTCATACTCCAGTTTTAGAACATTTTCATCATTCCTAAAAGGTTCCTCTTGGCTACTTAGATTTAATCCCTCAATTAATTACTCTTATTCCCAGGCAGATCTCCATAAATTTGCCCTTTTTGGACATGTCATATAAATAGAATCATACAGTATGTGGTCTTTTATGTTAACTTCTTTCTCTTAGAGTTATGTTTTCAAGGTTCATTTATGTTTTAGTATATATCAGTATTTCATTCTTTTTAAATTGTTGAACAGTATTCCATTGTTTATACCAGATTTTGTTGATCCATTTTATCACTTGATAGATATTTGGATTGTTTCCACTTTTTGGCCATTCTGAATAATGCTACTATAAACATTTGTGTACACATTTTTGTTTGGAAATGTGTTATTCCTCTTGGGTAGGTATGGGGTAGAATTGCTGGGTCTTATGGTAATTTGTTAACATTTTGAGGAACTGCCACTGCATTCCAAAGTGATTGCCTCATTTAATATTCCCACCAGCAACATATGAGGGTTCTAATTTTTCCACATGCTCACCAGTGTTTATTATTGTCTGTCTTTTTGATTATAGCCTTTCTGGTGGATGTGAAGTGGTATCTCATTGTGGGTTTGATTTGCATTTCCCTAATGACTAATGATGTTTAGCATCTTTTATGCCATTTGGATATCTTTGGTGAATGGCTTTTTTTTTTAATTAAAAAAATTTTTTTATTAGGTTTGTCTTATTGAATTAGAAGAGTTTGTAAATTCTAGATACAAATTCTTTATTAGATGTGTTTTGCAAATATTTCTTGTAGTCTTTGACATTTTTTCATTTTCTTAATGCTGTCTTTTTTTTCCTTAATGCTGTCTTTTGAAGTGCAAAAGTTTTGAATTTTGATGATGTCCAATTTGTCAAAAATTTTTTAATGGACTGTGCTTTTGGTGTTATATCTTAAAAATTTTTGTCTAGCCCCAAACTTTTTTTTTTTTTTTTAAGATTTTATTTTTATTTATTTGACAGAGAGTGAGAGAGCACAAGTAGGGGGAGCAGCAGAGGGAGAGGGAGAAGCAGGCTCCCCGCCAAGCAGGGAGCCTGATGAGGGGCTTGATCCCAGGACCCTGAGATCATGACCCGAGCTGAAAGCAGTAGCTTAACTGACTGAGCCACCCAGGCGCCCCAGCCCCAAGCTTTAAAGAGCTTTTCCTGGTTTTTTGTTCTAAAAATTTTATAGTTTTTCCTTTCACATTTAGTTTGCTGATTCGTCTTGAGTAATTTTTAAATATGATGTGAGGTAAGGGCCCAAGTTTATTTTTTTGTATATGAATATCCAGTTGTCATTTGTTGAGAAGACTATCCTTTCCCGCATTGAATTGCCTTGACACTCCCTCAGTTTTTCCTCTTAACTTTCTGTCAGATTGCTAGTGTCACCTGGAATCAAAAGTTGAGTTATCTTTTATTAAGTCACCCAATTACCCATTCATTCCTTCATTCATTCCACATTTATTGAGTATTTTGTGCTAAGTAATATTCTAATGATTTCCCAGCCATTAGACATTTGTGAGCAAAGACTGTCTCTGCCCTCTTAGATTTTAGAATTTAGTGGCCAAAGCAGCATTAATGAAATAATGGCCAAATACATAATTACATATTTGATAAGTGGAGTGAATTATATACTGTGATTAATGGCCTGAAGGAAAAGTAGTGTAAATGAAAACACACTACAGGGGGCTAGCCTAATTTGGGGGATTAGGGCAAGCCTCCTTTCCCCTTTCTTACCAAGTAAAGAAAGGGGAAAGGGTATTTCAGGCAAGGGGAAGAGTATGTCAAAGACCTTAGGCAGGGGAAAACCTACCTGATACATTTAAGAACCTGGAAGAATGTTCATATGGCTGGAGTATAGACTGCAAAGGAATGAACAAGAGGGATTATGCTGGGCCAGGGCCCCATCTCCTCTTTTAGAATTACCATACTGGTTTTAAATGGTACTTGTATTTCCAGTTTTCTTATTCCAATCCACTGTGCACAGATAGTCATTTCTAGGCTCAAAACAAACTGGTCTTGTATTCAATTAGGTTTAAAGTAGTAAGAAGTACTCTTTTTTTTTTTTTTAAGATTTTATTTATTTATTTATTTTTAAAGATTTTATTTATTTATTTGAAAGAGAGAGAATGAGAGAGAGCACATGAGAGGGGGGAGGGTCAGAGGGAGAAGCAGACTCCCTGCCGAGCAGGGAGCCTGACGCAGGATTCGATCCCGGGACTCCAGGATCATGACCTGAGCCGAAGGCAGTCGCTTAACCAACTGAGCCACCCAGGTGCCCTAAGATTTTATTTTTTACTTAAAAATAATATCTAATGTGGGGCTCGAATTCATAACCCTGAGACTGTGAGTTGCATGCACCACCGACTGAACTAGGTGCCCCTAGAAGCTCTGTTAACCTGGTATATTCAGATTAAAATGGGCAATTGGAATTTTGCATAGAATGAGTAAAAAGCAGTCAAATCAGTAAGTAAAAAAAAAAAGAAAAGAAACTTAGAGCAGTAAGGAAGAAGTATAACTTAATGCAGTGTACTTCTTTAGCTCAGCTGGGGAGTGGGGGCCACAGCATAGTTTAGCTTCTACCTTGCCCTACAACCAAAATCCATATTGGTGAATTGACCAAACCCTGAGGATTTTCACCTATATTCTCAAAACTAGAGAGAAGTACATTGAGTAGATATTTAGATTTTTTCCTCTTTTGAGTGAGGAATAGGGAAAGCGGGGAAACAGGGGAAGTGGGGAAAGTGAACAGTAGGACTCATTCTCTACAAAGGAAATTTTCTTGGTCTGTGGGAGTGGTATAAGCCACGTCCTTCCCCAGAAACCTGCCAAGTAGGTGGTATAAATCCTGATATAAAATAATGAATAGAATCTCCCAGTCTAGGAATTCCAACAAATACAGCATACTGTTTCAGCTGAAACCACCTATCTGCCTCCCTCCTCCTGCTCCCTACCCCTATCTTTCCTCTTGGTTACAGGAAAGCCTGTCTTTTTCTGAGGAAAAAATGAACTGATGTCAGATACTGGGAGAAAGAGTCAACATATTATATCAGAGCATCTAACATGGACAGAGCAATTCAAGCATGATGGAAAGGAAAAGAAATGACTTGGCAACTAGACAGACACTATTGCGAAAACAACAGAAGAACCTAGCATGCAAAGACAGACCTAGAAGAGAAACATAACCCAGGGAAAGAAAGGAAATTCTTTTCGGTTCCAGACTGTAGAACTCTATTGTTCAGTATAGTAGCTACTGGTTCTAAGAGACTGTTTACATTTATGGGGCACCTGGGTGGCTCAGTCAGTTGGGCATCTGCCTTGGGCTTAGGTCATGATCTCGGGGTCCTGGAATCGAGCCCTGCATCGGGCTTCCTGTGCAGTGGGGAGTCTGCTTCTCTCTCTCCTCTGCCCCTCCCCCACCTGCTCATGTGCTCTCCCTCCCTCTCTCTCTCAAATAAATAAATCTTTTTTTAAAAAAGACTATATTTAAATTAAAAAAGAAAATTTAGTTCTTCAGTTACACTAGGCACTTTTTTTTTTTTTAAGATTTTATTTATTTGACAGAGAAAGACACAGCGAGAGAGGGAACACAAGCAGGGGGAGTGGGAGAGGGAGAAGCAGGCTTCCCGCGGAGCAGGGAGCCCGATGCGGGGCTCGATCCCAGGGCCCTGGGATCATGACCTGAGCCGAAGGCAGACGCTTAACGACTGAGCCACCCAGGCGCCCCTACACTAGGCACTTTTTAAGTGCTTAATAGCCACACATAGCTAGTGGATACTACATTGATAGTGCACACATATAACATTTTTTTCATCTCAGAAAGTTCTTTTGGACAGTGCTGCTGTGGAGCAAGTTAATAACATTATTTGGTAAAATAATACTCAGAAATAAGATGATAAAACAAGAGAATGAGATGGAAAAGGGGATTGCAGAACTAAGGAAGCAAATTGAAGATCAAATAGAAACTAATAAATTAGACAAAAGCAAGGAACAGAATAGACATTGCTGAAAACTAAATTACAGTCATTAAAGATTTGAGGTAATCTCAAACACAGACAAGCCAATAGGTAAGGGAAGACAGTCAAAGATGACCCAACAGTGGAACAGAAAATATATTCAAAGAGAATTCTTCTGAAAAGACACAATGGAATTGGCAGATTGAATGTGTATACCATGTTCTAGGAAAACTTGAAACTTAAAGGATAAAGAATTCTTTAGGCAGAATAAATAAATTATATTCAAGGGAAAGAGTCAGGCTTTTCTGTTTTCTTCAACAGTATTTCATGTAATGTCTACAAAGTTCTGAGGGAAGTATGGCCCAGAATACTTAGCGGCCCAAGATACATTTCTAATTAAAGGCAGCTGGTAGGTATTCTCACATGTGAAAAAACTCAAGAAATTCAAGACCTGTGAGTTCATCTAGAAAAAAAAAAACAGCAAATCTCAGCCAATTAAGAGTAAATCAAAATTAAGAATTGAGGTATGGAGAAGCTTGACAAAAGAATTGGTGATGGGCATTGAATCCATTCAAATGCAAAACTAATATTAAATAGCTATATGAGCTATGTTTATGGAACTGGATGTGAGTGTTATCAACCTGGACAAAATAAAAATAATAATATAACAAAATAATAGAGATGGAGAAAGGGGAGATTGGTGAAGGGATGAAAATAATGCTCTCAATCAACAGAAAATGTCTAAAATTGACACATAGTTAAAAAAATAAAGCATAATGACTACCACTCCTTTTGTTTTATACTTTTTCCTTTTTAGGGGATATCGCTTGATATAGTTACAAATACAGTTGACCCTTAACATGGTTTGAACTGTGTGGGTCCACTTATACACGGATTGGAAAGTTTTTTGGAGATTGTGACAATTTGAAAAAAACTTGTAGATGAACCATGTAGCTTAGAAATACTGAAAAAATTAAAAAAGGTGTGTCATGAATGCATAAAATACATGTAGATACTAGTCTATTTTTTCATTTACTACCATAAAATATATACAAATCTATTTTATAAAAAGTTAACATTTTTCAAATCTTCAGCAAACACAGATCCTATGTGGCACCATTCACAGTCAAGAGAAATGTAAATAAATGTAAAAATGCAGTATTAAATCATAACTGCATAAAATTATTGTTATACTATTGTACTACTCTAAAAATCTCCTAGCTATTCTGTTGCTATTGTGGTGAGCTTAATTAAAGAAGTATCTCCTTGAAACACCAGTCATCTCCATGTGCACGGTTTATCTCCCATAAATTGTGTATTGCTGAAAAAGTGATCTCTCGAGATTCTTGCATATTTTTCATTGTCTTTAGTGCAATACTATACACCTTGAGTACACCATAGGACTCATATGAAGTGCCACTAATGATTCTGGGAAGTGCGCCCAAGAAACAGAAAATTCAGGACAGTACAGGAAAGAGTTGAATTGCTTGATAAATACTATAAATTGAGGTCGGTAGCAGCAGTTACCCGGCATTTCAAGATAAATGAATCTAGAATAAGGACTACTGTAAAAAAAAAGAAAAAATTTGTAAAGCCCTTGCTGCAGCTACTCCAGCAGATGTGGAAAGCCTTGTACTTTTTGCAAAATACCTTTTTATCTCGTATTGAAGATGCCGCTTTTATGTGGGTATAGGATTGCTCTAAGAAAGACATACCTATAGACTAATATGATTTGAGAAAAATTGAAGTCATCATATAACAAAACAAATGGAAGGTGAAAGATCTAAAGCTGGAGAATTTAATGCCAGCAAAGGATGGTTTGATAATTTTAGAAAGAAGTTTGTCTTAAAAAATGTCAGGATAACAGGAGAAGCAGCATCTGCTGACCCAAGACTGCAGACAAGTTCCCAGACACCATTAAGAAAATTACTGAGAAAGGGTATCTGCCTGAACAGGTTTCTAATTCAGAGGAAAGTGCATTCTGGGAAAAAAAAAAGTGCCACAAAGGACATTTATTAGTAAGGAAGAGAAGTGAGCACCAGGATTGAAGGCAGGAAGGAATAGGCTAACTCTGCTCTTCTGTGCAAATACAGTTGGGTTTGTGATCAGGACTGCCCTCATCTATAAAGCTGCTAATCCCCAACCTTGAAGGGAAAAGATAAACATGAGGTGCCAGTCTTGGCTGTACAATAGGAAGTCCTGGAAACAAGAGCACTTTTCTGGATTGGATTCATTAATGCTTTTCCCCTGAAGTCAGGAAGTACTTTGTCAGTAAGGGACTGCCTTTTAAAGTTCTTTTGATATTGGACAATGCCCCTGGCTACACAGAACCCCATGAGTTCAACACCAAAGGCATGAAAGTGTTGCCCCCAAACATGGTGTCTCTAATTCAACCTCTAGATCAAGGGGTCATTAAGGACCTTTAAGGCTCATAGCACATGGTACTCTATAGAAAAGGTTGTCAACACTATGGAAGAGAACCTCAGCAGAGAAAACATGAAAGTCTAGAAAGATAACACCATTGAAGATACCATTGTTGTTATAGAAAAAGCCATGAAAACAAGCCTGAAAGAATAAATTCCTGCTAGAGAAAACTATGTCCAGATGTACATGACTTCACAGGATTTATGACAGAGACAAGGAAATCATGAAAGAGATTGTGGTTATGGCAAAAATGGTGGGAGTGAAGGGTTTCAGGATATGGATCTTGGAGGAATTCAAGAGCCAAAAGACTCCCCACCAGAGAGAGGAATTAAGAGAAGAATGCTTGTTGGAGGTGAGTGCTTCTGAACCAGTGCCACATGATGAAGCAGTTTTAGAAAACAAATTGACATTAGTCAATCTGGCAGAAGCATTTTGATTATTCAGGGCTGCTTTTGACTTTTACAACATGGACCCTTCTGTGGTATGGGCACTGTAACTAAAGCAAATAGTGGAAGAATTGGTACTATATGTATAGAAATATTTTTAGAGATACGAAAAAACAAAAAAGTCAGAAATTATGATGTACTCCATAAAGTTACACTCAGTGTGCCTGCCTCTCCTGCCTCTCCATCTACCGTCTCCACCTCTTCTGTTGCTGTCACCCCTGAGACAGCAAGGCCCAGCTCTTCCTCATCCTCAGCCTACTCAGCGTAAAGACAGTGAGGATGAAGACCTTTATGATGATCCATTCCACTTAGTAAATAGTCATCCTGCTGTACAGTTAATAAATTTATCTGTTGTAGGATGCCTGGGTGGCTCAGTCAGTTAAGCGTCTGCCTTCGGCTCAGGTCATGATCCCAAGGTCCTGGGGTCAAGTCCCATATTGGGTTCCTTGCTCAGCAGGGAGCCTGCTTCTCCCTCTGCCCCTCCCCCTGCTCGTGGTCTCTCTCTCTCTCTCTCTCTCTCTCATGCTCTCAAATAAATAAAATCTTTGAAAAAATAAAATTTATCTGTTGTATATGTGTCTGTCTTCATGTGAAAATCTAGTAACTGTACAACTATAAGCAAGAAGTATATGAGACATTTTTGTGTCATTATCATCCTCATCGCCTAAGTAGTCATTGTGTAGAACATCGTATGCAAGACTTGTATGGAAGTGGATAGCCTTTCCTTACATAGGCATAAGGTGGATAGTATTTAATATAAAATTAATAATGTGTTAGCTTTCTTACTGTTTTATAATTTTGCTTTCAAAGAATTATATTACCATAGAGTATATCTTTCTCTCTTGTTATTGAAGAAACTATCAGCCTATCATCACAGATAAGTGGCTTTTTTTTTTTAAAGTAACTTTCCAGTACTGCCTTGTGAATATGACTGTAATACCATATACCATATTATAGGGAGTCATTCATTAGTGTATAGGCTAGGCTACTGTGAAGCTATTGTATTGATTACACTAGGCTATCATAAAGCAGTCCTATTGCCACTTTATTATCAATGCATGAGTTGTTACACCTGTCAGTAAATATGAATTTGTTTTTCACATCTTTTCATTTTTGATGTTTAGTGTTAGTAATATATATAATATCTGCAGTGTTTTGTATCATTTAAGATAATATTGACAGGTACTGACATGATTTATCTAGTAAACAGATGACATAAACTTATGGTATTGAAAAACAATGCAGTACTGTGAATGTATTTTCTTTTCCTTATGATTTTATTATTTCTTTTCTCTAGCTTACTCTATTGTAAAAGTACAGTATATAATATGCATAACATACAAAATGTGTTAATTGACTGTTTATGTTATTATTAAGGATGTCAGTCAACAGTAGGGTATTAGTAGTTAAGTTTTGGGGTAGTCAAAAGTTATATGTGGTTCAACTGCATGGTGAGTTGGTGCCCCTAATTCCCAGCTGTACTCAAACTTCAAAAATTCCTTCAGCCTGATTTTCTTTTATTATTTTGAAGTGTAGTTAAATTTAATACTATTAAAAATGGCATATGTAGCATGGTCTTATTTTTTTCTAAATTTCTCCTCTGTCATTCTAACTGTTTAAGTACATATAAAGACATAATAGCTTAGTATTTTAATGATAATTTTAGGTAATTTTGGATTTGGAGTGATTTTTAATAATTGTCTTTCTACATTTCTGTATTTAGGTTTTTTATAACAATGGAGAGTTTTGTTTTTCTAAAAAATAAACGCTATACACAAGTATGTGAAGATATTTACAGTGGTTAACTCTGGATAGGATGAGGAGTGAATATGATTATAATTTTTTCCCTTTCTTTCCTTTAAAAAAATTCTTCTGTTTAAATTTAAAATAAAAAAAGACGAAAACAAAAATGCTTGAGTATTTCAGAGCAGATTAAGCCAGATTTGGAGATGATAGTTCTGATTCATAATATGACATATGGCATAGGAATATAGCTTATCCAGATCTGAGAAGTGATGATTTAGGAATTGGTAATCCAGTTGTGGAAAGGATAATCCCTAGAAGTAGTAATAATATTAATGTGGAATTGAAATACATGCATTTTTCATGGTATATTTAGGGGATAGAACATGGGTCTTGAACTCATGACCCTGAGATCAAGACTGGAGTTGAAATCAAGGGTCGTCAGAAGCCCCAGGGATAAAATATTTTTTAAATTATCATTTTGTGTCAGGACCAAATACCTTATGAAAATTGTGCTTAGACTGATTTATAGAAGCATGCTGAGGAAGCAAAGTAGTAATGGTATTGGTATGTTTTTAGTATTAGGGAATTATGCTGTATGTGAAATAAAGAGCAGATTTCTCATTTCCTGAGGATTTCATGAACTAAAGTCATAATAAACAGTAATTTTTTTCCTTCTGCATTATGAGAAAACTAGTTTGCTAGTTGCTGGAAACTGTTAAATGTGACAATATTGTTGGATTGAAAATTAGAAAAATAATTTAGTGATAATAGAAAGTTTTTAGTTCTGACCTTCTGAATGAGGTGGGCATAATTACAGACTAAGAAAAGACTGAATGTAATACAGACATAAATAGTTTAATGACAGAAAGTGTTACTACTTTTCACTAGTTTTTGTCTCTCTCCCTGCTCCCAACTCTCTTACAGACTCACCAATCTAAAGAAGATGGAGTTTATGTTTTCCAACCCCACAGTCAGCCTGTTAGTTGTCTTTACTTCTCACCTGCGAATCCAGCTCACATACTGTCACTGAGCTATGATGGCACGTTACGCTGTGGGGATTTTTCGAGGGCTATTTTTGAAGAGGTAAATGTTAATGTGTTTACATCTTGACTTGAGATGATATTCTGGATTCTTTATGAAATGCCACATGAATGATTATTATACCAATCAGAGTGGGTGAAGTGATATAGAATAGAAACTTTAGAAGTACACAACTTAAGTTTGAATCCCAGACCATCTGTTACTACTTGTGTGACCTTGGAAGTTATTTAACCTCTTTGTGCATCAATTTCCTTAGTTGTGAAATGGGATGGTAATAGTACCTACCTCATAGGGTTGTCATGAGGATTGAATGACTTGAGGCAGATTAATTAAGTGGTCAGAATACAGCCAGACACGTAAGTGTTTGCTCTTACTATTTTTTAATTTATGTAAAAGCTTTTATTTATTTATTTATTTATTTATTTAAAGATTTTATTTATTTGACAGAGAGAGACACAGCAAGAGAGGGAACACAAGCAGGGGGAGTGGGAGAGGGAGAAGCAGGCTTCTTGCCAAGCAGGGAGCCCGACGTGGGGCTCGATCCCAGGACCCTGGGATCATGACCTGAGCCGAAGGCAGACGCTTAACGACTGAGCCACCCAGGCGCCCCCAAAAAACTTTTATTTTGTATTACTATTTTTTTTATTAAAGTATAGTTGACACACAATGTTACATTCGTTTCAGGTGTACTACATAGTGGCTCACCAACTCTATACATGATGCTGTGCTCACCGCAAGTGTAGCTACCATCTGTCATCATGCAGTGCTACTACATTACCATTGATTGTATTCCCTATGCTGTACATTTTATCCTTTTTTATTCCTGTATTTATTCCATTACTAGAAGCCTGTATCTGCCATTCCCCTTCACTCATTTTGCCTATTCTACCCCCACCCCTCCGAATCCCTCTGACAATCACCAGTTCTATTTATGGTCTGTTCCTGCTTTTTTTGTTTTGTTCACTTGTTTTTTAGATTTCATATAAGTGAAATCATGCTATTTGTCTTTCTCTGTCTGACTTAATTTCACTTAGCAAAATTAGGCAGTAATCTCTTTTATTTTTGCTTTTGTTTCCCTTACCTTTGGAGACGTACCTAGAAAAATGTTGCTAAGTCTGGTGTCAAAGAGATTACTGCCTATGTTTTCTTTTAGGAGTTGTATGGTTTTATTTTTTTAAAGATTTTATTTATTTATTTGAGAGAGAGAAAGAGAGAGAGCATGGGGGTGGGTCAGAGGGAGAAGCAGACTCCCTGCTGAGCAGGGAGCCCGATGTGGGACTCAATCCCAGGACTCCAGGATCATGACCTGAGCCGAAGGCAGTTGCTTAACCAACTGAGCCACCCAGGTGCCCCAAGGAGTTCTGTGATTTTAGATCTCACATTTAGGTCTTTAATCCATTTTCAGTTTTTATTAATTTATTAATTAATTTTTAAAGAAGCTCTACACCCAATGTGGGCTTGAACTCATGATGACACAATCAAGAGTAGCATGCTCTACCAACTGAGCCAGCCAGGCACCCCCATTTGGGTTTATTTTTGTGTATGGTGTCAGAAAGTGGTCCAGTTTCATTTTTTTCATGTAGCTGTCCAGTTTTCCCAGCACCATTTATTGAAGAGACTGTCTTCCCCATTGTATATTCTTGCCTCCTTTGTCATAGATTAATTGACCATATAATCATGGGTTTATTTCTGGGCTCTCTATTCTGCTCCGTTGATCTATTTTTGTCCCATACCATACTGTTTTGATTACTACAACTTTGTAATATATCTTGAAATCTGGGATTGTGATCCTCCCCATCTTTGTTCTTTCTTAAGATTGCTTTGTTTATTTGGATTCTTTTATGGTTCCATACAAATTTTAGGATTGTTAGTTCTAGCTCTGAAAAATGCTTTTTGTATGTTGATAGGGATTGCACTGAATCTGTAGATTACTTTGAGTAGTACGGACATTTTAACAGTATTGGTTCTTTCAGTCTGTGAGTATGGTGTATCTTTCCATTTGTGTCATCTTCAATGTCTTTGGTCATTTTATAGTTTTCAGAGTACAGGTCTTTTATGTCCTTGGTTAAGTTTATTCCTAGTTAGGGGCGCCTGGGTGGCTCGCTCAGTTGTTAAGTGTCTGCCTTCGGCTCAGGTCATGATCCCAGGGTCCTGGGATCCAGCCCTACATCGGGCTCTCTGATCGGTGGAGAGCCTGCTTCTCCCTCTCCCACTCCTCCTGCTTGTGTTTCCTCTCTCGCTGTGTCTCTCTCTGTCAAATAAATAAATCTTAAAAAATAAAATAAAATAAATTTATTCCTAGTTATTCTTTTTGGTGCAATTTTTTTAAAGATTTATTTATTTATTTGAGAGAGAGAGAGTGGGGGTGGGGTAAGGACAGAGGGAGAGGGAGAGAAAGTCTCAAGCAGCCTCTGCACTAAGTGAGCACCTCACAACTGTGAGATCACGACCTGAGCCAAAACCCAGAGTCGGACACTTAACCAACTGTGCTACCCAGGCACCCCTTTTTGGTACAATTGTAAATGGAATTGTTTTCTTAATTTCTCTTTCTGCTACTTTGTTATTATGAGTGTATGTAAATGCAACATATTTCTTTATATTAATTTTGTATCCCGCAACTTTCCTGAATTCATTTATTACTTCTGATAGCTTTTTGGTGGAGTCTTTAGGGTTTCCTATGTAGAGTATCCTGACATCTGCAAACAGTGACAGTTTTATGTTTTCCATATCAATTTGGATGCCTTTTATTTCTTTTTGTCTATTGTGCTAGGACTTGCAGTACTATGTTGAATAAAACTGGTTAGAGTACACATCTTTGCCTTGTTCCTGATCTTAGATGAAAAACTCAATTTTTCACCAGTGAGGGTGATGTTGGGTGTGTGTTTGTCTTTCTTTCTTTCTTTTTTTTAAGGCTTTATTTGTTTGATGGCACCTGGATGGCTCAGTCGATTAAGCATCTGCCTTCAGCTCAGGTTGTGATCCTGGGGTCCTGGGATTGAGGTCCCGCATCGGGCTCCCTGCTCTGCCGGGAATCTGCTTCTCCCTCTGTCCCTCCTCCCACTCGTTCTCTCAATCTTTCTTTCTCTCTCTCAAATTAAAAAAAAAAAAAAAAGATTTATTTGAGAGGGAGTGCATGAATGAGCAAGGGGAGGGACAGAGGCAAAAGGAGAGAGAGAAAATCCTGAAATAGACTCTGTGCTGAGCATGGAGCCTAACTCAGGACTCGATCCCAGGAACCCGAGATCGTGACCTGAGCTGAAAACAAGAATCAGCCTCTCAACCAACTGTGCCACCCAGGCAGTATATACCTTTCTGGACATTTCATATAAATGGAATCTCACAATTTGTAGTCTTTTGTGACTGCATTCTTTTACATAACAATGTTTTCAAAGTTCATCCATGTTGTAGAATGTGTCGTTACTTCATTCCTTTTTTTTTTTAAAGATTTTATTTATTTATTTAATAGAGAGAGAGACAGCATGAGGGGGAACACAAGTAGGGGGAGTGGGCGAGGGAGAAGCAGGCTTCCAGCTGAGCAGGGAGCCCGATGCGGGGCTCGATCCCAGGACCCTGGGATCATGACCTGAGCCGAAGGCAGTCGCTTAACCAACTGAGCCACCCAGGCGCCCCTACTTCATTCCTTTTTATGGCTGAGTAATATTTCACTGTATGGATATACCACATTTTACTCATCCATTCATTAGTTGATGAACATTTGGGTTGTTTTCATTTTTTACTATTGAAAATAATGTTGTTATGGACATTGATGTACAAGTTTTTTTGTTTTTGATGTACAAGTTTTGTGTGAACATATGCTTTCATTTCTCTTGGGTATATACCTATGAGTGGAGTTCCTTGGTCATATGGTAACTGTGTTTAATATTTTGAGGAACTATCAAACTGTTTTCCAGAGTGGCTTCACTATTTACATACTTATCAACAATATATGAGTATTCCAATTTTTCCACATCTTTGCCAACACTTACTGCTGGTGACTGTAGCCATCCTAGTGAGTATGAAGTCATATGCCATTATGGATTTGACCCTCATTTCCCTAATGATTAATGATGCTGAGTGTCTTTTCACCTGCTTATTGGCCCTTTGTATTTATTTAGAGAACTGTTGATTTCTCTAAATGTTGGATTCTTTGTCTCATTTTTAATTGGGTTATCTATCTTTTTAGTACTGAGTTGTAAAGTTTCTCCACTTACATATTTAAAGTCAGGTTTATTGAGGTGTAAGTTATATACAATAAAATTTATCCTTTTAAGTGTATGGTTCTATGAGTTTTGGCAAATTTTTTACACCTATGTAACTGCCACCACAATCAAGATATAGAAAATTTCCATCACCTGAAAAAAATCACCTTGTGACCTTTTGTAGTCAGTCCCCTCCCCCTTCCCACACTCCTGACAACCACTGATATGATTACTGTCCCTATAATTTTGTCTTCTCCAAGATGTCAAATAAATGGAGTCATATGGTATGAAGTTTTTTATGTCTGGCTTCTTTCACCTAGCGTAATACTTCTAAGATTCATCCATGTTGTTGCATGTATAAATAATGTGCCCCTGATACTACTGATGGAACAGTTACCTTGTGTTAGGCATTAATCTGAGAGCTTTATATATATATTGTTAAACCTTATAACACCCTATGAAATAAGTAATGGTATCCCCATTTAACAGTTGAGAAAACGAGGTAAAGAGGTTTATTGGCTTGCTCAGGGACATAAATGGCAGTGCTAGAATTTTCACTTGGGTCTGTCTGACTCCACTGCAATTAAGCTCCTGCACTTAGCCATTTTAATATACTGACTGAATACTTCAGGTTTTATTTGGGGCTTTTTTGGATGTACAGGGGTTGTGATGCCTTCGGTATATTAATTTGTTAACCTCAGTTTATAATAGTATATATAACTTTTTATTAAAACTAAAAATCAGCAACTAGTGATTCAGTGTTAAGAATTGTGGTTAGGTATGCTTCCAGAAAGTGCACATATACTTACAAGCATATGGAGGTAGAGTTTTTTTCATTTGCACTAATGGATTCATACTATATACGTTTTTGCAACTTGCTTTTTTCACTTGGTAGTATGGACAGATTGTAGTACAAATCTGTCTCATTCTTTTTAGCAATGCATGGTGTTTCAAAGTAGAGATGTACCATCATTTATTTAAACAGGTCTCTTTTGGTGGACATTTAGGTTGCTTCTTATTGCTATTATAGGCAGTCTTGCAATAGGCATCTTTATATATATCTTAGATAAATTATTGGGTCAGAGGGTACAAGCATTAAATATTTTGATACGTGTACTCTGATTAGTTGTCAGAAATTTGTTATTTATTTATTTACACTTCTACCAAGAGTGAGTGAGTGATGAGCGTTTGGCCATATATTTTTGGACTTGGTTGGCAAAATTACTTGGTATATTAAGGTATTTCAGTTGGGTGGAATTCACATTTAGTTCATTTCCCAGTAAGTGTCACAGAATAGATCTGCAGCTGAGGTTTATTGGATTTAAGAGATTTGGCATGTAACCCTGAGATGGGTGGATGGGCTATTTGATTGTAGGTGAGTCTCACAGCTGATCAATGCCTTGGTTTCCATCTCTGTAAAACAAGATGATCATTTTGCCCTGTGCATTCTGTGGGATGATGGGAGGATAAATGAAATTATTAGGTAAAGTGTTTTATAACTTTTTTACCAAAGAATTTATACGTTGGTTGTTATTTGTATCCTTAGGTATATAGAGATGAAAGAAGTAGCTTTTCCTCTTTTGACTTCTTGGGAGAAGATGCCTCCACTTTAATAGTAGGACACTGGAATGGAAATATATCACTGGTAGATAGACGGACATCTGGAACTTCTTACGAGAAACTTATCAATTCTTCTTTGAGCAAAATAAGAACTGTTCATGTCCACCCAGTGCATAGACAGTATTTTATCACTGCAGGATTGAGGTATGTTCTTCATAAAGTTTTGTGATTTATGCCTTTTAAAGTTAGGAATACTGTTCTATTTATTTGTTTTTTAAAGATTTATTTATTAGAGACAGAGTGAGTGCAAGTGGGGGGGAGGGGGGAGAGAGAGAGAGAGAGAATATCCTCAAGCCAACTCTCTGCTGAGTGCGGAGCTCGATGCTGGGCTTGATCCCAGGACTGAGATTATGACCTGAGATGAAACCAAGAGTCGGACGTTTAACCGACTGAACCATCCAGGTGCCCTGAGGGACTACTGCTGTAGTTTGGATGTCAAAGATAACTGACTTCTGTGATACCCATATAGCTAAATAATTTTTCTTTCTACAACAATTGAGGTTTTTTGAGTATGATTTTTTTTTTAAAGAGAGATTCTTTTGAAAAAAAAGATTCTTTTGGATTTAGTGAATAGTGAAAGTATTAAAACAAAAACACATTTTTGTTTTCCTTGACATGTGCATTTACTATTTTTTTTTAAGATTTTATTTATTTATTTGAAAGAGAGAGAATACGAGCAGAGGGGAGGGGCAGAAGCAGACTCCCTGCTGAGCAGGAAGCCCAATGCGTAGCTTGATCCCAGAACTCTGAGATCATGACCTGAGCCAAAGGCAGATGCGTAACCGACTGAGCCATCCAGGCGCCCCCATATTCATTTACTTCTAGTCTTTTGAGAAGAAAACTTGTAGGGTGGCTCAGATGGTTAAATGTTTGCCTTCGGCCCAGGTCATGATCTCCAGGTCCTGGGATCGAGCCCCATGTCCAGCTCCCAGCTCAGTGGGCAGTCTGCTTCTCCCTCTGCCTCTGCCTCTCCCCCTGCTTATACTCTCTCTGTCTCTCAAATAAATAAATAAATCTTAAAAAAAAAAAAAAGTTAAAAAAGAAAACTTGTAAAAAAAAAAAAAAGTTATATGTGACCTATAACTTGGTCCGTGTTTTTATTTTCTTCTGAGAGACTGGAAAACCAACTAGAATCTTGTCTCAGTATTATCCACTGGCTTCATATATATTCTGTAGTTATGGAATTTTTCTAATATTTCATTTTTTATCTATACAGTGTTTGTAAAATTATTACAGATCAAAGTGTTCTTCAATGTAATGAGTATTCTATGTGTCTGTGTTCAGCACTGTTTGAGAGCTCACTACATGTACTATGGCAACACTGAGAATTATTCCTCCGCTTACAGGGATATTCATATTTATGATACAAGGCACCTGAATCCCAGGAGAAGCCAGCCTTTGATTTCTTTGACTGAACACACAAAGAGCATCGCTTCTGCCTATTTTTCACCTCTTACTGGTAACAGAGTAGTGACCACATGTGCTGATTGTAAGCTGAGGTAAATTGGGGAGATAGAAATGCATTTTTTTTTTTTTTAAGATTTTATTTATTTGACAGAGACATAGCTAGAGAGGGAACATAAGCAGGGGGAGTGGGAGAAGGAAAAGCAGGCTTCCCACGGAGCAGGGAGCCCGATGCGGGGCTGGATCCCAGGACCCTGGGATCATGACCTGAGCCGAAGGCAGACGCTTAACCACTGAGCCACCCAGAAATGCATTGTTAAGGAATCTAAAGAGTCTGTAGCTAGTGTAAACCAGTAGCTTTGTTTACTACTGCTCCCTATTAAATTGCTAGTTTTATTGTTTTGTAGCCATTTCTATGTTCCTGGCCAAATCAGTAACCTGTATTTAAAGGTTTTTCAGCAGTTTTGGGGTCTGGAAATTTCCTTGAGTTTGGCAGGGAAGGTCTGTAGGTACCCCAGGGGGTAGATGTCAGGCTTCCCTTTCAGCACTGAATGGTCCCAGAAGTCCCAATAAAACCAGGCTTGTGATATGTTGGAAGAAAGATAATTTTAACATAGGGACAAACTCTTAGGTTGGGCTAGTGGGGTCTACCCTACACATGAAGTGCTCAGTGGAAATTGCAGAGCCCCAGGCCATGAGCAGGCAGAAAAGATAGTAATAATTTGGCTTCTGTACAAACGACTGGATACAGTTTTATGGTTTTAGCTTTGGTACCTTTCTATAGCTACTTCCTAAAAATGGCTTTAAACATGTAATATAAATCACTTGAACCAAAAACAGAAAATAATGACAATAAAAGAAATGTAGAGAAGTTAATACAACCACAAAGGAAATGATTTTGTTCTCTTCTATAATCCCTGATTTTCTTAGCATTATAAGCATTTGTCATTTTATGAGTTTTACCGTAAGTGATTCTGGAGTTCATTCATTATTCATTCAGCAAGTATCTGTTGAATGTATACTGTGGGCCAAGCTTTAGAAAGGCATCTGATTTCTGTTTAGACTCTTCTGTTGGGAAGAGCATAGTCTTCACTTTGTGACAGTTTACTAGAAACTGTGCCCAATTTCTAGTAAAGTTTGTGAGTATTACCAGGAGGGTACATTAAGAGATTTAGTCACTAGACAGTGGCAGCGCATTGTCCCCTTTCTACCCATACAGTTTTCTTTGTCTCAGAAGCTACCAATTTTAACCATTCCTGTTCATTTGCACTGCAGAGTTTACATTAGCTGTTAGTGATTTAGCTTTCTAGTAATCTAATTAGGCAATAAGCTTTAGGTGCCAAGAAACTATACTGGAATTGCTAGGTGCAAGAAGAAGGGGGAGGTGGTGTGATGTGGTTAGTTTCTTTACCTAGTGGAGGCTTCTAGACTCTTTGAGCTACCCCACAAGAACTCCTCCCCGTGGTTACTGGTCAGTCATAGTCTTGCCAGCATCTGGAAATGACACTGTTCAGTCCCTCAACTAATGAGTCTCATGGGGAAATTGCTCTTGATATGTGCAAAAACTTTTAGGTTATTTGTACATTTTCAGACCACATCCCTTTATATATGATCTATAATTATTGTGAATCTCAATATAGAATCCAGATTATCACTTTATAATCTGCATTTTAAATTTGGGGTAATAGTGTTTAAATAAATTATTTCTACACCAAACTACAAAGCACTGAATTTTATGATATTTCTTGTAATTTTTGTTAAATATATTAGCTGAAGCTTGTTAAATCCTGATTCTATATATTTTAAAGTAGCAATCATATTTCATGTCATGAACCAATGAAAAACTTGTTAAATACACTGATTTTCTTTCAGAAAAATTTTAAGAAACAGTAAAAAGGGTGTTACTTTGTTCTTGATCTTTGTTTTGCAGAATCTTTGACAGCAGCTGTATATCCTCTGAGATTCCTCTGCTCACTACCATCAGGTAGGTTTCCATATGCTGAATAATGTAGACCCTGGATTGCTATTAGCTATATGTTGGAGTGCACACATTAGACATCTGATTGTCAAAGAGATGTAATAGGTTTGAATTTTTGTATTACACTGTTTAAATGTCCCAGGTTGCTAGTTCCTATCCTAGTTCCAGAAGGGTTCTTGCTTCCAGGTTCCCTGTATCTTTTAAAGGGTTCAGTACCTTTTAGTTGGTAGTTGTTCTTTGCAGCTGGGTGGTTATTTTTGGTTAAGGTGAATGACTTTATTCCAACTTGAATTACTCATGTTATCTTATTAAAGAAGATTGTAACCTCTTACCTGCTGTGAGGCCATCTAAAGCTCTTTTGTTTGTACCTGTTTGTTGTGGGCTTAAAGGGTTTCCCTACCTTCCCACTTACTTTCCCTGGTTACCCTCTTTTGCATCTGCTACTTTTAATGTATGTATTTTACATCCAACTTTTGTCAGTGCCTTCTTCTAGACATACCTCTTTATCAGTATTTATGAAGTTGGGACCAGAGTGTGCAATATATGTTGATTGTTACATCATACATTTTATAGTCTATGGAGGCTACATTTAAGTGTGTTTGTTTCCTTTCTTACAAATTTTCCCATCTTCATTTCTTTTTTCAAACTTTATGCCCAGTAAGCATTGATTCTTCCTTCTCCCTCCCTTCCAGACCTTGGCAACCATCTTTCTGCTTTACATTTCTGTGATTTTAACTACTTTAGATCCTTCATGTGAGTGGAATCACACGGTATTTGTCATTCTGTGACTAGCTTATTTCACTCGACATCATGTCCTCAGTGTTCACTTATGTTCTATCATGTGACCTCCTCCTTTTTTAAGGCTGCGTAATATTCATTGTATGTATATACCACATTTTCTTTATTCATTCATCTGTCGATGGACATTTGGGTTGTTTCTACCTCTTGGCTATTGTAAATAATGCTGCAATGAACATGGGTGTGCAAATATCTCTTCAAGATCCTGCTTTGAATTCTTCTGGATATTACCCAGGAAGAGGAATTTTTTAATTTTTTGAGGAACCTCCATATTGTTTTTCTGTAGGGGCTGCACCATTTTACATTCCTACCAGCAATGCATCAGGGTTCTAATTTCTCTTTATGTTCGTCATTCTGCTCTTTTATTAGTGATTATGTAAATGGTTGTGAGGTAATACCTCATTGTGGTTTTGATTTGCATTTCTGTAATGATTAGTGATGTTGCACTTTTTTTTCATTTTTTTTTTTGGCCATTTATATATCTTCTTTGTAGAACTGTCTATTCAAGTCTTACCCACTTTTGAATTGGGTCATTTTTGTTTTGAGTTGTAGGAGTTCCTTACATATTATGCATATTAACCCCTTACTGAATATATGATTTGTAGGTATTTTCTGCTGTTTTGTGGATTGTCTTTCACTCTGTTGATTGTTTCCTTTGGTGCACAGTTTTGAGTTTGTTATAATCCTGTTATTTCTTTTTCTTGTCCAATTGGTTATCAAGTGACTGCTCAGAATGTCCCCCTTATCAAATCCTTGTTGGTATAATGGCGATGCCTCACATGCAGGATCTGGCTACCTGTGCAGTTGTCAACACCTGGAATTTAGATTAGTGTCTCTAGTCCTTCCAGATTTCCAATAGTATGTTGGATAGAAATGGCAGGAGTGGGCATACTTGCCTTTTCCCTGATCTTTGAGGAAAAGCTTTCGGTCTTTAACCACTGAGTATGATGTTAGCTGTGGGCTTTTCATATATAGCCTTTATTATGTTGAGATAGTTTCCTTCTGTTCCAGTTCATTGAATGTTTTTATCATGAAAGGGTATTGATTTTGTTAAATGATTTTTCTGCATCAATTGAGATGATCATATTGTTTTTTTTTTTTTTTAAAGATTTTATTTATTTATTTGAGAGAGAGAATGAGAGAGAGAGCACATGAGAGGGGAGAGGGTCAGAGGGAGAAGCAGACTCCCTGCTGAGCAGGGAGCCCGATGCGGGACTCGATCCAGGGACTCCAGGATCATGACCTGAGCCGAAGGCAGTCGCTTAACCAACTGAGCCACCCAGGTGCCCCGATCATATTGTTTTTGTCCTTTATTCTGTTAATGTGGTATACTCTGTCAATTGAGTTTTGTATGTCGAATCATCCTTGCATTCTAGGGATAGATCCAACGTGGTTATGGTGTATAATCCTTTAAATGCGCTATTGAACTCATTTTATTAGTATTTTTATTTATTTATTTATTTATTTATAAAGATTTTATTTATTTGACAGAGAGAGACACAGCGAGAGAGGGAACACAAACGGGGAGTGGGAGAGGGAGAAGCAGGCTTCCTGCTGAGCTGGGAGCCCGATGTGGGGCTCGATCCCAGGACCCTGGGACCATGACCTGAGCCAAACGCAGATGCTTAATGGCTGAGCCACCCAGGCGCCTCTATTTATTTATTTTTTAAGATTTTATTTTATTTCTTTGACAGACAGCGAGAGAGGGAACACAAGCAGAGGGAGTGGGAGAGGGAGAAGCAGGCTTCCCGCTGAGCAGGGAGCCTCATTTTGTTAGTATTTTGTCAGTATCAGTATTCATTAGGGATGTTAGTCTGTAATTTTATTTTCTTGTAGGGTCCTTGTCTGGCTTTGG
The DNA here is from genome assembly GCF_011800145.1 of Mirounga leonina. Lineage (NCBI taxonomy): Eukaryota > Metazoa > Chordata > Mammalia > Carnivora > Phocidae > Mirounga > Mirounga leonina. The sequence continues at coordinate 20,520,312 of NW_023270839.1, forward strand.
TATCAGAGTAGTGCTGGCCTCCAATAAGTCTGGAAGTGTTCCCTTATCCTCAGTTGTTTGGAAGAATTTGATGAGCATTGGCATTATTTATTTATTTAGGGAGAGAGGGCGGATCGGGGGAGGGGGAGAGGGAGAGAGAGAATCTTAAACAGGCTCCACACCCAGAGTGGAATCTGATGTGGGGCTCAGTCTCACAGTCCTGAGATCATGACCTTAGCCAAAATCCAGAGTTGGATGCTTAACTGAGCCACCCAGGCGCCCCTGGGTTAATGCTTTAAATGTTGGGTAGAATTCTCCAGTGAAGACGTCTGATCCTGGGCTTTTTCTTTGTTGGGAAGTTTTTGATTGCTGTTTTAATCCCCTTAGTTATAGGACTATTTAGATTTTCTATTTCCTCATGATTCAGTCTTGGTAAGTTGTATGTTTTTGAGAATTCTATCCATTTCTTCTGGGTTAACCAATCTGTTAGCATATAATTGTTTATACTATTCTCTTATAATCCTTTTTTATTTTTGTAAGTTGTAATATCCTCTCTTTCATTTCTCATTTCAGTTACTTGCATTTTCTTTTTTTTTTCAATCTGGGTGAGGGCTTATCAATTTTGTTGATCTTCTCAAAAAACCAAGTCTTGTTTTTCTATTCTCCTTTCATTTAGCTGTGCTCTAATCTTTATTATTTCCTTCCTTCTGCTAACTTTTGGTTTAGGTTGTTCTTTTTCTAGTTCCTTGAGGTGTAGTGTGTTGATTTTGAGATCTTTTTTTTTATTTTTTAATTTTTAAAATTTTTAAAAGATTTTATTTATTTGATAGAGAGGGCGAGCACACAGATAGGCAGAGTGAAAGGGAGAAGCAGGCTCCCTGCTGAGCAGATCCCGATGTGGGTCTCCATCCCAGGACCCTGGGATCATGACCTGAGCCAAAGGCAGATGCTTAACTGACTGAGCCACCCATGCCCCGCCTTTTTTAAAAAGATTGATTTATTTTAGAGAGCGAGTGAGCACGAGTGGGGAGAGAGGGAGAAGGAGAGAAGCAGGCTCCCTGCTGAGGGTGGAGCCTGACAAGGGACTTGATCTCACCACCCTGAGATCATGACCTGAGCAGAAATTGAGTTGGACGCTTAACTGGCCACACAACCACCCGAGATCTTTTCTTTTTTAGTATTCACTGCTATAAATCTCCCCCTTACTATTGCTTTCATAGCATCCCATAAATTTTGGTATGTTTTCATTTTTCATTTGTTAGATCTTTTCTAATTTCCGTTGTGATTTCTTCTTTGAGCCCCAAATGTATTTTTTACTTTAAAGTTGTATGGAATATAAAATGATTTCAGGGTTTGGTTATCAGGGGAATACAAATATGGGATTACAGATCCTATTGAAATGGCAATAACATAGATTCTATATTTTTTACTTCTAGGGCTTCTTCTGTTTTGTATGTGTAAAAAAAGGGAGGGCATGGAGTCCATTGAGCTACGAAATAGTGAACCAAAATGGTGCTATTTTATTTTATTATTTTTTAAATGTTTTATTTATTTATTCATGAGAGTCAGAGAGAGAGACAGAGAGAGGCAGAGGCAGAATGGAGAAGCAGGCTCCCCGCCTAGCAGGGAGCCTGATGCGGGACTCAGTCCCAGGACCCTGGGATCATGACCTGAGCCAAAGGCAGACACTTAACCATCTGAGCCACCCAGGCACCCCAGGTGCTATTTTAATAGACAGTGACCATCCACTGAGTACAACCACTGTAGTTGGCAGTGGAGATTCAGAAGTATAGAAGATACCATCTCTGTCCTGATTTTTACTTTTATATGAAGGATGAAATTAGGCTGATGGTAACTCAGTAACTTAATGAAGTGAAACTTGGCAGAGAAAACCAGCATTTAGGAGCAATGCCATGTTTACCCTCTGCCTATTGCTGCCTTAAGTTATTTAACACTATCCTTTTTTTTTTTTTTAAAGATTTTTATTTATTTATTTGAGAGAGAGAATGAGAGACAGCACGAGAGGGAAGAGGGTCAGAGGGAGAAGCAGACCCCCCGCTGAGCAGGGAGCCTGATGTGGGACTCGATCCCGGGACTCCAGGATCATGACCTGAGCCGAAGGCAGTTGCTTAACCAACTGAGCCACCCAGGCGCCCCTTAACACTATCCTTTAAAAAAATTGTTTTTTTCACTAGGCACAACACTATCACTGGGCGATGGCTGACCAGATTCCAGGCTGTGTGGGACCCTAAACAAGAAGATTGTGTCATAGTTGGCAGCATGGCTCATCCACGACGGGTAGAAATCTTCCATGAGACAGGAAAGCAGGTGCATTCTTTTTTTGGTGGAGAATGCCTTGTCTCTGTGTGTTCCATCAACACTATGCACCCAACTCGGTATATTTTGGCTGGAGGTAATTCCAGTGGGAAGATACATGTTTTTATGAATTAAGAAAGCTGCTGAGTGTTTGGTTTAGCAACACCAATTTGTTCAAATTAATCAGTGTCTAAGGAGCCTAGTAATTCATGTGGCTTGGCCTGTTTTTAATATGTTCTATTTAGTGAATATAAAATTGCTTTATTAATAAGAACTGTGAGCAGAATGTATACAGTTACATACTTAACATGTTTAGTAAGGGAGAAGCCTTTTAAGTTGTTTCTTTAGGGTGGGAAAAGAATTTGAGAGGAGGCTGTGATGCCTTCAGCACTTTTAATCAGGCAGTATGTTGAGAAATTCTGGCATTATAAATTACAAAGCTTTGATCAGTATTAAAAGTTTTTTTGGTTTAATGATATGGTTTTGATTCTGTAGTGATATTTGGATTTGTGGTTTATTTCATGGTTTGGAGTGAATATTTGTAGACTTACACACTGGAAGGGATCCTGAAAGGTCATCTAACTTAGTGATTTTGAAACTTAATTTTTTTAATGGAGAACTCTTTTTTTTCCCCCCCTCCTGCCTTTAAATTAAAAGTAAAATCCTAAGATAATTGTTGAGGAGCCTTTAGTTCACTTGGACAGGGGCCTGGGTCTTTGTGTGCTGACCCTTTTACCTCCTCTAGATGGCTCCTGAAGCATGAGCCAAGGGATTGTAGGGCTTCTAGGAACAGGGTTTTGATCTGCCTGACCCTTGTAATCCAGTGTGAGATTGCCTTCAGACCAGTGTTTTCCAGACTGCGGTTTGTAGCTATTCACATGAAATCAGTGTAGCCATGACCAGCCTTTAAAAAAAGGAAAAGGAAAGAAATAGTAAAGAATAATAAATGTAATTAGAGTAAGTGTTGTTTTGTGAAACTTAGTAATATGTGCATACATATATGTAAGTGTATATGCATATGAATATTCTGATGTAAAACATGTCTTTATTACTGTGGTACTACTGTGGGTCATAGTTAAAGAAGTGAAAGCTCCTGCCTTAGAAGGTCCCAGACACCCTTTTCTGTCCCTGTCTTTAAACTCTCCAGAGGAGATTCATTAGCCTATTAAGTGAATACCTTCATTCCTAATTCATACTGGGGGGAAATGTTATGATAAACCACTTTTGGCATTTTGTCATATTTTTTTTTTTCCCCAGAAGTTAGGGCAATGTGAATGTGTTTGTTGTTGGAAGGGTAGCTTCTTAACTCAGTGACTAACATTACCGTGTGATAGCACCTATCTGACTTTTTTCATTGCTCTTCATTGCCAAACTACTACTGAAAGACTATTGTAAATCATTTTTGGCAATATGTTTGAATTCTAAGAGGAAATATCTTCTCAAATTATATATCACAGAAATAAAATGACATGTATAATTTCCTTCTCTGTAATGAGAGGTTAAGTCTAATTTTGAGGCCTAGTTTATTAAGTAGGTTGTGAGTGTTTATAAGTAACAAGAGTTCTCTATTTTCTTGATGATAGGCATATAGGAATTGGTAAGTGAAATGGAACATTAATTTATGAAATGGAAAGTAAAGCTAAGTGAGGTTGACTTCTATTAAACTGCCTGGAGATGGTAAATGAAGCCTCTAGGCTTCCTTTCCCTTTTTGATACCACTTCAGTTCACAGGTTCCAGGGTGGCAACTTCTGTGAGAACTGCTCTTTTTTTTAACGATATTGAAATTAGCACCATCCTTTAAGCTTTGAATACTTGGTCGTAATTGCCTGGTTTCTGCAATAAATGTTAGCATATTCTTGATGTTTCTCACTTTTGTGGTTTCTTTTGCCATTTTAGCTTCATAAACTGTGCTATTTATATTTAATTCCACTTAATAGACTGTCTTCTTGAGGCAATATGCAGGAAGGAAGGAGAGTGTGGGGGGACTTGTTTCTCAGTGAAAAGCTCTATAATGGAGTAATTGTTTAAATCTAGAAAACACGTAAAGTAAAATTGTCTCCCTTAGGACATCCTTAAACTATAATCTGTTGTGAAAGGTACTTCTCCCAGAGACTTGCTTAAAACTGTGTGGCTTCTGTAATTATTTGTATATTACAATTGCTCTCTCTTTTTGGGATAAACCTTTTTTTTAGGTTGTGCTTTATGATATCCCTTAAGCATGTAAGCTCTGTATTCCACTTGAATCATTTTCTTTGAGATGCCCAGCCTTTCTTATGTGACTTTAAGGAGGAAGGAGATGATTCTCGTCATAGGTGGACAGGTAGGTGAGACTACAAATGATCTAGAATTGATAAAATCTGAGTTGATTCAGTCCTGTTTTGGTATTCAGGTCTTTGAGTTTCTGTTCCACAGAGATGACTTTGCAAAGGCAGTTCTCCAGGAAAACAGGGAGCTTGAGGGCTGTGAATACAAATATTTAAATCTTTTTTTTTTTTTTTAAGATTTTATTTATTTATTTGACAGAGAAACAGCGAGAGAGGGAACACAAGCAGGGGGAGTGGGAGAAGGAGGCTTCCCGCAGAGCAGGGAGCCTGATGGGGGGCTCAATCCCAGGACCCTGGAATCATGACCAAAGGCAGACGCTTAACGATTAAGCCACCCAGGTGCCCCCAAACAGATTTAAATCTTTTCAGCCAGTTACAGTACATGGGAAGGGGGGAGGACAGACTCATGTGCCTAATCTCTTTACCCAGTGTAGGGCTCAGACTCACAACCCTGAGATCAGTAGTCTTATGCTTTACCTACTGAGCCAGCCAGGAACCCTGGACCATCTAGGATCTACTTTTGGTATCTAAGACTAACTCTGTAACCTTCAGAAAAATCACTTTTTGGTTTTCCTCATGAGAAGAATGAGGTCCAGTTCATCTCTAAAATCATTCCATTATTACAGCTTCCACGTTCTTAATAGTATTTATTTGGGGGGAGGGACAAGGATAATAGATGACTATTTTAAATGATTCTAGTCATGAACAGTAGTCAGTTGTATAAATCCCCCTGGGTATCTTTTTATCTACGTGTTGGTAACTTTAAGGAAGAAAAAGTGAGACAAGCTGTAAGTTAAAAAAGAAAGAGTCCACTCTTCCATGATATTTAAATATTTATTTAATTTTAAAAATAATTTTCATGGCACCAGTGATTTTATGCTAACTACATACTGCATATGTAGAAAAAAGTACATTGCTTTGAAGGAAAATGTAACTTAGAATTTTTGGCACACGAGAGGTTAACAACTATACTTTTTAATGAAACTAAGAAATTCACATTTGCAGGTAGTTTACCTTCTACTGCTTAAAGATGCAGTACACTATCCTTTAGTAAGAGTTTTATTTCACTCTGATGGATGAAGCTATGGAAACCATTGTTTTTTTTTCTTACAATGAGATCAAACTAATTTTGAGAGAAAATGGGAGACATAGTGGAGCACGGTAAAACCAGGTTAAAAATTTGAACAATGTTTAATGATGGGGAGATACCAAAAAAAGACTAGTCACCAACAAAGGAGTTTTGTTATTCAAGCACTATTTGAAAAGCAAATCAAAGGAAACTTTACTATCTGTATTTTCTGGGGTAAGCCCTGGAAAAAACCCAAAAGTTCTGTTCAGAGAGCAAAATCCAGCTCCTGGAAGTGGTATGGACTATTGTATTGTTAGAACTCTAGACACAAGTAACATACCAGGAAATGGAATACTGCATCTTTCTTTAATGTGACTATGAAAGGTCGGTGTCAAGGCTATCACTCACTGCATAGAAACACCATATTCTACAGACTGAGGTAGGAACACTACACTAAAAGATAATCTGCTATGTTGCATAAGACAGTAGATATCCAGGTTACAACCAGCCCCCTATCTCCTGACAGCCTTTTCATCTCTGAGTCTACTTTTCACTTCCGTCCTGTGCTAAGTAAAGCCTTTCCTGTGTAGATGACAAGTGGCAGTGGCTAGTTGGTTCTAATGATCCCTAATTTTTACTAGGATCTCCCTCAGTTTGTCTTGTCACTTGGTAAATAGATGTTTGTAATTCTGCCCAAATTGTTGCTGGTATGGAAATGATCAGACATTCCTCTTCCATTCTTAGATTCTGGCCGAGTTTTAGCATTTCAACACTTGATCTTGCTCATCTTGGCATCAGATACCTCTTTGCTGGTTGGTTGTTCAAGCACCCTTTATACAAGCAACCCCAGTATCTCCACTGGGAAATGGTCCTGGATCTGTAGCAAGTAGGGAATGGGAGCAGAGCCGGCCCTCTTTCTGCTAACATACCTACTGGTAAGGAGCATTTTTATTGTCTAGATGGGGTTGGCAAATTACGGCCTGTGGTCCAAATTCAGCTCCTAAAATAAACTTTTATTGGCACACAGCCATACTCCTTGTTTATGTATTACCTATGGATGGCTGTTTTTGTGCTATCACAGCAGAGTTGAGTAGTGCCACAGAGTATGGCCCACAAAACCAAAATAAAAAATATTATCTGGCACTTTACAGAAGAAGCTTGCCAACCCCTGGTCTAGATGAAAGGGCATTTAAAATTACACAATCCACTCCCCCACCCCGCACCCCCTGTTAATTCAGCAGCTGTTAATACTCTGTATATGGACAGGATTCTGCTATTTCAGGGCACAAACTAGGGGAGAGCAAATCTACAAGTGACTCATTTTGTTCTGCATTTGGGGCTGCCCAACATCATAGGGTGTTAGCAGCGGCTCCACTGTTGTGGGGTTCCCAGGAATAGGTCTACTGACCATCCTTAAATGAGTCCTCAGGCCCCAGATGACTTAGAAATCTCTCCCTGAGATGAAAACAAGATCTTATAAGTGGTTGTTAAGAGTTGCGGAGCTTGGACCTTGGACCCCACACTCACCCTTCACATGCTGTGCTTTTGTATGCTTCCACAGCTTCCCTCAGCAAGGATGGCAAATGCTTTCCTACAATTTTTATTTTCCTGATGCAGAGGATGACCCTAGGGGGCAGTATTTCCACATCTAAGTGTTGGTCTCTGCCACATTCACCTTCTTTCTTTCGTAGGCATCTTTTAGTATGCCTATTTAGATTCTTTTCCTGGTCCCTTCCAAGGCTGTTTGTTGATCTTGGAATTCTATTTTCTGAAGCTTTTCATTCTCAGGATCAGTTTCTTTCTTGCATCATTTAGTTCATCAGGCTCTATTTTCTTAATCCATAAAGTAAAAACAAAATATGAATTGATAAGAAAATAACATTTGTTGTTAAAATATAAATTGAAATAGTTTTTTTGCGGGGGTTGTACAAAATAGGTACTGCTCTCTGAATCTCAACAGTTTCTCAGGTACCTTGGCTCTGGTTTCTGTTAACTACACTTTGTCCAACATTTCTGACAGTCCTGTCTCTGGCACCACTGAATTCAACTAATGTCTCTGGAGCACTATAAAAATCTTGAGGTTCTTCAGGAAAAAAAAATCACAGAAGTCTAATAAGTTCATTATACAAAACTCATGGTGATGCCCACTAGGATCTAGTCTAAGGGGACAGACTTACCCCACCCCTGCTCCTGCTGCTGCTGTAGCGGTGGTCCCTTCAGATGCCCACTCTGCTCAGATTTGGAAAAAACAAAAGGAAAAGAAAATCCAACTCAGACCATCATAAGAAGCAACTTTCCATTTAATCATTCTGTATGGATGTTTACTTTTTAAAAATCTCTGGCAAGAAAACCTAGATAGTTCCCATTGTCCAGACCCCTGGCCTGCCCTGCTGAGGCTGCACTGCTGAGTCTCCTGGAGCCCAGTAGGAAAGCTCCTGCAGAATACAGAAGACAACAGCTCTCTAGTCTTCAGCTAGTGTCCCATCTGCTAGGTGACACTACTGCGATAATCAGTAATAGTAAAATAAATTTTTATTTGATACTTTGAAAATAATACACATCTATGAAAAATCAAAATTCAAAACCAAAAATTATCCTGCAAATTGGGAGGATGATAAACAGAGTTGCTGAGCCTTTCTTGAAAGAACCTCTGAAGGAAATGAGTTTTCCCAGTTTGTTTAGACAGGACATGAGCCTATCCTTTTTTTCTTCTGGGAAATGACCCTCCTAGGCTGTGGACTTTGAGTCATGAGAGGAGGACTTGGTACATGTGCCGATGGTTCCGCGATGGGTCCCATTGCTGGGAATGGGTAGCCAGGCTCCTTGGTCCACCTGGCTAGTTATTAGGAGTCATGCCTTCTCAGGTGTCAATGAGCAGGCTCACCACTGAGCGGATTTTGCAGGCAAACCATCGCCTGAGGGGACAAAAGTATTGATAGTGGAATTGTTCAAACTCGGGGGTCTGGCGGATATCGCGGAAAAAGGCAATGTCAAGGTCAGACTCAGTAAGGATGATCAGGAGAAGGAGCAAAACAAAGAGGAGTCCCATGGTCACAAGGAGCAAACGGAGGACACTTAAAACAAACTTATTCACCTGTTCCTCCTCTGGCCTGCCGTGCCCCTGACACAGGGCCCTCAGCTCTCCCCCAAGAGCCTCCACCTCTGCAGCAGTTGGAGTGCTGGCCTCAGACTCCTTCTCCTCTTCGATGCTGCAGGTGGCCCCATTGATCTGCCGGGAAAGCAGCATCAGCTCCAGGCTATGCTCGGCCACAGGGGTGGGCAACACACTGTCTGCAGGGCTGTAGGCTTCGTCTGCAATCACAGCGACTCGCTCGTTGCTGTCTGCCCGGCTGCTTCTCACGTGAGGCAGGAAGGTGTCCCCATGGGAGGAAGAACGCACTGGGGTGGAATGGGCACTGTCTCGTAGGGACTCCAGGCCTGCAAAGGCAAAAGGAATAGGAGTAGGCTTTCTGGGTCCCAGTGCACACTTTGCTGTCTGGTGGAGGCACACCCATTCTGTTTTAGGTTGTTACTAAAAGTTTGCAAGGAAGTCCTTCTGCACAGCCCATGTGATCAGCAGCAGTGGCCACTACACCGTTTTGATGTATCAGGAATAGGATAAAAGCAGCAGCAGACATGAGAGTGGCTGTGGTTGGAAGGGTTTTTTTTTCTTTTTACTTAGGGTTTTGGCAAGATTTGTTAAAGATTCTGCCTTTCTGGCTTTTGATGTCCTGGGCCTGGTTTTAGCCCCAGTTGAAAGACAATCTGAATCACAGACTATCCCTGATTCAGAGCTGGGGCCACAGTTCAGGGAGGTCAAGTCTCCCTCTTGGGCTGAGTGCCTTGAGAGGCAGGAATGGGGAGAAGATTGTTTTGCTTTACTGGGCCTCATCAAATACTGATTCTGGAGCTGCATGTCCTTCTAACAACCCAGCAGGCAGCTCCTTGAGCTCATGAGGTCATCTTTTGGATCGCTGCTGCTGGTCTCTTCAGCCTCCCACTTCTAGCTGTCCTGATTTTAGGGGATGTGAAAACCCTATCTGCTCTTCCTTAAGTGGTCTCTGATGGAGAAGGGAATAGCCCCTGGCTAGCTCTCTTTCTTTTCACCTTAGAATGAGCTGGGTCCACAGGAGGCTGACAATTCCCCTGTCTTTACACACTCAGAGTGCAGAGTGGTCTCTGAGAAGATCTTGTTGGGTCAGGGTGGAAATTCTCCTACATCCATTCTGGGGACGGGTCCTCTGCCCCCTAAAACTACCCATTATCTCTCTTCTTTCTCAGATGGAACATTTCTGTCTTTCCACGGCTCAATCTCTGGTAGTGAAAAACAGGAGCTGGTTACTTTGTGAAGTAAACAGCAGCCACTAGGCCGGAGGATGTGGGCCCAGAGTCACCAAGTATGGCCCACATCACAGTGCTCTCAAGGAAATGGCTTCTTGTTTCAGGTTCAATGTCTGCATTTTCCATTCCTGGCTACCTTTTTTTTTTTTTTTTAAGATTTTATTTATTTGACAGAGAGGACAAGTAGGCAGAGAGGCAGGCAGAGGGAGAGGGAGAAGTAGGCTCCCTGCTGAGCAGGGAGCCTGATGCAGGGCTCGATCCCAGGACCTTGGGATCATGACCTCAGCCGAAGGCAGACACTCAGCCAACTGAGCCACCCAGGCGCCCCCATTCCTGGCTACCTTGGGGGTGCCAGAGTGGCTCTGGCTCTCCCTGCATTTGTGGCCAATGGCAAGAGAAGCCAGTCCCCCTTTCATTGCTCTGAAATTGACCCTGACTTCTGCAAGACTGAACCAGTTCCCAGCTCTGTAAAGGTTTGACCTAACTAGGGCTGATTAGGGAGTTTTTCGGTTCAGGGCTAGCTTCAGAAGCCCAAGGGTCTCTCTTTAAAGGTGGCAGTAACCTTTCAGAAGTATTGAGTTTCATTTGGTTCTCTTGTGGTGTAGCCATGTGTACCCAGGCAGCCTGCCTGCCTGCCTAGCCTGCTGGAGCCCATTTCAGCCTAGGTGCAGGTAAGGGCTCTCCAGGGGAACAAACCCTGGGTTATAAACGGGTGGGTTGGGGTGGCAACAGCAGCCCCCTGCTGTCCACCTATACTCCCCATCACCTCATCATCAGTGTATTTGCTACAGCTCTCAGCTTCTGCTTTCAGGAGCTCCTCATGGTCCTAGTTGTATTTTGTTTTCCCCTGTGCTAAAATCTTAAGTTTGTATGTTTTAAACTTTTTAAAGTGCTTTCATCTTTCCACGAAGTCGTGAAGGCAAGAGGTTACAGAGCTTGCCTAATGACATGTGGTTGGTTGGTAATGGGAAAGGCAAGGATAGACTGCAAGCCTGTTTCCTGATGCTAATGATCATGTAGTTAGATTTTGGGCCAGGATGAATTAAGTCTACAGCCTTCACCTGCCTTAGATTTAGGTCCCAATTGCCCAAGAAACTGTTGTGAAATAATGTGAAATTAAGAGCTCGCCCCTTGTTCCAGAGCTCTTGATGCTCCTTTGATTCCCCCCCACCCCCGTTTTTCTCCCTTATTCCTGCATTTGCATAAGCAGCATGAGGAATATATACCTGGTAGTATGTAATGAGTCCCTGATAGAACAGAGACCTTTAGGCCCTGATCACACATGTGTTGGTTCAGCTCCTTTCCCACCCACTCCTCCACCCTCCTTCCTCTGGAACCTCAGCACCCCCTGTACAGGGCTCCTCATAATCTTTCTAAAGGGTGTCTCCTCACAGAGACAACTCTACCAGATCTTCCAAAGCACAACCAGCTTAGCTACAAGAAGCCACTTCTGCGCAAACTTAGCTTGGCCTACAATTCAGCCCTAAGCTTGCTGGGGAAGGAGAGAGGCAAAGGCTGTTACATCAGAGAGAACAAATCAGACAGACACCAGAAACCACATTATAAGTTGTTGGTGCTCTCAGTAAATAAGATAATGGATATGTATGCATTGCTAGTAAATTGCTTGACAGACAAAATTGCTCAGTGTTAGTTTTCTGTTCCCTCAACAGACCTCACCTGTAAGGTTATTATTGCTATGTCAGGCTAGTCTTGTATAGAACTTCAGGTTCACTAGAAACCACCACCCCTTCATCAAGCCCGTTATTCTGGGATGGACAGGGTGGGTACCATGGGTGGGAGCTGGCAAATGGCACAGCAAAACAGAGGAGTCTTTTTTACCTTGGATGTGCTCCAGCTGATTGCCTTGCCCAGAGGTGGCTTCCTGTGGGCGGGGGGGCACAGTGGTCAGGAGCCTACCCTGGAGCCGGGGCCCCATCCTCACGATGCGTACACTCAGTGGCCGAAGGCAGTGATTAGTCAACCGGAGCTGAACTCGGACTCTGGTGTGAATCTTAATCAGACTCTTCCCCATGGTGGCCCAGGCAGGCAGACACTTCTTCAGTGGAAACCAGCTGATCTCTTCATGGAAACCAGCCAGGCAGGGGGGATGCAGAGGGAAAGGATGGAAAACCAACTGGGGACAAAGGATTTTTGCTGACCTCAAGCCATGGCAGCTCGTTCACAGTGCCTCCTGTGCTGGAGAGAGAATGTCAGCTCTGCGAGACAGAACAGGCTGAGCTTCAGGGAAGAACAGCTCTGAGAGGCCAACGTTATCAGGGACTGGATTCAGTCAGAAGCACTTAGAGCCATAAAAAGTAATGCTTCCCTAGCATGTGACTGTTTCTCGGAGCCCCGTATAAGGGCCCCAGACTTCTCAGAGAGTGAAGTACCGAGAGGGCAGAGAACAATCCCACAGGGTAGGGAGCATCCCATAGTTCCAGAAAATGCAGGATGTGAAGCTACAAAGACATTGGGCTTTGGGTTGGGTGGCTCTGAAGTGTGAGGTGGCAGCTCTGGGGTGGAAATGGGCTGTGTCCCATCCACTGGGCTGTATGCTATTTGGCTCCCTGCTGCTGAGCTGTGCCCCGCAGGGTGCAGTGGATAAAAGGAATCAACATACCCAAGCATCCTCTCTGGCTAAGCCTGTGCTAACAACACGTGGTATCTTGGCATCCCTGAGAGCAGAGGGAAGGGCCAACCAGTGTACCATCATCTTTTTAACGGCCCCAGCTCATTGGAATTACATGGTCTCATTCAAATTGTAGTCTTATGTTACTGTTTTTGCAATTTTCCCATTGTTTTTAGAGATAGCAACCAAAGCTTTCCCCCTGGGAAAGGCAAATAGTTTCTGTGACATTAATTTATTTGCCATATGGACAATAGGAAAGAGTCTCTGATGCAGCATGAACCACTTTCAAATGTCCATAATTTCGTGGGAGTTTTGGTAGTTAGTGCCCTTCTTCTGAGACCCTTCATCATTTCTCTCAGCCCTTCCCTGTCTGGTTAGGTGTACAGTGAGGGTCAGCTATGTTTGCTGGGCGCTTTAAAGGTGAAACCCCTCTTGAGAGATGGTGTAGCTCAGCTCTCTGGGAAATAATCCATTCTTTATCTCCCCAGGCTTGATAATCCCTGCACTGATAGAGCCACTTAAATGCTAAAATCTTTTTTTTTTTTCCCCCCACATCCAAACCAGATGTCCATCTGCCTCTCCTCACTGTGAGCCTGTTAGTGTCATTCCTGCTGGGGCAGTTCTTAGCTGCTTCTACTTTTGTCCTCCTGAATCTAATGGGTCCTGGGCTGAGGGCCATGACTGGGGATGAAGGCTATTCTTGTGTGTAGTCAGCCTCAGTCAGGCATGGGGTGTGAGCAGCAGGTTGGCTTGCTGAGTAGCACACGGGAGCCTGCTGTGCTATATAGTCTGCCAGGCATGAACTTCCATGGGGGCTGAGATGGTGACGGTGTGCCCTGGCCCTAGAAGTCTCTTCTTTACTAGCTTCCTTGGTGGCCTTCCCCTGCTGCACCCTCCCCTGGCATTTTACAAGCAAAGAGGACTATTTCGGATGCTGAGGAGACTACTGCTGCTACAATGGGAGAAGACAGCTTCTGGGAGGATGCTGGGGGCACAGCCAGAGCTGGTTGGGAACTGGGGCAGCCTCGTAGCTTGTCTTGGGAGAGCTCAAGGACCGGTTTCCCACTTCTTAGTAGTTCTGCTAACCCTGGTTGGCAACTACTATAAATGAGTTATACCCCAACATGGACAGCCTGTCTTCCCTTTTCTGGGAACATGGGTTTTACTGGACATTCTTCCATATGCTGGAGAACAAATGCAGATGGCTCTTCCCTAGACCTGTATTAGTGCTCAGTGTCAGAGGGTGGCCTTTTCTCTGGGAGGACAGCTGTTCTGACTTTTTACAGGAGCTTTGAGGTGAACCTGGTGCCTTCCGGCCTCAGGATGGATAGGAAGAAGGGCCACGGGGGGGGGGAGGGGGAGGAGAAAGTTATGTTTCCTCAAAAGAAGAAATTCATTCTGTTTTCCTGAGATGAATGCCCCAAAAGAAGAGGGACAATGAGAGCTATGCTCAGTTCTCCGGCTCAGCCTAAGACTGGAGGAAAAACCAGGAGCCCGTGTCTGATGACAAACCTCAGTAACTTCATACTTTGCATAGCGATTATACTTCGTAGTTCAGAAGGCATCCTCCCACACCCACACCCCACTCTACGGTGGGGGCCACAGGCTCAGAGAGGTGAAGCAACCTGCCCTAGAGAAAGTACATGGCAGAGCTCTGATCCGAATCTCATCTTTGACTTCCAGAGCAGGCCTCTTTGCACTGTGCTTGTTCCCTGTCCAGTAAATGCTTTAATCTCTTTAAAGTACTTCTGTGTACATCAGGTTCCTCACAGCCCATGGGTAGGTACGCAAGGAAGATACCCCTATTTTACAAATAGAACAACTAAGATACTCAAATAATTAAGGCACTTGATGTGGTTCCCCGGCCAGGGTTCTCAACCCCTAGACTGTAGTTATATGCCAGACTTAGATAATGCAAAGTCAGTGACAAATAAAATCCTAAACACAAACCCATGATCCTCACAGGGGAGCCGCAGAGTGATGTCCTTCCTAACCTAAGTAGTTCTTTATTTTCCTTAATCAGCATTCCCACAGAAAGGGCACAGAGTCTTCCCTTTCCAGGACAGGTTTGAAGCAAACCCACTGCTGTTCGTTGCAGCTTTAGATCTTCTGAGGTCCTACAAAAACATCTTCAGGAATGAAAGCATTCAACTTTATACCTGTGGGGCAGCTGAGTCAGTGACCATGAGGGAAATATTCCAGGAGTCTCCTAACAGTATTAACTACCCAGGGAGTAGAGAGGTATCAGGCTCAGCTACTGCAGTATCTATTCTGTGAAGATTCACAGACTTTGTCTCTCCCCCCCCAGGACCACCTCCTCCAAAGGGAGGGTAGGATAGAGAGAGGTGGGGCATATGAGATATCCCGAGATCATGTTAAAGAATTCAGATAGCAAGAGGACAGATTTCTCCCACTGAAATAGAAAGTGGTAGCAGCTATTAGGATGCTTCAGAACTAAGAGTTCATTTCTTGGTTAACTGCCTCAGTCGCCCTGATCATTTAAACTGTGGAGACTAGTCTGATCTGAAAAATAAGTGAAAAGCCTCTTGATGGAAAGCAATTTCAGAACTGCATGGAACCTGTTAGATGTAATAACACAGTCTCCCAAAGGTCTGCCCCAACACTCTCAGATTTAAACCCCCTCTTAGACTACAGCTCAGCAGGGTTGGGTGGGCTTATCCTTCACCTGACACCCAGCTGGTGTTCCCAACCACTGCATGAAACCTTCTCTCTTGCACTGGAGAAATGTGCTCCTGTCTCTAGTGCAACTTCTGTTCAAGGTCCCTGAGAGGAAGTGGTCCAAGTCAAAACTTAGAGGAACCCCATGGTCCTCTCCAGAGCTTATGCTCACCTTCCATGATGGAGATGTGAACAGCTCTTCTGCGGGTCCTGGGGACACTGCTCAGCCTTGGGCCATGGGTTATGGAGGGACAGCTGCGGCTGGGAACCATCCCTGCTCTGAGGTTAAAGAAAAAGAGAACTTTGTTAATTCAGTGCAGAGACAGATGTGGTCAGGACACAGAGTTGAGAAGTAGCTGCTAGAACTGCCTGGCTGTGTTAAGTTTTATTTTATTTTATTTTATTTATTTATTATTTAATTTATTTATTAAAAGTCTTTAATACCTATTTTTTGCCTTTAGTCCCTGGATTCCAGTCAGAGACACTGCTTTAGACTCGTCTCCCACCTCATATCCTAGACCCACCTGAGCCTTGCTTTAGTGCAGCAATGGTACCGCTGGTCTCTGGGCAGGTTTGTCAGGATGCAGAGCCCCAGCATAAGCAGTACTATAGAAAACATGCCTGAAAACTGATATGGCAGCCTCTCTGACTTCTGAGAGAGACTGCTGTTGGCAGGGGGTGCCATGTGAAGGTGGTAGTAATGCTCCCATTCCCAGAGATCAGGCTGGTTGGTGAACCCTAGCTGTCTTGGCCAATCATAGTCTTTCTGGATCTTACTAGGTTTAGGAGATATACGTGATGTGCAGTTACACATGAAGCAAGGATCTCAAAACTATTTTAGACCTAGTGTGGTAGGGCTGTGGGGCTATCCCTGGCTTTCTGTAATGGACTGATTCCAGAACTAAGGAAATCTTGCACTTTGGACATGTCCTCCATGGCCTATGACCACTTTTAGGATTTGGGAGGACAGTAGAGAAGCACCCAGGATGTGGTACTGGGTACTACGCCCTTCCCCGTGCTCCCTCAAGGCTCAGGGATACCAGGGTCAGACTGTTCCCCATGCCTTTAGCTGAGATGGATCTCTTCACCTTCCTGCCGTGTTCTCCTTCCCCTTTTGTGAGAGCCACTGCATCCAGAATCTTCATAGTACTGAAACTGCTGCCTTTTTGGAGCTTCTGGGATCTGAGCTCAACTGGTTTGGGGGAAGTCTGTGGCAGCCTACCTGTGTATTTCTGGTGGCTCCCGTTTGATCTTCGCACTTGACTCCATTACTTCCTTTGCAACTCGGCCACTATAAATAGTATAATAAAACAAGCAGCAAGGGATGAGACGGTGTTCTAGCACCAGGCTCCTGTCTAAGGCTTCAGATACTTTGGATGAACTGGGAGGTGGCCTCTTTGGCCTAGCCCTTCCCAATGTTTAGGTCACTGAGAAAGGCTTGCTTGCTGGGTAAGTTCTAAGATGTCCTGACAGCTTATCTTAGAAAGCTCTCTATCTCGAGTCGTTGGGATTTTCCATTTTCATTTAGAAATGATTTCTCATTGTCCAGCATGTTCCAGAAATATTGCAAAAAAAAAAAAAAATCTTTAGACAGACATGAAAAGAATCACTGCTACAGTTCTTATTTCACTGCTGTTGTGAGGGCAGAAGGAGAAGATACATATTTAAACCCTGCAGACAAACGGTGGCAGGGAAGGAAAGAAATAGTCAAAAGGACAGGAGACAGGAGAACTGGATGGGAACCTCAGGCTTTTTTGGAGGTTCCCAGTTTCTTTGTTCTCAAGGATAAGGACCACTGAGCCACTGTTCTCCAGAGAAGGGTCTGAAAATAGGTCCATAACAGTTACTTACTGTCACTATTTACCTGTATCGGAACCGGCTCCCTTTAAAGAATAAATTGCTGCTGGACACTGTGCGGACTTGGCTTGACTTCTCCAGCCTGCAGCAAGGCAAAGTCCAGTGTGACAGATGGCCTGCAACTGCCCCACAGGCTAAGGCAGCACATTCCCAGCTCCTTCCAAAGGCTACTTGAGGAAACTCTTCAGGAAAAGGCCTTTCACAGCCCGGCTTGTCTCTGACTTTCCTTTAGGACCTGAGAGCTTCCTCACAGCCTTAGTGCTGGAGACAGTCATGTTGAAACCCATTTTCACGTCAGGAGTGTGAGGGCTCCCCAAGAGTGCTTCATGGGGTTCACCAGGGGGACTGAGACTAAATGTTATGGATGGTGGTCTGGGGGAATAATAGAATGCCACTCATCAAATTTCAGGCCATTTGTTAGCAGTGTGACCTGGGGCAAATCTCTTTCCTTTCTTAGCTTTGGTCTTCTTATCTATAAAATGATGGAGCTACTTGACCTCAGGAGTCCTTTCCAGTCCTAGTATTTGATGATACATGTCCATGTCTGGGTAATTGTGGGTGGAAAAGAGAGTACGGGCTGCCCTTCCTATTTCATCCCCCTCTTGGAGAGTCATAAAATATGTTCTATTAAAGACTCTGAGAAGTCCTAAAATGAACAAACTAGCTTAACTTTAATATAAGTTCCATCATTTATTTGAACTTGGAATCATTCCCCTTCTCGCAGTAAGCCTATTAGCATCACTTTCAAGGCTGTAGACAGCTGATGTGGAGGCTCTGGAAGGCCATGGGCACTGTAAAATATCCTCTTAGGTGACTTCTCTGATCCCAAATGGCCCTCTCACACTTAGAAAAGGAAGCTGGGGAGAACCATCCAGAGTGAAGCCTCCCAAGACCTGACTCAGCTTACAACATGCCCTGAGGTGCCTGGAGTGCTGATCTAGACAGGAACCGATCTGGGTCTGAAGCCTCTGTCATGAGCAGGCAGTCAGTATTTAGGGAGCTGTCTCCCAAATCCATGAATAGCAGTTCCTGGGAGATACCATCCCCACCTGTCTCAGGGTTCTGTGAGGCTCTGAGTCTCCTTGTCTTCTTGCCCAAGCATGTCCTTGAGTCTAACCTGCCTCCCTTCAAAGTACTAGGCCAATGACAGGGCCAGGGATCTGCACGTGAAAGGTGCTCAGGGTGATGCCAAAGTGGCTGCTGCTAAGACTTGGCACAGTTGGGGATCTGACCCCAGCTAGAGGCTTTTAACACTTAGTAAAGAACATTAAGTAATCAGTGGAAAAGTGAAAAACAGCCTCAGTTTCCACTGAGGGTGTTGGCAGGACTAGTGGGGGGGTGAGGGCTTTATTAATGGAAAGACTCAGACACTGAGTTTGGTCACAGATGCAGAAGCACAGTTCTGTTCCCATGACACAAAGAGAAAAACAAAGGTCTTCAGAAATGGTGCAGACATGTTTTCTTGGCTTTCCTTGGACAGCTAGGGACTGAACAGGAGGGAAATTTGACCATGCAAAAGTCTTTTTTGAGTGTCTTCTTCAGAAGATGAAAGAAGCCGACTCAGGTTATAATTCAGGCTGCCCATTCTGCTCATCCCTGATTCTAGTATCAAATGCATAGAAATTATTAAGCAATTCAGAAAGCCTTTCCAAGAAACAGCATCTGGGGCTGTGGCCCTAGAAGGAGGAGAACCAGTTCTGCCAGCCAGCATCCCATAGCAGCCAGCAGGCAGCAGCAGGAGAATGGTACCCCTCCAGCTCAGAGCAGTTCTGCTCTCTTCAGGATCCTTGAGGTTACTGGAGGGAGAACTATGGCTTGTCAGAGGCAGAATATACCACAGACTTTGTCTTATGTTGTCCTGATTAAGATACAGCTTATTAAAGTATAAATCATTGCATTCTATTTTTAAAACAAGACCAAGGGTTTTAGTAAAACATACTTTATCTGGCGTCATCCTAGTTTCTTGATGGGCTATTTCTTTGTTCCCTAATGCCTTTATAACCACTTTCTTAATCAAAACAGCACAGAAGCCTCATATACTTTACAAATCCTGTGGTAATCAGAATTCTTGCCTTTGGCCCAAAGCTGGCTTTTCCATAACAGACAAGTCCTTGCCCCCCTTCCTGCTACCCTGCTCAGGCTCCTGGGCACTTGGGTCTGTTACTGGCAATACCTCTGGCAATGACCCATCAGGAAGGGCTAGCATCAACCCCAGCTCAGCACTAGGCCACCCACTGGGGAGCAAACCCCAAAGGCTCTCCAAGGCTTAGAGATCTTTCTGGCCTGCCTCTGCTCCTTCATGGAGCTGTCTGTCCTTTTATGGGCCTCCTGTGGCTCTGAATGGCTCCACAGGGCCAGCTTGATTCAAGTCAGGTACCCAGGGGCTTTTTTAGGCCCAAGCCTTGCCCCGAAAAGACCCCTAACTGCTTTGCCACCGGGAGCTGTCCAAGGACGTCACAAAGTGGACCCCCTGGACATCTCTACTGGAAACACATTCCTGGACCTCAGTTATGTCCCTCTAGGGAGTACAGACATCCAGAAAGGGGTCTGAGTTTTATAAGGAAGCTCAGCCTTGTCATCTTATGTCTCCTTTCTCAGTGTTCCTCAAACTTTCCTGCCCATCGTTACTCTAAAAGTAGCTTTTATGCTTGACTCTGATAAAGATAGTCCCTGTTGCCTATGTCCACTCACTTGTAGAAGGCTTGGTTCTCGATTCCACATTTCCAGAGGTGCTTGCAGGCTTCTGGAGTTGGAGCAAAATATGTGAGAATAATTTTCTTTTCCTACAAAAAAATCCCATATAGAAACAGCTGAGTGTGGATGGAGAAGCAAAGGGTGAAATGGCCATAGGACACTGACCCCTGGACTGTCTGAGGGCTCCCCAGGACTGCAGGAAGAGATTTCAGATGGGGGAAGGAGCTGCCTGGCAGCTGGCTAATTGGAAGAGAAGGCCTGCAGGACCCACTGGGGCAGAGCTCAATTCAGTAAGTTCACACCTGGCAGGCCCAGTACAGTAAGCCTCAGCTCGTACAAACTGAAGCAAGACAGCCCTCACCAGAGAAAGTGTTAGTGTCATTTGGGATTTTTTTACTTCTTTTTAAAAGTTTATTATCTTCTTGGAATTGTCATATAGAAGCAAAAGAATCTTGCATTGTCTGCATTTCCTGGAGGTACAGAACCTCTGGGTGTCACCAGCATCCCGGAGAAAAGTCCTGGGCTCCAGGGCCTAGCCATTTCTCCATCCCTCACCTTCAGGTCTAGGCTTATCATTCAGATGGCTTAGTTCTACCTGGATACACCACTTTGGTTCAGTCCTGGCCATCAGGAACCCTCAGTGCCCCAGCCCTCCCTGAAGAGAAAGAAGCCAGCACTCACCTCTTTCTGACTTACGTATAAATAGAAAGTCTTTCCTTCAAATTTCAGCTTGGTCACCTCATTCCTACAAGCACAAAGGAAGCACCTGTCACCTTGTTGTGGGCTGCTTGTTCACAGCTAAGTCTTGTAGATGCACAGCCCACCCTGACTGGAAGGGGCTCCAGGCACAGACACAGTTTTAGCCAAAATTAGAACTGAAACAAGACAGCAGCGCAGTGGCCTTAGAGAACAGTTGCTGAAACAGTTCAATCCACAGTTTTCTGGTCCATCACACTATAATAATGGGGTGATAGGAGGAATTCGGGCTCATCAACAGTGGCTGTAAGAGGGAAACCTTTGCGTGGGAAGGGAGTCTAGGTTGAGTGGTCCCGGGCCATTTCAGGGTTTAGTTCATAATACAGGCGCATTATCTGGATGGGACTGTCAAACGTAAGGTGCCACAGGCAGCTGATGAGGCCAAAGTTCAAGATACAGCAAATGATGAAAAACAATGCAACCAGGTTCTGAGGGAGTTGAGTCTTTCAGGTGACTGTGCCACTGGATGGAAAATGCAGTTTAACGCAAACAAATGTCAAACGATCTCGGGGGGGGGGGGGCGGGCGACATACCAAAGAGAGAGAACAGGTTACGTGGAACAGTCATGCAGCGAACTGACCAGGAAGGGGCTTAGGGGTTTTTGTAGGAAAATCCTTGAAGCCGCCAGCCCAGTGAATGGCTGCAGTGAAAGAGGCCAACAGGAGACTGGGGTACGTCACCCGCGGGACAGGCACAGATCAGAAGCAGCGACATGGTTACTGTACACAGCACAGCTTAGACCTCACCTTCACACGCTGCTCTCAGCCTTGCTTACATTTACAGAGTGGCAAAATGACCAGGGTCTTGGTGGATGTCCCTGAGAGCCAGGGAACTAGGCCTCAGCATCGGTCCCTCCTCGCTTCTCTTCCATTTGCCTGACAGCTGCCCTTTGGATCCTGAAGGCCCTTCCATCTCACTGGGGGGCGGAGTCCTTATTTTGGGACCCAGCTGGGACCCCCAAGGAGGTCAGACCATGCCTAGTTGCCTCTACTTGGCTTTCTCCCTTTTTGCAATCTCTAGGGAGATTTTCTCAATGTCTTAGGAAGCAGCAGAAAGGTAGTGAGAACCAGGTACCTAATTTACTACTGGCCAAAATTTAGGGGACAGAGGAAGGTCACTTGCTTCCTAGAAATCATGGCTGGGTCAGGATGAGAGCTCACAGTTTGTGACCACCAGTTCTGAGCTAATACAAGCACATGGTATTCCTTGTTTGAATCCCTCCCATTCAGTCTCTCTCATACACATTCAGAATACAATAAATATTAGTTAATTAATATGTAAACAAATACACTGATCATCTAGGCTTCAACAAGCAAGATAGGAAAGTAAGGAGCATTCTGTTGAAAGTGAGGTTAGGTCTACATCTGTTATTTTAAAATTGAGACACAGTGAAAAGGAGACTTCCTGAAGAAGTGGGATGTGAGAGAAGACACAGAATGAAAAGTGTTGGGGAGAATCAGGTGAGCATGAGGGCTTCTGGATGGGGAAGGATACTTTGGACTGCAGGGCCCTGTAACAGGTGTGTCCTAATTGTTTCTAGCTACACATGCCCTCTACCAGGAACCTCATGAGACAGCTACCCTGATCAGGGTGTGGGCCAGCATCTGGGCCCTCTAAGCGCTATCAGACAACCCGGCTATATCCAGGAAGCAAGTGCTCCTCACTGGGAGAGCAGTGGCCTGACCCTACTCATTGCTTTTTTCTGAAAAGTATTTTCTTAGAAAGGAGACCCCAAACCCTCACCATTGTCACCCAAAGAGCACAGTGAGTGGGCCAACTTCAGAAGGCCTAGCAACGAGCTATTTTGGGGTATGCCCTGGTTACTCAGTGCAGCAACCTGCCTTGTGAAGTGGCTGTTTTCCTGGGGGATGGGTCCTGACTGGTCGTGTCTGGGGGGCACTTCCATTAGCACTCTGGTTGATGATCATATTGACAGACTGCACAAGAGCAGTAGGGTTGGAAAGGTGGTATCTGTCCACAAGCTCAGTGGGGGAGCTGAAGAGGACACAAGAAGAGAGATGCCCTGCAGCACCCCCAACAGAAAGCTCGCCAGGAAACCACTTTGTCCTCAGATTCCCCATCAGCTCTTCTGGAGAAGGCAAAGGAACCAAGACAGGAGCAACCTTCCCCAGCTGAGCTCTGCTGGGCAAGGTAAGCCATTTGTCCAAGCTCAGGGGAGGAGTTGGCCAGCTTAGACTTGGCAGTCGAAGGCCAAAAAGGTACAGAAATCACAGGGGCTTAGTAGAATATACAACATGTTCTGATGAGGCTGAAAGATGTTTGCAGGCCAGAAAAAGGGGCTCCAGGAGAGCCAAATGTCCATCAATAAGGCAGTCTGTGCTGCATCAGCTCCCAGAACCATCCAGAACAGACCCAAAAACTGACAGGGGAGAGAGGAAGTAGTTCAGAGTAGCTTCAGCTCAGGCAGTAGCTCTTGCCTGCTAGAAATGGGGGTGGGAGGAGGGAGAGGGGAAGATAGGTGGGGATGTGACTCCTGGAGGCTGAAGACACCTGAGCCCTAAAGAGGGACAGGGGAGAGACTGGGCAGCATTTTGTGCTTTTGCAGGCAGTGCCCACAGTGGGGGTTGGCCTGACGAGGGGGTTTTGCCAAGGACAACTTACATCTGGCCTAAGGATGGGGATTTTGCAAGATAACTTACATCTGCCCCAAGGTGAGCCCCTCCTCCCTTAGGCCAGTGGTTAAGGGAGTAAACAGCCATGCAGATACTGTGGTCCTCAGTGGGGGACAGTCCCAAGGACTCATTTCTCGTAGGAACTTTGCCTCCCTAACATTGGGTCCGGCCCCGGGTCTCTCATCACACCCGGAAATCAACCCTCTACACTCTTTCTCTCTCTGGAGAGGCTGTTGGCTCTCAGGAACACCCCGTTGAAAGAATAGGATCCCTAGGAAGAGACCACTACCTTGATCAGTTACCATTATGGATGCAAGGCTTTGAGGGGGCTGAGAACCATAACTTGCCCAATCACAGACAAAGGACATGGGAACCATAGCCCTCCCCAGCTGGTGAGGTATAAAAGGCCTGTTTTGGAAATGAAGATACTCACCATTTAATGAAGTGGACCCTCTTGTTTCCTTGCAGAACAACGAACCCGAAAGGAGTAAAGGCCAGAAATGCAGCGTTTCCTGACACATCCTGCAACACAGAAGGACCTCTCATCAGGGTGATGCAGGCATAGAGGTGAAAGGGTGAGAAACGTAGTTGTTCATCGGTGATACAGGGTTAATATGTGGCAGTAGGTCACAGAGGGAAGAGCATTTGGAAGTAACAGGCAAGCTATTTACCTTCCCTAAGCTTCAGTGCCCTCAACTATAAGTTGTAACAATCTTAGAAGGCTGTTGTGAACACGCAGAGAATGGCAAGCCCTCCCACACTGCTGGTGGGATTATAGAATGGCGCAGTCACTTCAGAAAGCAGTTTGGAAGTTCTTCAAATTGTTAAACATAGAGTTATATGACCCAACAGTTCGTTCCACTCCTAGGTACCCAAGAAAACTGAAAACACGTGTTCACACAGAAACTTGTACGTGAATGTTCATAGCATGATTATTCATAACCAAAAAGAAATAATCCAAATATGCATCAACGGAAAAATTAATAAATAAAGTGTGGTACATCCATACAGAGGGATATTACTCAGCAGTAAAAAGGCATGAAGTAGTGACATACGCTATAACATGGATGAACCTCGAAAACATTATGCTAAGTGAAAGAAGCCAGTTATAAAAGATCACATGTTGTATGTTTCCATTTATGAAATGTCCAGAATAGGTAAATCCATAGAGAACAAAGATTGCTGGTTGCCAGGGCTGTGGGGAAGGGGAGATGGGGAGTGACAGCTAATAGGTGCATAACTCTGTTACTAAAACTACTGAATTACACACTTCAAAAGGATGAATTTTATGATAGGTGAATTATATCTCAAAAAAGCTGTTATCAGAGAGAAAGAGGATGAATGGCAGTTATTATTATGGTGGCCCTACACACCGGGCTTCTGCACAAAGTTTAGCTGAAGAAAAGATAAGAAGCCACCAGCTAAGTGGACTAGCCACCCATCAGTCTTATGGTGCCTGAACCATCAAAGAGGCCTCCTGGCCACTGGTCACTATCAGTTTGTCAATACCAGGCTTGAGGTTCTGCTGAGCAAATCCAGGAGGAGGTACAGCAGAAGCTGTAGGTCATGGTTCCCGCACGTGGGAAAATGACCTCCCTGAGAGCCAGGTGGGGGTGGGGCACAGAAAGCAGGTAGATGGATTGTGCTCTGTCAGAGGAACTTCCTTCGTGATAGGGCCCTTGGGTGAGAGACTGCTCTGTCAGAGTGTGTGTTCAAGTGGCCAGGAAATTATCCCAGGATGCTGGCCAAGTGTACATGTAGGACATCTGTCTGAGCCATAGCTCACATGATGCCATGGGGTCAAGGTCAGGCACCTGGTGTGAGGCATCCAAGTGGGGGCTGTGGCTGTCAGGCTCTCCTAGTCTCTCCCGCTTTCATGGTTTGCCTCCCTGGCACACATCTTCAGCCTGATTAGGTCTAAGAATAAGAACAGTGGGGCCTCTGCAGGGCCTCATGAGCCTTGCCTCAAGGAAAAAATGCAGTTTTGTCTTAAAACTGTCTCTTTGAGTCAGGGTTACAGGTGTGAGCATCTGGGCCTAGCGAATAAACTCTATGTTTTGCAAACATTTCCAATTAATGTATTGTTTTTATTGTCCTTTCCTCAGGGTCTTTCGTGATCCCCGACACTTGGCTGCAAGCACCGTGTCCTTCAACCCAGGGGCAACAGCAAAAAGCTGTTTAAAAATAACCTGAATGGAGATACCGTGAAGCCACGGGGCTGATTTTCCCCCTGCCTGTCATCAGTGCTTAGTGGTGGTTATTAATACCTGAGTGCCAGCACTGCACAAAGGCACGGTCCCTGGCGGGGGCACCAGTGCTAACCCAGCAGGTTGGCCTCTGTGGGGGAGAATGCCTGGCCGACATGGGTGAGGGAGGGCAGCCTGCCTCAGATGGAGGGTGGGCACCGGGAGGCCTTCTGCTCATGGTGCAGGCAGGACCCAAGGAAGTCCAGAAACTGCAGGTTCAGAAAGTGACTTGAGGGTGGAAACCTTACCTTATTAGTACTCACAGAACAGGCCTGGAGGCAAGGTTTATCAGATGAATGTGTAAGACAATGAGGTGGGCCAGAGGGGCCAGGGGGAAGTACAAACGTGAACAAAAACAAGAGGGGAAGGCACAGGTGCAGCGAAGGTGGGAAAGGCATCTTACAGTGTTGTGAGAGAGAGGAAAGGCCTAGAAAGAATAGGTGGAAGGATGGAAAGGAAGGATCAGGTCAGCAGAGGATTGTGGGTGGCTAGAAATAATGGGTAAAGAGTAGGAAAGGGAAGCAGTGGGCTGGCCAGGGAAGGGCCTCCCTCTGCTTCTTGCACCCCTGACCCCGGTAGGCAAGAGCAGGGCAGAAGAGCGCCTGCCCCATGACCATAGTCATGGGCCCCGTGTCAGACCACTCAAGCCCAGGTTCTGGCTCTGCCACTCACTGCCTGTGTGACCTCAGCTAGGTCCCATCTCTCTGTGTTTTAGACTCCTTGTTGCAAAATTAGGGTTGATAATATTATCTATCTCTTAAGTTTGCCTGGAAGACACCGAAGGACATGTTAGTGGTTGTGTTGTTGTTAATATGAGTTTGTTGAGCTTCATACAAAATCTTTGTAAAAAATGCAGTATTTTACTATTTTTCCTGATGTTGACGGATTTAAATTTTGCTAGTTAGGAAATGAGGGTGTGGGAAGTTGGGGTAGAAAGGGGAAGTCAGTCATTCATTGTTAGGGGCCCGTGGAGAAGGGGGATTTGGGGCCAAAGTGAAGTGGGCAAAAGGGGAAGGAGACAGAGACAGAGGCTGTGACAGAGATCTGTGAGAGTCGTCCCAGTGGCAGGCCTCTCTGGCCAGAGCACAGGGAAGAGCAGGTCCTCCCACAAGCTGGGCAGCACTGGCCAGGCTGTCTGTTGGCACTGTCATCTGCACTGTCCAGACACCTCAGGGCTGGCCTCTGGGTGAAGGCAGATGTTGGAGTTGAAGGGGAACAGCCTCTCCTGACCGTACTGGCTGATTTGGAACAGAGAGCAAACTGGGAATAAACCCCAATTAGACGCCACATCATTCCAGTAAGTAATAATAGCCCCTGGAGCAATCCCAGTCCAGTCTCTCCCATGAAGAAATCAATTCTCCAAACTGCTTCCAATGCAACAGTTGTGGATGAAGGCTCCTGCAAAGCCTGGCACCTGGGTGTCCACCCGGGCGAGGGCAGCTGGAAGGTTTGCTACTTGTCTCTGGCATGTGAGGAGCAGACTTGGAATGACAGCGAGAAGCCTCACATCTGCACCAGCATGAAAACGCAAATAAGCAGCCACGCTGACACTTTCTCCGGAACCTTCCCAGTTTCTTCCATCTAACATGTCATTCTCGTGTGAGCCTGCCCTTGGGATTTGTGTGCAAAAGGACAAGTTATATGACAAAAAGAGAAAGAAATGAGGACGAGGAGAGAAGTGACACAGAAAGTGGTAACCTGTTCCTCAGATCTTCCATCTTATCAAGCTGGAGGCTATCTTTCCTCTCTGTCCCCTTCCTGTCCTGATGAGATTGGTACCCACAGGACTGAGCACTCATGGATCTGAGAGGTGGAATAAAAACTCAGTCTGGGAGGCCACACAGCACATACTGCCAGCCCCCCTCTGCATCAGATAATGGTCTAAAGTATTTAGTTCACTTCTGTAGTTGTGAGGCATAAGATCTGTTTTCAATTTCTCATCCTTGTGGAAAGAGCTTCATTCTTGGTTTAGGACCCTAGCCCTGCTTCT
Source organism: Mirounga leonina (assembly GCF_011800145.1). Taxonomy (NCBI): domain Eukaryota; kingdom Metazoa; phylum Chordata; class Mammalia; order Carnivora; family Phocidae; genus Mirounga; species Mirounga leonina. The sequence goes on from NW_023270839.1 coordinate 20,547,826, forward strand.
TATTTGCTATGTGACTTACTTAACTTCTCTGAACCTCAATTTCCTCATTTGTCAAATGAGGACCATGATATATACTTCAAGAAATACTACTACTATCTGATTTTAGGGTGACGGCCTACATGACTTACTGCCAAGTCATGGCCAATCGTGTTTTTTCTTGGAGGAGGGCTGGATTTGCATGGAGTCCTTCATATGTTCATGTAGAAACCACCATAAAACTCGACTGCATCAGTTTGACATCAAAGGTTCACCTTAAGATGATCACTCTGCCCAGAAAAGGATTTTTGGAAATCACAGCACTGACTGGTTCTGGGATGTAGGGACATCTGGCCACCTTTGCCCAGTCCCCGTGGGTTCCACCTCTGGATACAATGAAGTACGCTTCTGTCTGCTGCCGCCCCAGAGGACATCTGGATATGCCAGAGTCAGAACCAGGGTATTTTCCCAAGATCATCCAGTTCCCTCTCTGGAGCATGACTTAAACTAATTCAACATGGGTGGGTGAAACCTTTGTTTTCAAAAACCTTAGGGAAGGGGCGCCTGGGTGGCTCAATTGGTTAAGCGTTCGACTCTTGATTTCGGCTCAGGTCATGACCTCAGGGTCATGGGATCGAGCCCTGTGTCAGGCTCCGTGCTCAGTGGGGAGTCTGCTTGGGATTCTCTCTCCCTCTGCCTCTGGACCTCCCTCTGCTCACATGCATGCTCTCTCTCTTTTTCTAAAAGAAAAAAATAAATCTTCAAAAGAAAAAAAGAAAACCTTAGGGAAGAAGATTTCACATGCTCTTCCACACACTTAATGCCCATCCCCGAAAACTCGTAGCTAGGAACCTTTACATTAAGTCAATCATGAAAATCACCCAGTGATATACTTAAACATGGTCACAAGAAACCAGAGTGGAAATTAGGAGGCAACCCTGTAAGAGTCTTGGTGTCACCCCATTAAAGATCAGAAATGGAAATCTTGTCACATACTTGCCATCTAAGTGGCTTTAGTCAAGTTCTTCATCTCAGCAATAAACCTACCACTCCCCACAGCGTAGCCAGGAGGGGCCCACCTGGGGATGAGGGCAAGTCATCGCTGATTCTTCTTTTTTCTTTCTTTTTTTTAATCGCTGATCCTTGTTCTTTTTCTCTGAGGTCGGGGGCAACTTGTCAAGATGGGGAAGGGGGTTTATTTAGAGAGGAGCGTAGGTGGCTGATTATGAAAGGTCAGAGGAATGACAATTTTATTTGTATGGTTCCTCTAACCTAGATCTTCTGAAATCAATTTTCTCCTGTGCAGAACAGACATAAAGCCACTTGGTGAACTTGCATTAAATTTTTCTGATGATTTCAGTGGTGTCATCGTTCTATCAGAATTGGTAGTGAGTCCTTCTTTGTTCCTAAATACATGCCATCTCCCCAGAAGAAAGACTATGAATGGTAACTGAAAAAGCACAGCATGGAGACTCAGGCATGTTCAGGTTTGAGTCCCTTACCAGTAACTCTGGACATGTTAGTTGGTCTCTCAGAGGCTCATTGTTTTTGTTTTTAAGATTTTATTTATTTTAGAGAGAGAGCGAGCTTGAGAGAGATCACAAGCAGGAGGAGGGGGGAAGTGGGTAGAGGGAGAAGCAGACTCCCTGCTGAGCTGGGTAAGAAAACTGGGATCATGACCTGAGCCGAAGGTAGATGCTTAACTGACTGAGCCACCTAAGCGCCCAGGCTCAGTGTTCTTATCTCAAAATGAGGACAAGAACATCTTCTTGGCAGTGTTGTTGTAAAGAACAAATGAGATAGTATATATAAGTGCCAGGCAGGTGCAGGCTCTCAATAAATGGAACCTTCATGACTCATCATAAGGCTGGGTGCAGGATGGGTATCTGTGATGGGTCTGACCACTCCATAAACCTCAACAGGGCAAGAAGCCACAGTCTGGGCCTACAACAGGAGATCCAGGGCAAACAACCAGTCCCAGGGCCCCCTGGAAGGACCAAGATGGTGGCTCCTGAGGTTGGAGAGGTGTCAGAGTTGGGGAATAGATGCAACACTGGGCTGCCAGTGGTTTGCTCCATTTTCCTCCTCCTGCTAGGGGCTCCCGTCAGAAAATGGGGGCTGAGGGGCGATGCAGAGAGCTCAGGATAGCTTGTGCAAGTTCAGAACCTGGGTATTATTGTAAGCCAGCCAGCTGCTGGAGCCCTCTGGCTGTCCCACCCAGAGTTGGTAGGATCTCCTCTTCCTCGTCCCAGGGCCAGACAAGGGCACTCTGGGCAGAAAGAAACCATCAGTGTGGATAAGAACAGCAGCTTCTTAATCAGTCCAGGAGAACAGAGCCCAGCTGAAGTGTTGTTCTGCTCTCATTTAATTATCAAAACGATTCCTCTTCTGTCCTCCCTAGGGCTGCGTGCCCCAGATTCCCTGGGCCCAGTAATTGCCTCTCTGTTAATAGAAATCATCGGTATTTATTACACCGAGTGCTCCAGCTTGTTTCAGCTCTCCTTGTAGCAACATTAAGGCGAGTGCTTGGTAGCATATCACCAAAGTAACCCTACTTAATGACAAGAGTAAAGGCTCCTGAACTGTTCTTGCTCAGGAGGGCTAAGGAAACTATGATCTGGAGCCCAGTGAGACGAGCTGAGGGGCCACGTGTGGGGTCTGCAGCAGGGCCCTGACTCTGGGGGAGCAGGAAGTACAGAGCCTGGGAACGAGGGGCTGGAAGCCCAGTAAGATGACCGCTCCCACCTTCTCCCTAGAGGGAGTCTCCTGGGGGCTTCTGTTCCTTATAGATACCTAACAATGGGAAGTGACTTGAGTTCAAATTCTTGGTCTCCTACTCAGGGCCTTGTACACTGTGGCCTCTTCTCACCTATAAGACAGGAAGAGTAAAATCCACCTCCCAGGGCTGGCATGAGGATTAAATGAGAAAATAATGCAAAAGGATTCCAGTGGGCCTGCCATGGGAGGCATGCCACAAATGTGTCTTCCCTCCTTCCTTCAAGGAATTGATGCTGTGGGGATGAAATGATGAGGGATTGGGCCTCACACAGTGCCTGTTATTAATAGGGGTTCCTTCCTGCAGCCTCTTCAGCCTCTGTCTGATAATGGACAAACTCATCAAAGGTGGGTCTGAGCCAGGAGCCTCACAGCCCTAGGGTACATGCGGACGTGGGCTGGACACCGGGCTGGCTGCCACTGTAGCTTCCAGATGCACATAGGCAACAGTTGAGAACCCTCACCCACCTCCACTCAGTTGTGCTCAGGTTCTGTCTACTAGCTGGCTTGGAGGTGACCTGGCACCTTATGGTGAAGATCGCTATCTCTAAGCAGCTATGTGTTTTAAGGTCCTGAAGTGACTCAGCAGTTCGTGGAGCACAGTCACTGAGTACCTTCTGTGTACTTTCACACAGACGTGGAAAGCAAGACTCAGAGAAGCCTACGAAGGCCTCAAGAAGCCAGAGATCAGAGCTGCAGCCAAGGCCAGCTGCTCTGAAGCTCTCTTCAGTCCTATGCAGTTTCCCTGCGGATAGTATCTGAGCAATTCGTGGATATATCTGTGTCCGTTCATACAAGGGCATTAGCGAATTCATTTGTAAATAACCATACTTTTTTTTTTTTTTTTTTGTACTAACAGGCATGAATGTGTTTTCTGACCGTGCTGGCCCCCGAGAATACAAGGGTTATCTGGCAGTGGGTTGTACTGGTGGATAGGGAACTGTGTGGAGTGGGAAAGGTGACCAGGGTTTCTGAGTGCCAGAATGTTCTCAAAGTTCATATTGGAAGTTTCAGCATCAAATCCTATGCAAGAACAGATCACCATCATCTCACCAAGAGGCCAAGGGAAATGCCACTCTGTACCTACATTACTGGGTTCCTTGCTTTCTCTTGTTTTTTTTTTTTTTTCTTTTTTAAGATTTATTTATTTATTTGAGGAGGGGGCAGAGGGAGAGGGAGAGAATCTCAACAGACTCCTTGCTGAGCATGGAGCCTGACATGGGGCTCAATCCTATGACCCTGAGATCATGACCTGAGCCTCAATCAAGAGTTGGTCATTTAATTTTTGTTGGAAACTTAACGGTGTCCCCTCATTAGGAAGAAAAAGGTCAGTGTCCTCTTGTTCCCATAGGATACTGGCCTCCCTCAGATTAGTTTGAGAATCAGCTTTACTGGTGGTACTGTTTCCGGTGGTGGAAAGAGAGAGGCAAAAGCTGGGGAAACTGAGGCAGAGACCAGGAGTGTCAAAGCAACCAAGATGAGGAGATGAAGTGGAGGGACACAGCCACAGGGAGAGGGGAAGAAGCCGTGTCCCCCCACTGCTCTGCATAGTGACTGTGGCTGCTTGGGCTCTTCTCCAAAATGCCAGACACATGTGAGCAATTACAGAGGTTTCTCCTGGGCAGAGCCTTCCTGGCTGCTTCCTGTCTCCCCTCCCAGGCGCGTAACGGAATTAAGTGCGACTCCACTGCAGGTGCGCGTAGTGACTTGCGCTGCTGCGGGCAATAAACCCTGCTCTTGGAAAGAAACGAGAGTACAGGTCAGGGAAGGGCAGGCAGTCCGCTGAGCGGCCTCTGATCATTCCCCGTGGGGGGCCTTCCACACTCCTCTCTTCGTTTCCACAAAATTACCCACTGCTGCCAAAGCGGGGCCCCAGCTTTGGATTTGTTATTTAGATTGACTTTGCCTCGGACCCTCTGACGTTGATGTGGCACCACAAAATTATGCAGCTTGGAAGCCGGAGGCGTTTTCAAAAGGAGTGACACTTTTGCTGGCCTCTGTCGCTGAAAGAGCCAGTCAGCCAGATACGGAGGGTGGCTGGTGCAGGCATGTGCTCCTTCCCTGCCTGTTGGCCTCTGGAGGAGGCAAGGTCAGTGCAGCCTCCAAACACGGGGGTCTTACCTTACACGGGTGAGGGTCCACTCCGTATGTCTCCAGCGTCTGTGCTTTTCTTAAAAAGTTCAGCTCTGATGTTGCTGGTGTTTGACCACTGGAATAAAGAAAATGAGATGATTTCAGGGTTTCCTGTTCTCATAGACTCCCCTGAGGTAAACTCTCCATTAAGCAGCTTTCAGGGGGTGGCTCAGTCAGTTAAGTGTCTTGACTCTTGATTTCAGCTCAGGTCATGATCTTGTGAGATCGAGCCCCGTGTCGGGCTCCGTGCTCAGTGGGGAGTCTGCTTGAAAGATTCTCGCCCTCTGCCCCTTCCCCCCACTGACTCACGCTTTCTCTTTTTCTCTAATATGTAAATATATATATAATATATGTAAATATATATATGTAAATATATATATTATATATTATTATATTTATTTAAAAGCGTTCAGGGTAAGTCTTACACTCTGGTTTTTCCATAGAGTGTGCTCCCTGCCCTGTTCAGGACCAACTTCCAGAGATCCTTTCTAGGGTCAGAAACTCAGATGTCTTCAGACTGAGGCCGACTACGTGACGAATGACATGGCCTGAGTGTAGACAGGAGGGAGTGGTGGGGGCTGGGCCAAACTGGGGAGTGCCACCTCACCAAATGCGGGTAGCAGCTCCAAGACTGTAGTCAGGTGGGGATGCGGGGCCCAGCACTGCTAGATGTTAAAAGCACTGCTTTTAAAAGGGAAATCAGAGATACTGCTTTTTATGTGGTATTTCACAATTTCAAATACTAGGCAGGCAAACAAAACACACTTGTATGCTGGCTGCAGGCCATGGGTTTCTTGTCTGATCTAGACTGAAATACAAAGAAGGGGCCTATATATCTTGCTGGTGCTGCCAACACGTTTCCTTTACCCAAAGGGAACATGGGAATGGAGGGTGAAGAGACAGCAGGAGACAGTGCTGAGCTCCCCAGTCTCCACAATAGCTCTGTTTGTCCACAGGTGATGACTATGAAAAGGAAACAAGCAGGAAAAGGAAGAAAGCAGCCCTAGTGCCAAGCCTGAGGAAGGGGCCTTTAGCGTCATTCCTTCCGCAGCTGCCTGTTCGCAGGTGCTTTCCTGAGCTCCACACAGAACCAGTGACAGGGTCACCTCAGGCGCCCTCAGGGTCCAGAGCCCTGGTGAAGCAGACACACTCCTACAGATGCTGGGTTGGTTTCACCTTCGAGGAGGGGTGAGCATTGTGTCAAGTGAACAGCAGCTCTGACGGCTGGTGGGCAGGACTGAAAGTTGCCGATTTCTAAGTTCATTCATTATTTGTCGCAAGCAATATGGGCGCAGGAAGAGGAGGCAGAGCAGGGTGGAGCAGGCCAGATTCCCCCTAGTGTCCTTCTGCAGAGACATCAATCAGCACATTTCTGTGCCAGCCTCCACGCTGCTTGCTGTAAAATCTACCAAGAGATAAAGTGCCCAGTCTGGGCCCTCCAGGAACTCACGTTAGAGCCGAGGGAGGAAATAGACACATTTTTACATAATGAAGATGAGCCCAACCTGTGCAAGCAGGCATTATGTTGACTGCAGATTTCTACAGCCACCAGCACGCCTGAGGTGCGGAGAGGTGTTTGGGCAATGTCCGTGCTGCAGGCAAAAGGCTGGGCACCAGAGGCAGCTGAGCACCACTGCCCCTTGCAGGAAGCTTCTTCGGTCCCTGTCTGCAAGCTGGAGGGTCTTGTGGGCTCCATTCATTCCAGGAGTTGGCCCAAGCCTCCAGGGCCCTCAAAGTGGGCATCATTTCGTGGGGGATCCCCTGTCTCCTACTAGGTTTCTGGATGGCTGTCCCCACTGCTCTGACATGTAAAAAACCCTCTGCTTTGAACGAACCCTGAACCCTCTCAAAGGTCCACGTTTATTCTGACCTTTACCACAAGGGGCCGCTATTTCCCTAACAGTGATGGGAGGAGCCGGCCTGCTCAAGAAAGGCCACACCAGCACAGGGAGAGGGCTGGGGAGCAGCTAGGATTCCACCTCTGATAGGTGTCTCCATTCCCCTGGGAGGGTGGGAGCCAGTGCAATATTAAGTTGAAGCTTAATATCAACATTAGAAATATCCCCCCCACCCCTTGGGCATTATCCTGCCCCAGGAAGGTAGTTTAAGCAAACATTTTAAAAGATTTTTAAAAATTGTAACATACTAATATGGTGGCATGTTTTATTTTATAGCACTGCATTGTGTATAGCCTTTTTCTCCATAGTTTATCAGTTTGGGGTATTTGTGCTCCAGCATGCCACACAAAGTAGAGTGCATACACACTACTGCTTTTTTAAAAAAAATTTTAGTGCACCTGGGTGGCTCAGTTGATTGGGTGACTGCCTTTGGCTCGGGTCATGATCCTGGGGTCCTGGGATTGAGCCCCACATTGAGCTTCCCCTGCTCTGCAGGAAGCCTGCTTCTCCCTCTCCCTCTGCCTGTCATGCCCCCTGCTTGTGCTCTCTGTCAAATAAATAGAATCTTAAAAAAATATACATATATATATATATATATTTTTTTAAGGATTTATTTTAGAGAGAGAGCCTTGTGAGGGGGGAGGGGCAGAGGGAGAGGGGGAGAGAAGCAGACTCCCCGCTGAGGGTGGAGCCCATTTTAATACGGGGCTTGATCTCGTGACCCTGAGATCATGACCTGAGCTGAAATCAAGAGTGGAACACTTATCCGACTGAGCCACCCAGGCTCTATTGTTGTTGTTGTTTTAATCAATCTTTGTAGAAAACCCTATATATATGGGTGAAAGGATACATTAATGCTATTTTATGGAATTTGGCATATTCTGGGCAAACTAAGAATCTGAGGAAGACAAGCTTCCTGCTTCCAGCTGCTTCTCCCCTCCTTCCCTCTGTGTAGGGCTGTGGGTTGAGTAAGGCAGTACTGGAGACATAGCCCCTGAACCACATGCTCTCAGGGCACCCCCAGCGTTTATGACCCAGGCCAGCCCTGTGCAGTCCCATCCACTGACTCGGAAGCCACCTGTCAGCCTGCCACAGACTGAAGGTAGGGGCTTGCCCATTTTTCACAGGCCTCCGCTCATCTATTTTCTCTTCTGTTGTTTCTTTTATGTTTTCCTTTTTCCTAGTCCATGCTTCCCTCTCTCTCTCTCCATTTATCTTAGTGAAGCAGATACCTTTCAGAGGCCATCCCTCTTTGTTTTCCTTACACTGCCCTCAAGCCTCAGCCTACACTACAGGGCTTGGGGTTGTGCTGTCAGTGGAGTACTGAAAATGGCACAGAGTTAGGAGGACTGGGTCTGCGGGAGCAGAGGATGCAGCGCAGGACTTGTGTGTTCAGGCTTTGGGGGACAGAGTGTCCTGAGCCTGAATGAGTGTCACGTACCTGAGTTCTGTCTTGTGAATCTCAGCAATTTTCCTTTCCAGCTTCTCTGAATGTTTTGGGAAAAACTGGAACTTGGAGCTGTAGCCTTCAGGGTGTTTCCCTGGGTCATAATCCCCAATCTCCGCTTGCAAAAGGAAAGCAGAGTAAAACAGTTGTGGAGACAGGTAAATCATCACTGGTAAAGCAACAAGAAATCAACACACAGAGCAAAAGCCAAAGCACACACCAAATTTATAAAGAACAATGGATCTTGAGCACGGCTGTGGGTCAGGCAGAGGGCAAGCCCCTCAGAAGCATGCCTACCTTTGTTTTCCCAGGTGTGCACTCTGGGTTGGTATCAAGCCTAAGCAGAGACACTAGAGCCAAGCCTGTGTTCTGTGGTTACCACAAGTAAATACCCAATATAAGAGCAGAAGGCTGTATCACGGTCTTTATCCAGTCAGTCTTGAGAAAAGGGACTGGGATCAATGCTCTTTGTGGCAGCACAGGAAACAGCTTGACCAGGAAGAGAGAGTCTCTTGGGCCTGAGCCAGATCTAAGTTCTGAGGATTTTAGCAGGGCCACACTGATGAAGGAGCCATGACCCAAACTTAGCGCTTAACTCTCAGTCGAAATCAAATCAAATCAAGTGAATGTAATTTGAGTAAATATTCACTGAGGGCTGGCCAGGTGTCAGGCCCCTCTTGGAGAGTGGGAAGACTGGTTAAAACTGGCCACTGAGTTCAGGAGCACCAGGTCCTAAGGCTGATTGCCTAGTTTTCTGCCCGGGGTGGGGCTTTCTCCTCCACCCATTTAGAGAGCAAGAGGCCATCCCTAAAGCTGCTGGGATCTCTGATCAGTGCGCTCTGCGGAGAGTGTGCCCGACAGAGGGTGCGCTCCGCAAAGCAAGTCACACCCCAGCCCTCCGCACAGGATGTGCTGCACAGGGAACATCATGCGTATGTTAGGAGGAAGTATGTTAAAAAGTGTCAGCTGCTTTGGGGTTGTCTTTTCTCCTTCCTTAGTGAGAGCCACAACCAGGGCCCAGGGAAATCTTGAGGGAGGAGTAAATATGAAGAGGAAAATGTGCCCTCCTCACAGCTGAATATTGTACTTGTGCGCAAATCTATTCATTGTGTCCTTCAGATTACTTGGGAATTTCTATCGTTTAGTAAGAGACTAAAAGCTTTCCTGGGCCTATAGTCCAGAGTGACCTTGAGCCATGAAGTCATTTATTATGATTTTATTTAGGAAGCTCCAAGTGGAAAACATCAGTATTGGATGTCAATTACTTCTTCAAAAGAAAAAAAAAAAGAGAGAGAAAAATTCAATATGGTTGTCAGGGTAAATCTGATAGAAAGACTGGAATTTAAAATCTCACTTAGGACCAAGTTCTCCTTTAAAAATGAAGGAAGCCTCTTTGGGTACCTTAGAGTTGGCAGGCACCTTCTAGACTTGCTTTTTAAAAACAGGAGTCTCAGAAGTCAAAGTTGCAATGTGTGGACTTGCACATTCTTACTGCAGCTATGATATTTCTCTTAGCAGAAGAACTGTAGTTTCTTATTGGCAAGCATTTTTCAGGTTCTCTTCACAAAGTAGCTTCCTGGAGTTCACAGATTTCCAATTAAGAGTTCAGATTCTTTGATGGAAACTGTGATTTTAGTGCTGTGGTCTCGAACAGTCTGGTGACAGTTTCAGGCCTAAGGACTAAGAGAAGTCTTGGAAGTGGCACTTAGGAGCCCCTGCACTTCATGGAAGGAGAAGGCATCACATACATGAAGAGTGCATACCTTTCCCGCTGTTTTGCATAAAAAAAAAAAAAAAAAAAAAGCCAGTCGGCATCAGCTGGATACAGAGTCAACCCTGCCTTATTAGGATGGATGCTAGGAAATGTGTCTGTTACTTGTAAGCATTCCAACTTTGACCACTCTGAATGGAAAGATCTCTGAAAGGGACACCAGAATTCCAAGATACCTTTGAGATTTGCATGAAAGGCTAGGAAAAAATTGATTCAGATGACTCTCCAGAGTCTCAGTAACTCTATCAACCAAGGGTAGAGGAAACCCCAGAGAGAGTCACAATGATCTGAAGGCACTGGCAGAAAGACCTTAGGCACAGTGTAGGGTTGAGTGGTTGGAGCTTTCTGGACCTAGGGAGTCTAGGCAAAGCCCTCCCATTCAGACTCTGCTTCAAGTTAGATACAGTTTAAACCCAAGAAGTAGTCATTTGTGGTAACTGAAATAATATAACCAGTATTTAGCATGAAAAGCAAATTCATCTTGTCAAAAGTCATTACCTTGAAGGATGTAAGCTGCTAACAAGGCAGCATCTGATGTTTTACAGAGGAGGCGGCCATGGTAGAGATCCCTTTTGATCTGTAGGAAGACTAAGTACCTGGAAAGAAAACAGAGGCAGGAACTAGAAAGGATTTCTCTGATGGCTTTAAAGACATAAGGATAGAATACAAGCCTATCAAAATTCTCGTCAGGGCACTTTTTTACTACATTAAAACAAACTTAAAATGTACCACAGAACAAATGGATTTTCCATTTTCCTGAAGACTTACAAGTACTTTGCCCCAAACTGATTTGGGGTTCAATTCAAAACAACCTGTCCGTTTCCTTCAGTAGCTCAAAACAGAATTGGTGCTTCCTGGCAAAAGCACTGTGCCCCACTCCAGTGCAGGCTTTTGGAAGGAGCCAGCCCCGGCCCACTCGGTGTTGAGAAAGAAACCTGCGTCAGCAGAGAGGGGCCAACTGGGCCCCTCTCTGCCGTGGATTCTGGCCGGTGTTTCTTCCTAAGAAGCGGAGCGGCGGGTGAGGGAACCAGCCCAAGGCCGAGTTCCTCCTCGGCTTACAAGACAACCTGCCCGTGTGTGGAACAGCCTTTGATTACTGGCAGAGCTCAGCTGGACCTTTCAGGATCTGAATAAGTTGTAAGAAGGGGCACCAGGGAAGGAAGCACAGCAACTTGTGGCTGGTGTTTCTTCAAACAGAGAAAGCTCTCACCTCAGATGGAAGCAGGATGGCAAGAATAACGGCTAACAGTAGCTGATATGTAGTGAGCGCTTCCTATCTGCCAGTCCAGGTCTTATGCACTTTACATGCACTATCTCATCTAATTCTCACCTAATCCTTAGAAATAGGTACTATCATCCCCCCCCCCCTTTTTTTAAAACCATACATGTTTTGTTCATTGAAGGTGCTGGGAATACAGAAGGGAACAAAACAGAATCCCCACTCTTATGGAGCTTACATTCCAGTGGGGAGAGACAGACGACAAAACAAGCTTCATGTTTTGTTCATTGAAGGTGGTAACTAATGAGTCGCTGTTGTTGGACATGAGAATATGCCCCACATGACTCATAGCATCCCTAGACCTCTTCTCAAAATTTAGATGGATCTACCAAATCTACTCGTCTTCACTCTGCTTCCCACAGTAAAATGCCACATCTCGGTATGGGGGACTGGGAAGGAGGGAGGGAGGCAAAGCCCGGAAGAGGAGGGAGGGGGAGAGTGCTTCTTTGCCTCTCACTGCTCCAGCTCCCACCTTCCCCAGGCTTTGGCAGGATGTGGAAGCAAACCTTTTGTCCTTTACTCACTGATCATTCCCTGGGTCTGAGTTCATATATCACTCCTTCTGTACCTCTCTGTGTCCACAATTCAGGGACAGCACATACCTGACTAAAGGATATATTTGAAAGGGACAACTAGGCTCTGGGCAGTGATTCTCAACGTCGCAGTGAGAACATCCCCTGGGGGGAGCACATCAGAATCTGTGTGTGTCTCCTGGGTTTGAAAAAGCCTTGCTCGAGCTTCTGATTTGCTCCCTTCCCACCCAGGGGGGACATGCTCCTCCTGACACTGAGAACCATTGTCTTTATGAGGCATCTTTATTTATTTTTCTAAGATTTTATTTATTTGACAGAGAGAGCACAAGCAGGGAGAGTGGTAGGTAGAGGGAGAGGGAGAAGCAGGTTCCCTGCTGAGCAGGGAGCCTGACACGGGGCTCAATCCCAGAACCCTGGGATCATGCCTTGAGCTGAAGGCAGACACTTAACTGAATGAGCCACCCAGGCGCCCCATGAGGCATCTTTACTGATGGGTGCATGGTGGGTGCCTCTAGTGAGCTAGAAAGGTACAGGCTTTCCACTGCTGAGTGGGGTTTCTTTAGACTTCTGGAGGTAGGATAGCTATAGGGGGTCAAGGGTAAGACCACAGGAACAGTGTCAGGCAATGGAACAGCAGTTGAAGGGAGTAGGGAAAGGGGGGGCAAGTCAATATCCTAAAAACAAAGCACAGCTTTCGAAGACAAGAAGTGAGCTCATGAAAGAATCGACCATTAGCTTCAGGGGACAGAGCTGTACTAGGGGTCCCCCTCCCTTTTCTGCCACGGTGGCTTTCATCAAGCTTCATGTTTTGTTCATTGAAGGTGGTAACTAATGAGTCGCTGTTGTTGGACATGAGAATATGCCCCACATGACTCATAGCATCCCTAGACCTCTTCTCAAGAGAACATGGCATATTCTCCCCTGCCACACATGGGCCTAAGGAAGACTATCTTGTTGCCTGAGACACCGCTACTTGGGCCACTTTGTTACAAGGGAAGAGATCAGCCTGCTGGGGCCACCCAGCCCAGCCAACTCCTGATGAGCAGGCTAGTTGGGTTACCCCATCTCAGAACCTCAGAATAGGAGTTAAAGAGCCTAATTCTCTCATACGTGAGGAAATAGAAGGCCGAACATGTAGAGCGACTTGTCTGAGGTGATACAGTGATCAGAATCAAGGAAGTCCTCCTGACTCAGGGCCTGAGGCTTTTTCTACCTCCCTGGTAATTCAGTTAGTTATTAGAGAGAGGGGTCCTAAAGGAAGTCAAGAGAACTCTGTCATCGAAGAGAAATTCTCATTAGAACCAAACAAATCAGACCAGAATTAAGACAACAAGCTTATTCCTTAGGACACTTCTTGAGTAAACTTCGCCAATCTCTTCCTGGCCTCATCTCCATTTTTGCTTTAATGCCAGTGTTGTCCTAAATTAATGGAAGCGCAAATTGGGACTATCCAAAGGCAGAGTAAGTGAAAACCTAAAAAGACAGCCAAGGAAAACCTGTCTTTCTGTGACATGTACATCTCTCCAAGGTATTGGCTCTGGCACTGTGTTTTCTGGGATCAGAGGGTGGAGATGAATCTACAGATGGCTCCAGAATTAAAGGTTCTGACCTCTGGAGAGAACTGGCATCTCCTGAAGAGCTTCTCCAAAGAGTTCTTACTTTGGCCCTGACTTTCCTTCATCAGATTCTTTGTCCCTGGCTTCCTCTATAATCCTATAATCATCTCCTTGCAGTCAGAGATGCTTTTTTTTTTTTTAATTTACCTTTAATATTCTAGGGAGCCTGTACATCTTGTGCCTAGCTCACTTACTCACCCTTCCTCCCACCCATCATCCATCCATCCATCCATCCATCCATCCATCCATCCATCCATCCATCCAGTTCTGAGCACTTACATGTGCCAAGCACTGCCACGAGTGCTGGGAATACGAAAGGGAACAAAACAGAATCCCCACTCTTATGGAGCTTACATTCCAGTGGGGAGAGACAGACGACAAAACAGTAACAAAACAAAATAATAATTTACTGAATGCATGTTGTGGGCCACCCACTGTACTGTTGTTTGCTGGTTGGTTGGTTTTAACTAGGCTCCACGCCCAATGTGGGGTTCAGACTCACGACCCTGAGATCAAGAGTCACACGCCACACTGACTGAGCCAGCCAGGCGCCCCCACACTATACAGGTTAATGCACACCCTCACATGCAGTCCTCATGACAACTCTGGGAGGTGGCTACTGCTTTTCCTTCCTGCTTCATGGATGAGGACATGACTGATTGGAGAGACTGTTGCTTGCCTTGTCTCACAGCTAGTTAAAGGACAACCTGGAATTTGAACCCAGTTCTCTTCGATGCGTTAGTCTGGGGTTGGCAAACTATGACCTGCCACCAAAGTTTCCAGTGAAATACAACATTTTATTGGAATGCAGCCATTCTCATTCATTTAGGTATCGTCTCTGGCTGCGTTCGCACTGCAAAGGCAGAACTGAGTAGTTGTGACAGAGACCATATGGTGCACAAAGTCTAAAATACTTACTCTCTGGCCTTTTATAGAAAACGCTTCCCAGGCCATCTTAGCCTAAGGTAGGCTCAAGTGGTGTTCATCGAAGGAATTTATGACCTATAAACTGCATTCATTCTCGAATATATCCCGTCATTCGGTTAATACCTTTTGTGAGCGCCCCCACTCAAACGTGTCAGGCAGTTTGTTTCCTTAGAAGGAGGCGCCATTTGCACTCAGTTTGCTTCTACTATTTAACCTTGCCACAGAGTTCATACACCTGCGGTCCCTGTTAAACGCTAAATCTGGTGCCTAATCCCCATTTTCTCTGCCTTGTCTCTAGCTCAGACAAGAAAATCTATTTATTACTTTAAAAAATGACAAAAGAGATTAATCAGGATTTGGCAACTAAATTTATCATCTGGGAAGAGTCCAAGAGATAAACTGAAGCACAGTTCTTTACCCCCTATTTCATCCCCTCCTCTCAGCCTGGCTTTATGGGAATAGCTGAGACGGCATTGAAATTTAGGACCAATATTGCTAGGAAAAAACACACTGACAGCTAAATTAGTTTGGCAGGAAGGTGGCATGGAGGGCTCTAAGCCAGGAATGAATTACAGGTATTGAGTGAGGCTGGGGCAGGTACCCACTCTCTCAAGATCAGTAGGGACATGAATGAGGAGAAAGACTTGGCTAATTCCAAGGCCTTCACAGAATGCCTCAGAGGGGGAGGCACGAAGTCTCCATATCAGGCCCAGGCACCCTGTGCTTCACACTCCCAACAACGCTTGGAAAATGCATTCTAGGGAAGGCAGGCTGGTGAGGTGGAGAGCAAGGGGAGAACAGTCGAGGATGCTCAGCACAGATGTGCGCGGAAGGGGGAGAAGCTCACACCCTTGTCAGTGCCTTTGAAGCCTGCTGACCTGGAGAGAGGCCTGGCCATGGCCCTCATGCTGTGCCACTAGGACTTGGATGACTGGTCACCTGGGATGGCTTTTTCTCTGAGTCCTCAAAAACTAGCTGCTTAAGTGGTAGGACTCTAGCTGGTCGGGGAAAAGGACCGAGGAGGAGTGGGGAGTCTCAGAAAAGAAGCGCCTTTAACCTCAACAAAGGAGAGAAGCCACAGCTAACTGTACCTGTGCCCTGTGCGGAGCCCTCGGGGGTCCATGGACCACGTAATCCATCTGGCAGCCTCTGCTCAGGGAAAGGCTTGCCGGGGTCGGGGGCGGGGCAGAGTGTATCACAAAGTACAAGACCCTAGTGTAGGGGTCAGTTCTCCCAACAATTCCATGCGGGAGCTGTTACTCTTCCTCATTTTATAAATAAGGGATCTGAAGGTCAGACAGGTTAAATATCTTGGGTCCAAGGCCCAAGCTGAGAAGTGACAGAAATAGGATCTGAGTTTCCAGGTCTATGCTGCTTTTTGAGTAGGATAGTCTGTCCATTAGTATTATGGAGGAACATTTGATTTAGAAAATTGTATTGTTAAGAGCTCCAAAGGGCCAAGATAACCATATATTTTTGCCCTCTAATCAAATCAGAAAGCCATGTGTCTGCCGTGCTCTCACTGGCCGCTCACTGAGTTGTTAGAATCATCCCTGTCATCCTCACTGTTGGTTGCGTGAGGTGGAGACCAGGAGATCCTGAGGTGTGGTGTTAGGAGGCAAGGTGCCAGGTTCTCAAGAAAGAGGTGTTAAGTTTGCCCAGACACGTGGACAGGAGTGTGGCCTTCTGGGTCTGCCTTGGGATCACCACCTCTTTTGGCAGGGAAGCAGGTTGCGGGGAGAGGGACAGGTTCAGAGTGAGGCAAATGCTCTGAAGGTCCTGAGCAGGGCGGGCTCGTGCTCCTAAAACTACAGGATTGCTCCTGTACTTGGATGAGCAAAGTGGGAGCCACATCCACTTCCGTGTGGATGAACAGAACCTGCCGTTCCCATGCCCGGTAAGGAGCATGAATGCCCTCCCTGGCCTCAGTGCTTCAAAGTTGGTGCATGTAGACCGCCCTGAGCAACCCGAGGAAACAACCTTCCTCATCCTCCCGACTGCACTGCAAGATCCCCCCCAGCCTCCACTGGGACCCACGTAAGAAGCCACTTCTCCTCTCCGTCCCACTTCTTTGCTTCCTTTGCACTACTTAGCCCTGTTTCCTGCCCTCTTACTCTCCCCATTTCCTCGTTTTCCTTCTCAGAAAAACTTTAGCTCCTTTTATCTGACATAAAGCCAGTGGCACGCTCTTCGGAACAGGAAGTGAATGTAAGTCCATATTCCTTCTTCCTCCCTTCTTCCCTCCTCTTTCCTTTCTTTGGAATTCTCCCAAGCAGTTCAGGATCTGGAAGTAGATGGCAAAGACTTACAGGACAGAGTCTCTATAACTGGCCACGGCCTCATCCCGGTCTCTGCGGTCTCCAGGGTTTTTGGGGGAGGCGGAGAGCTGGCAGAGCTCTCTCTCTTCCTCAGCTCTAGGGTTCCCTGGCATCATCTCTTGCTCTAGGGCCCCGCCCTCTCAGAGATAACACCAACATTCTGCTCATGTCCAAATTAGATATTTCTAATATAAAAATTAAGGATGCCTGGTACAGAGCATTGCTGAGTCTCTGAGGCAAGACTTTCAGAGTGAATTTGGCTCATATATACAAAACCCTGGTGAAGCTTTGAAACGCCTATTCTTTGACCCTCTTGTAGGATGATGTGGGCACAGAAGTTCCTTCTCATCCTCACGTGGTGCTGGATGAGATAGGATTCATTCCGTGCAGCTGTGTGCCTGCCACAGAACACGGTCCCCACAAGGAAGCGTTCATCACGGGCCAGATCCGTCAGCACACTGGAGTTTATCCACTTGGATTTAAAATCTTCAGTGTTTCCCGGCTTATTTTGCAGTGTCCTGCTTTGGCATTTCCCGAGGACGTTAGGACACTGGAGTCTATTTCAAGCAACATCCCCCTCCCCCAACAAAAGCAACCCACCCTCTCCAAAAACATCCATGGTGGCCACAGCCTTGGTAAAAGAAAAAAATGCTTTTGATTAAGTAATGACTCCAGGTCTCCTTATAGATGGCTAGTTTACGTGAAGTATTCACACTTCTCGAAGGAAAGCAGCTCACTCTGTTCCAGTTCCATTGAGGGGGTGAGCAAAGAAAGCATGTGGAAATGAAATACAGAAGAAGTAAGGTTATATTTAGGAAGATTCCTTCCTTATAAGAGTGAGAAGCTTCCAAAATAGAGGATCGGAGAGGCTCCAGTCCCTCTTTCCTCTCCAACAAGTCTCAGTGGCTGAGGGAAGTTCAGCCTTACCTGGTTATCTCTTCTTTCAGGGCAGCAGGATCTGCGGGGTAAAACTTCACGCGGAAACACATGGTGAATGGAGGCTGGGCTGCAGAGACAGAGATGTGCCCGTCTCAGGAAAGACCCTTCCCCCAGAGGATGACCAGGCTTCCCTCCCCACTGGGATGCATCATCAGAAAGTCCTCACAGGTATAGGGCAAACTTATACAGGAACGGTGGGCAATGACCAAGACTTACTAAATGCGGGAGGTTTCATCCCACCCTCCCCAGGGGTGAGGCTCCCCACCTTTTCATGAAGAATACTTACATCTCAATTGCTTCACCACAGACTTTGTAAACTCCAACCAATGCTGAAACAGAGAACACAGAACAAGAAAACCCGAATGAGAAGCAGTGTCAACTCTAACTTGTTTTACCCAATTTAAATAACTGGACAGATTGTAGCCCAGGGTGAAAGCAGCCCAAAGCTTGTGATATGTAGGCTTGGAGAGCAGAGAGTGATAGGAGTTTTGCAAGTAAGCTCCCCATGGAACCAGCTGTGAAGGGGGAAAAGTTCCAGCTTCAGATGCCATTTCTGGGCTTCCCTGGCAATGCTGCCTTCCAAAGTAGGGTGCCAGGGTTCTGAGCCGTATTTCTGGCATACCATTAGGCACAAGCGAATGCACGTATGTGTAATGGGGACAAAGCCCCGCCTGTCTTGAGCAGGGAGACGCTGACATTAGTGGATTGTGTGTGTTTGTGTTATGTGCCAGCTATTTTTTTTTTTTTGGCAGGGGTGGGCAGTGGGGACAGAGGCTATTGGTCGTGGCTCTAGAAAGTATTAACAGGTGGAATTTCATCAATGGTGAGAAGGCAGGGATGGCTGGTGCATCCTCCATCTTTGTTTGAGTAGCATATTGCCAACCCTTGTGTTAGGGCATACATACTCAGATTCCTTGGCATCCAGGGATGTTTAAAGTCTCAGTCTCATAAGATAACTAACCACAACTAATGTGTAGGATCGTATCGTTTTTCCCTTGGATTTTCGTAGAGGCAGGATATAGTAGCAATACATTTTTTTTCCCCCATGGTACTTATGTTTGCGGAAAGGAAGCAATGAGATCATTCTATAACTGTTTCCCAGTTCTACATGAATGCTTTATAAAATGCATTATTGATGTTTGTTGCTTTTATGCTAATCAATAAATTTGACAGTTTGCAGAAAGCTACAACGGCTGTTACTTGGGATTTGATTATCTGGAAGTAGACTGAAACCATTAGCCATAAGCTCTGTGAAGGCAGAAAACTGTCAGCTGCCGGTGCCCTGAAGAGTGTTCAAGATACAGCTACCAAACGGACGAAGGAAGCGGGTCCATGCTGGGTCCACATCTCCCTCTTTTCTGGCTACTTCCATTTAGAGCAACATCTTGGCAGAACCTTCCCTCTGGCAGGAAAGAAGCCAGGGCCGTGCAGACAGCATCCTGGCCTCCCGCGGTTCCTAGCTCTCACCTTCTGGGCTGGGCTGTGGGTCACACAGTTAATGGACCCACTAAGAGCCAGTTCCTCCGTCAGCTCCACATGGATAATCTGGGCTGACATTCTGCTCTCTTGCTTCCTCTGATCTGAGTTCCCACGAGGCTGGCAACTCATTATAGCCACTCAATGTGGTTAAGAGGTCCTTCTCACATTACACGGCCCACCGCGGCTTGGCTTCATGGGGAAGCAAAGGCAAGAGATGAAATTGCACAGGAACAAGTGGGGTTCGAGGCTGAGCCTGTGAAGGCGGAGGAGGCCCGTCTGATTGGAGCACGTCGGAATTGTGTCCAGCTAGGAGAACACAGCGAGTGTCTGGGGCTCAGAATACCCCCAGGCATCTGAGGGATAGATTAAAATAAACAAACAATGGAAGATAGAAACTACAAGGGAAGACCGTGAGATGCGTTCTCAGCAGAAGGCAGGTGGAGCTGAATGACAAAAAGCCTATTCCCCTCGGCCAGGGCTGAAGAGGACTTCAGTCTGCACTGTAGTGAAAGGCTGTTGGAGACAGCGCCGGGTGGGGGGGGGGGAGGTGAAAGCCATAACAGCTTGTCCAGGAGATTTTAAGGGTCTGGTAGAGAAATCAAGAGAAATCAGGATCCCCAAAAGGGAGTGATGGCCAGAGTTACCCTTTGCAGCGGTCTGGCTAAATCTGGGTCCCACAATCACTAGCAAACTGATAACAGGAGACTGGGGAGGAAGGGTCAGGAGAAGAGAAAAGAAGGTTCAGAGAGGACAGTTTCCACCCGTATCTGGGTCATTGGGCCAATGTGGCACGATCTGGAGGCTCTGGTGGCTGGAAAGGGTGCCTCCAGTCTGAAAGGAGAGTCTGAGAGCAGGCTGAGGCCCTGGACCTGAGCCAGCAATAGGCTCCCCGCTGTGGGTCCCCCAGGAGGGACCAGGAGCGTTCCCAGACCCCACGGGCACCTGTGCAGGCAGTGAGGGGGTGGATGTGAGCTTGAGTTCTGGTGCCCCAGGGGAGGAGGTTTATTTTAGGACCTCACAACCTAAGGGAGTGGGGAGCTTACCCCCTCCATTCTCTACCACGAGTCACCCAATCTAGGGTGACAATTTCCCCACAACTCTCAAGCACCTTTCCAAGCCTCTCTGCTCTCCTTAACCCCTCAGCACAGTCACAGAACTTCAGAAACTGTCAGGTATGAATTCAGCTGGAACCTTAGAACCCATACAGAGCCTGGCATCAGACAGCTCCGAGCTGGAGACTGGCAGTGCCATACGCCTTGGGCAAGTCACTCCTTAACCTGACATTTTATTTCCTCAGCCAGAGAATGGCTATTTGACTTGTGGATACTCGGCTTATTTGTATAAGGATTAAAGAACATGTGGGAAGCTCTTAGCTTCATGCCTGATAGAACTCAGGGCTCAACATACATGGGCTGAAAGGCCTGGGTTTGTGCTCAGTGCAGAGCCCAGCACACAGTAGCCGCTCCATACAGGTTTATTTCCCCGTTTCTCCATTTCTTTATATTTCTCTGTCTCCTCCTGCTTTGGTCTTTATCCCCTCCATGTACTCTCTTATTCTTCTTAAGCACATTTTGACCTAACTAGAAAATAATGAGGATATGTTTTGTTTCTTTTTCTTCATAAGCCACTCTCTTCAGGAGATGAAGAGAACTTGGGGTAACCTGCCTTCCCTCTTAAGAAGAAAACAGCTCAGACCAAAAAAATAAACAACAAGAAACCCCCTGGTAAAAACAGTCCATCATTTTATAGTGAATGGACACCTACAGCATGTGAGGACATGTAGCTTCCTGGTATCATGGCCCTTTTGAGGTTCTAGAGCTAAGGACAGTATTTACGTCAAGACTGGAGACTTCATAGGGCAAGGGGCTGACCTTACTTCCTAAACAGTGGTGATGCTCAAAATTCTGCTGAGCCAAGAGGACCAGAATATGTCAGAGAAGGGGGCAGGGCTTTTCAAAAGAAAGGGATACAGTCCTATGGATTCTTTCTTTAAGCTAAAGTGTTCAGCAGAAAACTCTAAATGTGACCTGGAGACACAGTGGCTCAGAGCATCAAAGAACAAAACAGCACTTGACTCTGGCATGCTGAGGCGTGTATCCATTCACTCATTACCTGCGGTCCTGGGCATTGCTAGGGGACTGTGCCTTCGGGGGCTCTGAGGCCCCCAGTGACAACAGAGATGGAACCCATGTTTGGAGCTGTGAAGAAAATCAGTGAACCCATGGAAGGGGGACCCTCTGGGATTTTGTGCTGATAATATCTTTGGAGGATGGTAGACCAAAGTGGGGGGTGGGCAGGGGTATAGGGAAGGGGGAGACAGGCCCGAATGCTTCTGCATGTTTTCCCACTTCAGTGGGGGCACCAGAGAATACATCCCCACAGAAAGGAAAGGGCTGATAAAAAGAAGTTCTAGGAAGTGCAGATGTCTGCTAGTGGAGCAGCTGGGCAAGTGGAGGGGGAAATTTTTGGCATCATACACCATGAACTCACCCACTCATCACTCCTTCAGCAAAGTCCACTTTGGGGACTGAACGTCCACTACATTCTAGGCCCTGTGCTCGTTCTATGGGATGTAGTGCTGAGTGAGAGAAAGTGCATGCACTCATGGAACTTCCATTTTTGCCCGGAACACAGGTAATCCAACAGGCAACCATAGCATGGCGTAGAAAGTGCTACAAGAGGGGTAGCACAGGGCCTGTGGGGCACACAGGAGGGACCCCTCGTTCACGGTGGGGGTGGGGGAAGAATCCCTGGAAGAAGTGCAAGTCCAAGCTGAGACATTACACGTGAGAAGGAGACAGCCAGAAGCAAAGCGTGGAGTGCGGAGAGGGGAGGAAAGGGAGAAGAGATGTTCTGGACAGCGGGGCTGTACAGGCGGAGGCTATGGGAAGAGAGAAGGATGGCATCTGGAGAGCCACAGCAGGGAGGAGACAGGTCAGGGGAGGCTGGGGCCTGGGGGTGACGGACCTGTTCTCATCTCCGTCCGGAATGAGCCCCGTGTCTGTGGAGCAGAACGAGAACCGAAGCATTTGCAAGGTGCTCAGGGGCCCATGTCAGTTCGGCTCGATCTCTGTCCTGCGCAAACTGGTGGAAGGTGGGGCCCTTCCGAGCCGGAACTGTGTGGCTCAGCTCAGTCACTACAGAGCGGGCAGGAGAGGCTCAGCCTGTGACCTGTGCTCGAAGACAGTAACACCAGCCCCGCTGCCCTGCCACCAACCGGGCAGCTTTGGGCAGATCACGTCAGCCCTCTAGGCTGCCAATCTCAGCATCTGCGAACGGCGGGCCACACTCGCTGAGCTCTGCCAAGGTGGCTACGTGATCTGAAGAGGTGACGCCCAAATGCGGGGCCCGGGGGGCCACTCATCCCTGAGGCTAAACTCAAGAGTATGAGTGGCAGTCCAAGGACTCAGGCTACTGACCAGCCCTCAGGAGGTCAGCGAATATTTGCGCTTCAAATATTGACTTACCCGCTGCTTGTCTGGGTCCACAAAGCGGATCCCAAAGTAGTCTTTCTCAAGAAGGTTCAGGTGGTGGCAAAGAAGGTCAAACAGGTACTGGCCCTTGGCATCTCTCTGCAAAGAAAGCAAGCTCCATGGAGAAACGACAGGGCTTCTTCAGTGTAACTTCGTTTTGATTGTCATTAAAAACCATTCAGGGGCGCCTGGCCAGCTCATTTGGTAGAGCATGAGACTCTTGACCTCAGGGTCATGTGTTCAAGCCCCACATTGGGCCTAGAGGTTACTTAAAAAAAATCGTCTAGAAGTTGGATGAGGATATGAAAAGGGCACATGTCTGTAACCGTGTCCTCCATATTGTGATGCATTAGACAGTCTCTCAAGTTCCAAGGCTTTTTGCACCTGGAAGGAGCCCAAGAATCCTTCAGTCCACAAAGATGTCAGAGAAGTCACAGGAGAGTCGGGTAAGCCCAGTTGCAATCTCAAATGCATGAAGCTTTCCTGAACTTGTGGGAGCGGGGCAATCAGCGTGGGATACACTGAGTCCAGCTGGTCCTGCCTCTGACATAGATCCTGAATCCACCTTCCTGTCTCCAACCCCATAGTCAAGCCACCACCATCTCTCAACAGCCTCTCTCCACATAGCAAACACGGTGACCACAATTTAGACATGGGACCTTTTTTTGCTGAATATGTAACACAGGCATACTAATATATTCGAACGTACAAAAGAATACACTATGAAGGGCAGGTCTCCCTTCCATCCTGGTCACCCTGTGCCTCAGTTCCCCTCCCCAGAAGCAACCCATGACCAGCTCCTTGTGTATTCTTAATGTGGGATTTTATACACGGGCAAGCCCATATACATATATAGCACTTTTTAAAATATAGTGGCAGCATATTTTATGCTGTATCCTATTTCTTGTGGTTTTTTTTTTCTCCTACCAAGGGTATCTTGCGAATCCTTCTCTGGCAGTACATATAGACATGCGTCACGGTTTTTAACTGCTGCAGACCACTGGGATGAACCCACATGTACGTACCCGAATCCGTATTCGTGGAATTCGTTTCTTATCTGCTACTACAAACAACGTGGCAGTGAGCACACAGTGATCTTTAATTAGATCACCACTCTTGCTTAACACTGTCAGCGGCTCCCCATCGCTCTCAGAATGAAACCTAAACTCTGACCATGGCCTCCAAGGCTCTAACACCCTAGCTCGTGCCTCCTGTGAACTCCTCCTGAATCATTCTCCTCGCTGCTCTCGCCACGCCTTCTCTCCCTGATGCTCCAAGGCCTTCCACCCCTGGGTCCCTGTATGCCCTCTGCCTGGACGGCCCTTCCTCCAGCTCTTTCCATGGCCACTCCTTCTCTCGAGGTCTCAGCTCAAATGTCCCCTCTGCAGAGGGGCCCCTCCCAATTATGATCTCATTTATCCTGCGTATTCCCTTCATGGGACTTACAACAATCTGTAATTGCCCTGTTGATTTGTTTACTTGTTTATTTACTGTCTGCTCCCTTGCTAGGCTGTAGTTTTCCTGAAGGCAGGAGCCCTCCCCCAGAACTCAGCACGGGGCCTGGCAGATGGCAGCTACATCCTCAACAATTATTCACTGAATAAGTGAACAACCGAATGAACAGAAGGTAGAGGGTTGGCTAAAAGTTTTCATAAATTAGGAAATTAGGCCATTTCTAAACCTTTAACTTCTCCTCCAGGGACCTGTGTTGGTATCTGGGATGCGCTGGGAGGAGAATGACTTGCGGGAAAGTGTCAGAATATCTGGAGCTCCGCAACACAGCAATCTCGAGGCCTATCCCCAGTGGTCCCTGCAGCTCCGCGGAGACTATCATCTCTGGGGGGCCTGTGTCTCATTTTGCAACCAAAATCAAGGCTGACTTATAAAATCCGAAGGATCTCACCTGTGTGAAGGCCCAAGGGCCTGGCACTGCTCCAAGAATGGGCAGACCTCTCAGACCTCCACGAAAGGTTTACACCTCACCTCTTCCCCTTCTGCCAGCTCACCCTGTACTTTCCAAGGAGAACTAGGGCAGGATATCCAATCTCTCAGCAAATATCTTAAGAAGCTTATCCTTGCAGGATTGGAAGGATGAGTGAGTAGACAGCTCAAGTAAGGAAGGCAGCGCCATTGGGCACCTCCCTTCCTCTTCTGCTGGCCCCACACTCCCTCTTAACACAATCCCAAGCAGCTGCCCCAATTCTTACACCCTTTGATCTCCCACCAGAAAGAGCTACTCTTGTTACGACTCACGCTGGGACTTCTGGGCAGTGGGTTATAAACCAGGTTTTGCGAAAGACTCCATCAACAACTGTCTTTTTGGGCAGGGACTGCTAACTCTTTCCTCACCAATACCCCAGAGTGTGGGAAGAGCTTAAACTCTTTTTTAAGGTTCTTCTGGGAGCAGAGGAAATGTTTCACTCCATCCCAAGCGGCATGTCCTGTACTATTCTCTCTCCCAGAGCAACTGGAATGGAATATTAAGAAGCAGTTGCATATTGTGAATATTTTTCTCTGAAAATTTTACTTTGCATCGAGGTGGCTACTTCATGGTGATCAGTTAGGGTGCGTTTTAATGGCTGACGTAGTTCACTTCCATCCCTACAACAACCATATCAGCAGGAGCCTGGGGTAGCCATGGGGAAAATGTGTCTCGTGTGATAGAAATCACAAGAACTTTTAATGAGAATCATGTCTGCCATAAAAATAACTCATTTGCAGGAGCGGGCAACTCGGATACATTCGTAGGGACCTTAGTTGGCGAGAACTTTATATTCAGTAGATCTAAACTCAGAGTTCTCCCACTTCACAGGAAGAAAAAACAAACATGGCTTTTTCTCTTCAGATAGTTACCAAAAAAAAAAAAAAAAAAAAAATCCCATTATACTTCCCTTATATCAATAGAACAGGATCTTTTTTCTTGCTACTTTTTAGCATCTGATGAAACTCCTGCTCCCCACCACGAAGTCATAGTTCCCTCAGGTTCCATTTGCCGGTGGTAGATGCATGGTTTTGAGCTACAAGGCTCTTATGAAGACTAATGAAGAGAAGCATCTTCCTTTACTGTTTCTCTGAGGCTGGAGGGTGGGAGGTGAGGGGAACGGGGAGAGAGGCAGGAACAGAGTCCCTCCTTATGGCAGAAGTCCATCAAGTTTATTTTTTTTTAAAGATTTTTTAAAAAATTTATTCATTTGACAGAGATACAGAGAGAGAGAGCGAGTGAGCATGAGCAGGGGGAGAGGCAGAGGGAGAAGCAGGCTCCCCACGGAGCAGGGAGCCCGATGCGGGACTCAATCCCAGGACCCCAGGATCATGACCTGAGCCGAAGGCAGACACTTAACCATCTGAGCCACCCAGGAACCCCTCCATCAAGTTTAAATTCCTGGCAGAAACACAAGGCAGCATCACTTCAGAGCACTGCTGGGGCACCTTTCACAGAGGGTTGCAACCCGCCCCTCTCTTGGAACACTCACGCCAGGGGCTGGCGAAGTGGCCTCAGGCAGCCTTGGGGCAGGGAGTCACAGTCAGCTGAACCACCATGGTGGCCTCCCTACGAGAAGCCATCGGCAGGGGTAAGTATAGGAATTTTAAACTTCCTGGCCTTGTACTTTCAGATGCCAGCCAGCTGTGTCCTAGGATCCTCTTTCTGTGGTCTCCCTGTACTACATCTGGGGCTTTCTGGAATATTCTGTGGTCTCCGAGTCTTCTCTTTTGGTGGGATGGCAAAATCCAGTGAGTATGGTCTTCTCTTCCCTTTGCATACAGTTGCTCTGACACCACAAGCTGCACCGTGTGTTGTGTGCTGAATGTTGTGCCATTGATTACGCTGGGGAAACAAGCACTTGCATTGACAGGTGATTACTGTTTATCACAAAGTCAGGGCTCCAAGCCTGAGGATGTTTATCTTCAGGACAAGTGAGCTGCAGCAGGGCACCCAAATCCAGCTAAGCCTCTGAGGTTATTCTCTTGCCAAAGATATTACTGGGTCAACATAACTTACTAATACAAATCAATTTGTATTTTGTAAACCACAATAGTACCTATTTGAAAATAGTTTACTCTCTCTGTATGGTGTGCAGAATGATGGATGAACTCCTTAGAATCACGCAACTCTCAGGTTGGGAGAATTCATACTCTTGCTCCTCCCTGGAGCTCCAGGCTCTGGTTCTCTATTCTTCAGGGAAGAGACTGAGGCAGCAAGCAGTAAGCAAGTGTGGGCGAGTGACCTAAACTTATTCAAGGTTAATTGCATTTTCTGCCTCATAATCAATAACTTTGGATAGGAGAGCAGCTTTATTCTAACCCATCGTGGGGTTAATCCCAGGGACTCTGGCATAGTGCATCCTGATCAGAGGGGCTAACATGTAGAAAGGCCCCCACTCATTAGGCCTCACCTCATTCAGTCAGCTTACCCGTGAGGTAGGCAGATTTTACGTGTAAACTACTTGAGTCTTGAAGAGGGCAAGAGCGATCACAACTTTCTCAGGCCCTGGGCTACGTGCTATTAAAGAGGAACTGGCCACGGTTTCCTGGGCCCTTAGAGAAGGCAGACGTGAGAGGGAGGGTAGTAGGCAGTGGTATCTGCAGTCCAAGAGCACAAGAGCCCAGGGGTGTCAGGAGGCCACGGCCAAGGAGGGGATGCCTAGAGGAGAGGGCAAGAGCTGAACCAGTTGTCCTTAGGCACCCAACAGGGAAGGATGCGGCTGCAGGGGTGGGACGGCATCGCAGCCTCAGTTCTAGCTCAGCTTTATATTTAAATTTCGTACAGGCCAGAGAAAGGCTGCTTTCTTTATCAGTGTCCTCTGAAGGCATGTGTGCGCCAGTGTCTGCCAGGTTCAGGAGCAGATGATGTGGAATGCTCCTGAACGTCACAGAGGGACGGCCACAGAAGCTCATCTTCTCGGGGCCATGGCATGAGTAAGCTGAGCCAGAAAGTGTGAATCAATTCCTGGGGTGCATTCCTGCCCCTGTGTTCACACGCTACACCAGCCCAGCTTTCTGAGGGGAGGGAGGACAAGGGGCCCGCAAGGGCGGGGAGGGGCAGATTTCTTAACATCAGCACCTTCCATGCTCATTTGCATTTTTCTTTGAAGGGAAGGAATCCCTGCTGAGCTCCTGGCTCAGGAGTCCGCTTTTCTTGCTTAGTCGTAAACCAACAGAATCTGTCCAGGAACTGCTGAGGCGGCAGCTAGAAGAGCCGCCAAGCTCACTCCGGGAGAAGACAGAGCAGCTCATTCCAGGGAGCAGTGCAGCCGGCCCGTTTTTGCGGCAGGTCACCCCAAATGCAGCAGACTCACAGGGGAGCCCGACCCAGCATGCTCTTGGCTCCTCACTCTCAGAGGAGACGGATGCCAGAACTCGGCGGGTAGGCCCAAGGATGGGGCCCATGCAGGCGCTAGGGATCCAGGCCAAAGTGTCAGGAGCCATGCAACCAGGGGAGCCAGAGGGCCATGGGGTCCCCGGGGAGAGGCCAGGCCCCAAGTGGAGGGAAGTCAGAGTTCAGAAGGAGAGAACAATGCTCACCCTGACTCCTACAGCCACTGGCCTCACCTAGTTCTTACTAAAGATAGCAACTTCCTGCCCCAACACCACCTCCCTCCTTTTGATGTGCAAACTGAGGGAGCCGGGGTGACTTTTATGATGCAAAGAGCTATCTGTAGGTTCAGATGCCAGGCATGGTGCCTCAGGGAGTCCTGTTGGCAGTCCTCGCTCGGGTCAGAGAACCGGCTTAGCTCAGTGCCACATGGAATGGCCTGCAGAGGATGCACACTCAGGGTGGGGAAAACACAGTCTGGAGCATGGAGGTCACTGTGTGCAAGCCAATGTCATGGGAGGGAGGACAAGTGCTCCATCAGCACAGATGGCCAAACCAGCCTCAACAAGATCAACTAAGACCCTCTGAGCAGAACCTTCAAACCTGCTGTTGTAGAGTCTGTAAGAGTGGGGCTAAGGGAAAGGCTAGACTTATTGAGATATCAGCGGTGATTTTAGAGGCAAGGCATCCTCATGCCTCTGCGGGTTCCTTGTGCCCAGTGAAGTTCCTGGGAAGGAAAACACTCCGAGCTGGGCCTGAAAAAAAAGCAAATTTGTCTATCTTTCCCACAGGGAGGCCAGTCTTACAAGTCACGTGACCCTCAGAAGCATCACTGTTTCTTGCTATCGACTAAGTTTTGGTTGTACTTTTCCAGCCAGTGCCGAATATCTCTGTGGACTAGTCATGTCACAGCTGCAAAATTACTGAAAACTCAGCAAGGCTTGTTAGAAAAAACTCAGTACTTTGTATTTTTGTACTTTGTGAATCTCATATTCTCTCTTACACACACACCCTGTGCCTCTCATAACATGTTGCTTCAGATCACTTGTAAAGAAATCCCAGCATTTTGGGGCAAACAGACCTCTCCTTGCCCCCAACCCTAAAGACAGTTTAACAACTCATTTTATTGCCTCCCCACTCCTTCTCTTTTGCAAAGGGCAAATGCCCATGTTATTTGGCAAATCTGGGAATTTCTGGGGCTATAGGGAGTGGCCTGGGTGGCCAGGGTCAGAAATATGGCAAGCTCAGCAATCTAACTGGTTCTTTTAGCCCTGTAGCTATTCTTTCAATTTCCCTCCCTCTCAGCAGAAAACTGTTTATTTGCCTGTACCAACAAACAGGACAGATTCTGAGTTGGACACAGCCCATAAAGGAAAGAGGCCAGGATTTCTGAGTCCTAGTGCAGTCTCCTTTGCAGCTGTCCTCTCGGGTCACTCATGTTCCCTAGAAGTTGAGATGGGGGCAAGGGGGACAGGGAGGGGAAGGGCTCTGGGAGGGAAGGTGGCGGAGGCCCTGGGGATGAGCACCGGGCTTGGAGTCAGGGCCCTGCTCTGCCGCATCTCAGCTTGTGACCTCAGACCTGTCCCCCAATCTCTCCGAACTTTCGTTTCTTTATCCAGAAAACAAGGTTAATACTACATCTCCCAAAGGATGATTGTGAGGTTTAAAAACAAGAGACATAATATACATAAAAACCCCGTGTATTTTTCCTACCAAATTCCTCTGCTTCCTGGGACCTGTTCTTTCCTTAGGCTGAATGGATGTGAACATGACAATGTCTTAGCAATGATCCACCGCACTCACTGAACAGAAACCAGTCCTCCCCGGAGAAGGACACTTAGGTGGGTTCTGGCTCTCCATCAGCCTGTGCAATGTACCCTGGCTGATGGGGATGGCCACTATTTTGGAAATCTGCCCCACAGGGCTCTCAAAGCGCGGATTTGTGTTTTCTCCATACCCCAACGCCATTTTCCCGAGGCTAGGCTGGAAGAAGAGTAGAAAATATCAAATATATGCCATCAACCCAAATCCTTCGGGGGCCTGACAGCTTCTACTCAGGGCCACAGAGACAAAGAGCATCTTATGACGTGCTCTGGACACGTTCCTAACACTTGGGAAGGAGGAGGTGAGTGCGGTGGGGGATGAGATACGACATTTATAGTGGGGAATAGCCACTATACCTTTTAATGCCTTGGCATCAATGAGAATAAAAAGCAAAAAGCAAAAAGCATTTGGCAAAATGTATTTCATTAAATTAACCCGGAGCCGCTCTCTCTCTCAACAAACATAACTGGTGCTCTCTGGTGTTAAAGTTAGGGGAGCTAACTGTTGTCTCAGACTCTTCCCTGGCACAATCCTCAGGTGACTGCCCAACTTGTTGACACAGAAAAAGGGAAGGATGGACAAGTAGAGCCCATAGCTCTCTGACCGGAGCCCCGAGTTCCCCGGAGCTCATTCAGCCACTCATAGCCCCTGGCATTCCCAGCTGGGAGAGACAGGGCATGCTCATTGCCTCTCTTGAGAAGGATGGACAGGGCCGCCCTTGAAAAGCCCCTCATTGGAGCAGTGAGAGCTCTGAGGTCGGGTGCCGGGGCCTGACTCTCTGTGGTCTGTGGTCCCGGGGCGGGGGGGCCCCACCTCCATGAGCATCTCCCTTCCCAGCACGAAGTGGAAACCACCTCACTGGCACCACACAACACAACTGAGAGCTGTGGGAGAGGACAGAGGCAGCTGGGGCCAGGAGCCAAACAGATGGTAGAGAGATGGTTTACCATACAAGTGCCGAGGCCTGGGAAAGCAACATGACAAACCCCAGCTCTCCCAGCAGTGGCTGTCCCTTTGGTGGAAGGGGAGGGGGGAGAGGGGCAAGCTAGGAGGCAGATGGCCAGCTCACTTAAAAGCAGAGTTTCCTTGATAAACAACAAATTCAGAACCACACCAGAGGTTCCCAAACTTCAGCCTGCATCACCTGGAGGGTCGTTAAAACAATGCGGGGCTGCTCTCCTAGGGTTGCTGGCTCAGTGGGTCTGGGGCGGGCCTGATAACGTGCATCTCTAACACGTTCCCAGGGGATGCTGCTGCTGGTCGTGGACCAGTGGACCCGATCCACCCTTCTCCGGCACCCGCTGGTCCCGAGCTGCTCTGGGAGCAAAGACGTCAGGGATAAGGGAGGAAACGCAGATATTTGAATTCTGCCACAGCCCACCTCCGGCAGCCAAGTTCTCACTTGTGTTCAGCCCTCACGGTGTCACATACCAAGAGTATCGACTTTAGAGCATTAGGCTTGCCAGGGAAGTGCTGTGGAGAACTCTGCTCCTTCCTGCCAGGTTTTCAAATTCTGCCTTTTGTGACAGTGCCGGCTGGAAAGTTCAAGTCCCCAGTTACCATTTACTTCCAATGGCTAAGGAGCTCAAAACTCACTGCTCTTTTGCCACGAACTAGATCATTGCAAAGTAAAGCCCGCAGTTACCCTCCAAACCTAATTCAGAGAACAAGCCCCTTCCCACCCCAATTCTGCTGTCATAGGCAGGGAATCTGTTTCAGAACATCTCCTCTCCCAGCCTCTAGTGTCTCTTGTCTAGGAGGTGGGTTGGGAGCTGCCCCAGACCTCTGCCTAGTGCTGTCTTCCCTCTATACCTGTGCTCTTCCGGCTTCTCAGTCAGACTTCCATCTTGGCTGCCGTGAGCTGCCTTCTGCTTCCTCTCTCTTTTCCAGGAAAGAATCCAGCTGGCCCTCTGTTGGGGGTGGGGAAATGGGTGGGTACAGAATATGTGCCCTGGAGATGCCATTCCATGCCCAGAAGTCAAGTCACCTGTGTTCAGCATAGATCAGGGAGTCAGGGGCAGGAGGGGACTGATGGGAGAAAGTAAAGGCCCGTTCTCGGGCAAGTCATTTTCCTCCATGAGCCACGGTTTCCCTGTGTGTACATGATCTCACATCTCCTATGTGCCCCAAGTCTCTGATTCTGTTATTAGTTGACTGGAGTAATCACACTCCAGGCCCATGTTCTCTTCAATGAGGATAAAAAAAAAAAAAAGTTTAACAGAAAAGGCTAACCATGCAGCTGTAGAAGGTAGAGGTCTAACACATTTATCGCTAGTTTAATTAATTTAAAAAACTCAAGGCTGTTGCTCAAAGTAAATGGAAAGAGTAACTAAACAGAATTCATTCAATTCTAGAAACCGCCTCTAGCAGGCCTGAGACAGTAAAGGCCATTGTGTGAAACTATTATCTTGCTACGAGTCTGGTCATTTTCTATTCCACTGTGAGCGATGGAAAAATCCCATTAGATCATCCATTGCACATCTCTGGCCTCACACAGTGAGGACTGTTGCAGAATCTCCTCAGGATGGATCCTGAGCCTCTACCTCCCTCTCCTCTCCAAGCTCACAGTTTCCTCGACTATAACCAGAGTGCCAGTGGGGCTCCTGAATTTCTATACACAAGGGCCTTGGGGTGACAGTCTGGCTATTTTATTTGCACAGCCCTGTATAGAAGATTAACTCTTCAACTGTCCAATAAGCAAGGGATAGGGAGTGACAGAGATGGGAAGGGGCTGACAAAGTGTCCTTTCCAACCTCATCCTGCACTGTCCTAAGTTTACTCAGAGGGAGAGCCTCTGAACCAGGGCTGAGGTAGAAGCTAAGGGTGTGGCTGTGAGGCAAATGCCTCCGGGTCCACGAACCTCAGTTTCCTGAGGCTTCTCCCAGATGTAATACTTTAGTGGCTGAACAGCAACAGGTGCCTCTTGGTCTATAAATAATTCCTGGGCTTGGAAATATATCTGCTAACATGCACTGAGGGATGACCAGATCCCCAGGGCATCAGGCAAGAACATGGTCCAGGCCTTGCGGTGTGATGGAGAAAACAGAGGAGGCAAGACTTGTGGAAGTATGTTGCTGCTCCTCTGCAGTTTTTCAGCCTGAAGAGCAGGAATGAGAGCAGGGGAGGCAGGAGCCTTGAGCCCAGCAGCACCCCCGAGGCCTCTGGCACCTCCCTGTCATCTCTGTACAGCAAGGCCACCAACACTGAAACCAAGAGTCCCCTGAGGACTGGCCGAGATGTCGCTGCTGAAAAAAATCTTGCACATCTGCTGCAAGCTGAATATCGTGTAATTTGAAGGCCAAACAGTGGATGACAAACCACTGGGACAAACACTCAGTTCAGTATGTATTTATTGAGGGCTTCCCCTGGGCCAGGCCCTGCTTGAGCATTCTCAGGGTTGCAGAGATGGGGATTTAGAGACATGAAAAAGGGACTTGGCAAAAAGTCATTTTCTCTGCTCTCATCTCATGGCACTCATCACCCTACGTACGACTGCCCTGTCCTATGCTGCCCCTCCAACCTTTACGTCCACATTCCTCCCCATTACCAGGAGAGACGGAGCATGGTAGCCAGCGTCTGCAGGCTCGGTGCACAGCTCCGTGCCTTGTACGTGACCCTCAGGAAGTATTTGAGGGTCAACCACTACATGATATGACCCGGCTGATAGGCCCTCCCTCCGGGCCAACCCCTAATACCCATTGAGATCAGGGTAGGAAGGAAGAGAGAAGCACCATGTTGGGATGAGACTGTTCCTGGAGATGGAGTCCCTGTCCAGAGCAGTCTCACCTAACCCTGGAAATTCATTGCAGGCTTGGTCTCCCAGATATTACCTTTTGTCTAGTTTTCTGCTTCTAGCTCCCAAAGGCTATACTTGAGTGGACAGGGAACTCCCAGCCTAAATGCCACTGGGCACCAGAAAGGTACCTACAGTACAGCCCAGCTCCAAAATAACTGTTTAGGCCACAGTCATTAGAAAGGAAAACATGGGGCTCCTTCCAGGAAGGTCTCTAGCTGGGTCCTTGCCATCGGAAAGGGAATTAAAAGTTCAATACTGGAAAAAGACTAATCGTTACATCTGCTTAATTAGATTGATGTGAATGTCATAGCCAAGTTCTTTTTAGGGAGTTGATGTTAGAAAACATTTACAGGCTCCTGGGCTCACATGGAATAGATTTAGGGTGTTTTTAACTTCTGGAAATTATCAAATGCCTTCCTACGGCAAATTTCACATGTCTCTCGGGATTTCTTCCTTCCCTTACAATTTTTCTGATGCTTTGCCTGTCTTTCTAAAATATTTCCTGACAGCTGGCTAAGGTGCCACAGGATCATCTTCAGGCTTCAGCTCCTTAGACCAATGGGTGATTCATAACACAAGATTGGATACCTGCCTATCCCTTGTCAGAGGTCAGGTTCCTCAGGAAGCAGAGACTCTGGAATAAGTTTTAGCATGCCCGAACATGTTTCAGAAGCGCTCTTGGGATCAATGCCCATGGAAAAGAGTGGAGGGAGGCTGGTGTAGGCAGAGGGAGAAGCTGAGCTGGGATGCGGGCTGGTATCCACCTGGCTGATCCATGGGGAGCTCTGGAGTTAGAATGGCCCTTCAGAATTGTTCCAAGTTGAGCCAAAATAACCAGGCCTTTTATACCCCTGCCTCGAGCAGTCACTGGATGTGGACCACTGCCAACAGTACTCCCAGGGAGACTGATAGGATGTCAGAGTTCATCACATCATTCTCAACACAAAGCCAAAATCGTAACTGCCATTTCCTAAGAGCCTATCATGTGCAAAGCATTCCACCAGCAGTATCTCTAATGCTCACAACAATTCCACAAGGAATGTTTCTATTAACCCCATCTTACAAAAGAGGAAACTAGGTCTTAGTGGAGTTACATGACGTGTCTAAGACCACATGACTAGTTTGTGGGACTCAGACCTAGGCCTGCCTTGCCCCAGAGTTCACACTCTTCGATTTTCTCATATGGTCCCTGTGGAAGCAACCTACAATTCTATCCTTCTCTGCAGGTTTGGGTTGGCTTTATAATCCGCTGGCTATATATCTAAATATGTAGTTAAGCCCATTGGTTGAATTCTTTTCTGAATTCTTTGAATCTCTTAGAACCGGGTACTACTGGCCCACTTCAATCAGAAAACCACTCCTGTTGGAAACAGTACAGATGCCAGCCTTCTCCATGAGGGCACACAAAGGGAGAAATCCCCCAAATCAACAGGAAACCAGTAACATAGTCACCAATATTTGAAGACGATGAAGAAGAAATAAGGTGTATTTAAGGCCAGATTTTTTTTTCTTTTAGAATTTTTTTGGGATTAGAATATTTCCAAATTTCTACATCCTAGAGATTAGGGATCAGCTGGTAACCAATCCCAAATCCCACAGACTGGGGAGCTGAGGCTGGAGTTGGTTGTAACATGAGAGATCATATGCACTCTTTCTCCACCCCCAAAGGCTAGTATCAATCTTGTTCTCCCTTTGTACATTCCAGATGTCCTTAAGCTTCAACATGACATGCAGAGGCCAGAGAAAATCATCAGCTCCTGAAGAGAAAAGCTGCTTCAGCAAAACAATGCATCCCTGGCAAGTTTATTCGGCCTTGTGGGTCTTTCTCTTCAGGTAGAATGCCTTCTATATTTTCTCTGGGGTGTTGTTTTCAATCAGTCAAAGATGCTTCCTCAGAAAAGTTGTGACATCAGACTGTGTAAGTGGCAGTCAATGGAATGGGCCCCAGAGCAGCCACCTCAGTGTATTCAAGTTCTCTCTGCACTCCAAGTAAGAATTCTTTTGAGGCCAGGTTACTTATACCTATTCTCCCTGACCAGGGGGACTCTAGGGACAAAGAGTGATGGGATGATTCCCTCAGTTTTCCCTTAACTGAAGGTGAACCTTATTTTTGGGTAGGGGAGAATCTCTCACAAGTCCAGTGGGATGGTATGTGCCATCACAGAAGTATGTACAAGGCACAGGGATGATCTGGTGGAATGAGACTACCAGAAAGGAAGTGATTTACAAATTGAGTTTTGAAGGGTGCATAGAAGTTGCCAGCCTAGGAGTGGTATGTTGCAGAGGGAAGAGCATGTGCAGAGCAGGCAGGGCGTGTTCCAGGAATTTCAACTAACTGCACTGGTACAAGGAGGTCTATTGCAGGAGATCAATATGGGGAGGCAGACAAGGGCCAGATGGTCAATGGCCCTAAATGCCATGCTAAGGACTTGATTCCATAGGTGATGGCAAGGGGTGGAAAGATTCTCAGTGGGAATAAGACTTGAGTAGATTTCATGTTGGTGGAGGAGGACTGGAAGACAGTAAGACCAGAAGCAGGGAGACTAGTTGGAAAATCTCTGTAGCACTCCAAATGAGCTCTGTGGACACCCAAACTAAGTTAATGGCAAGGAGGAAAACTGTGATGGGTTAAATACATTTTTAGGTGGCAGAATAAAGGGTGATCAAGTGACCAATTTGAAGAAGTGTGTGAATGAGGAAATGGAGGATAATTTCCACAATTTCAGTTCAGCAAGGAGGCTGGGGAACAGGCTGAAAGCCTATCTTTATTTTCTTTTTAAAGATTTTATTTATTTGACAGAGAAAGAGAGAGCGCACATGCACAAACAGGGGGAGCAGGAGAGAGAGAAGCAGGCTCCCTACTGAGCAGAGAGCCCTATGCGGGACTCGATCCCAGAACCCCGGGATCATGACCTGAGCCAAAGGCAGACATTTAACTGACTAAGCCATCCAGGCGTCCCAAGGCTATCATTAAATTAAGCATCATTATGATGACTTTGATGAATGGGTCATTAATTCTTTTAAGGCTCTGACTACTGAATTAATTAAGAATATAATTAAGATTTCTTAGATCAGTCATTACATTGGTTTATTTTTAGAGCACACTGTTTTGGCAAATCTTGTCTTTTAAAAAAATATTGTCAGAATACATTTCTTTCTTGTAGGACCACAGTTGAATTCAATTAGCAAAGCATAGAAACCATGTGTGTATCAAGATTCGAGGCTTTTTAAAAAAAATTTTTTTTCAGAGAGTGAGAGAGAGAGTGTGCCTGAGTGCACAGGGGAAGGGACAGAGGGAGAGGGAGAGACAGAATCTTAAGCATGCTCCACACCCCACGCAGAGCCTGATGTGGGGCTTGATCTCACAACCCTGAGATCATGACCTGAGTCAAAATCAAGAGTTGTACACTTAACCAACTGAGCCACCCAGGCTCCCCTCAACTGTAAGATTCTTATTGAAGAAATATATTAAGACAATTACTAGCACTCATATTTATCATCAAATTAAACATGACAGCTGCAAAGTGTTTTCACTTTAAGTTGAATCTCAAATGCTTCATTTGCATTTTCTCTAAGTCAGGAATATTGTTAGGAAAAGCCATGACTGCTGGTATAAGGGCGGGGGTGGGGGAGGAATGTTTCATCTTCAGTTCTACTGAGTTGAATGAAATATTTTAAGTTAATTATCTCTGATCTGTCATTAGGGGATTTGTCCATATGTGTTTTACAAATTACAGCTGCTGCTAGGAATTTACAATTTAAGAATTTATGAGGGTCAAGAATATGGAATTCCAACTAATATCTGAAATGAGAGCCTCAAAGACAAGAGTCCTCACATCTACTGCCTCCATATTCTAGAGCAATTTAGTACAAGGGCTACTGCTGAGATGTAGACATTTCCAAATACAGTAACACTAAAACTCATTATGGGTTTTAACAACTTGCTTTTCAGAGTCTATGGGGCTTTGACAATCTAAATTTAGGTCTGCTTAATGGAATGGCTTTGCTTTAGAAAACAGATTTTTTTCCAAGGGCTTTATAACCCTATTCTCCCAAAATTCATTTAACCTTACTCATTTGGAAGAGGGGGAAGGGATAGGAGAGGGCCAGGATTACTTCGTGGTGTCTTAATTTTACATGTTTACAATGAAATGAAATTTTTATTACTTTCAATGAAAACATATATAAAAGTTAAAATATAAATGAGTCATGAGTAATTAGGTATTCATTATCATAACACAAAGTTCACTTTCATGAATAAGTGTTCCATAAGATAAAAAGTACTTTAATATTAAGGATTAATAGGACCCAGAACTTTGTAGTTCTGGACATTTCTCAGTACTTTTTATTCACCTATTTCCTTGGTAGAATAGTATCTCCCCCAAATTCATGTCTGCCCGGAACACCACAATGTGATCTTACTTGGAAATAAGGTTTTAGCAAATGTAACTGGTTAAGATGAGGTCATCCTGGAAAAATGTCTGTTCATGTCTTCTGCCCATTTCTTGATTGGATTATTTGTTCTTTGGGTGTTGAGTTTGATGAATCCTTTATAGATTTTGGATACTAGCCCTTAATCTGATATGTCATTTGCAAATATCTTCTCCCATTCTGTTGGTTGTCTTTTGGTTTTGTTGACTGTTTCCTTTGCTTTGCAAAAGCTTTTTATCTTGATGAAGTCCCAATAGTGCATTTTTGCCCTTGCCTCCCTTGCCTTTGGTGAGGTTTCTAGGAAGAAGTTGCTTCGGCTGAGGTCGAAAGGTTGTTGCCTGTGTTCTCCTCTAGGATTTTGATGGACGCCTGTCTCACATTGAGGTCTTTCAACCATTTGGAGTCTATTTTTGTGTGTGGTGTAAGGAAATGGTCCAGTTTCATTCTTCTGCATGTGGCTATCCAATTTTCCCAACACCATTTGTTGAAGAGACTGTCTTTTTTCCATTGGACATTCTTTCCTGCTTTGTCAAAGATTAGTTGACCATAGAGTTGAGGGTCCATTTCTGGGATCTCTATTCTGTTCCGTTGATCTATGTGCCTGTTTTTGTGCCAGTACCATACTGTCTTGATGATGACAGCTTTGTAATAGGGCTGGAAGTCCGGAATTGTGATGCCGCCAGCTTTGCTTTTCTTTTTCAACATTCCTCTGGCTATGCGGGGTCTTTTCTGGTTCCATACAAATTTTAGGATTATTTGTTCCATTTCTTTGAAGAAAGTGGATGGTATTTTGATGGGGATTGCATTGAATGTGTAGATTGCTCTAGGTAGCATTGACATCTTCACAATATTTGTTCTTCCAATCCATGAGCATGGAATGTTTTTCCATTTTTTGTGTCTTCCTCAATTTCTTTTAAGATTTTATTTATTTATTTGAGAGAGAGAGACTGAGAGAGAGAGCACATGAGAGGGGGGAGGGTTGGGAGGGTCAGAGGGAGAAGCAGACTCCCTGCCAAGCAGGGAGCCCGATGCGGGACTCGATCCAGGGACTCCAGGATCATGACCTGAGCCGAAGGCAGTCGCTTAACCAACTGAGCCACCCAGGCGCCCTGTCTTCCTCAATTTCTTTCATGAGTATTTTATAGTTTTCTGAGTACAGATCCTTTACCTCTTTGGTTAGATTTATTCCTAGGTATCTTATGGTTTTGGGTGCAATTGTAAATGGGATTGACTCCTTAATTTCTCTTTCTTCTGTCTTGTTGTTGGTGTATAGGAATGCCACTGACTTCTGTGCATTGATTTTATATCCTGCCACTTTACTGAATTCCTGTATGAGTTCTAGCAGTTTTGGGGTGGAGTCTTTTGGGTTTTCCACATAAAGTATCATATCATCTGCAAAGAGTGAGAGTTTGACTTCTTCTTTGCCGATTTGGATGCCTTTTATTTCTTTTTGTTGTCTGATTGCTGTGGCTAGGACTTCCAATACTATGTTGACTAGCAGTGGTGATAGTGGACATCCCTGCCACGTTCCTGACCTTAGGGGGAAAGCTCTCAGTTTCTCCCCATTGAGAATGATATTTGCTGTAGGTTTTTCATAGATGGCTTTTATGATATTGAGGTATGTACCCTCTATGCCTATACTCTGAAGAGTTTTGATCAAGAAAGGATGCTGTACTTTGTCAAATGCTTTTTCTGCATCTATTGAGAGGATCATATGATTCTTGTTCTTTCTTTTGTTAATGTATTGTATCACGTTGATTGATTAGCGGATGTTGAACCAACCTTGCAGCCCAGGGATAAATCCCACTTGGTCGTGGTGAATAATCCTTTTAATGTACTGTTGGATCCTATTGGCTAGTATTTTGGTGAGAAGTTTTGCATCCATGTTCATCAGGGATATTGGTCTGTAATTCTCCTTTTTGATGGGGTCTTTGTCTGGTTTTGGGATCAAGGTCTACATCCAAATGGCCAACAGACACATGAAAAAGTGCTCAACATCGCTCAGCATCAGGGAAATCCAAATCAAAAGCTCAATGAGATACCACCTCACACCAGTCAGAATGGCTAAAATTAACAAGTCAGGAAATGACAGATGTTGGTGGGGATGCGGAGAAAGGGGAACCCTCCTACACTGTTGGTGGGAATGCAAGCTGATACAGCCACTCTGGAAAACAGTATGGAGGTTCCTCAAAAAGTTGAAAATAGAGCTACTATATGATCCAGCAATTGCACTACTGGGTATTTATTTATTTATTTATTTATTTATTTAAAGATTTTATTTATTTATTTGAGAGAGAGAATGAGAGAGAGAGAGCATGAGAGGGGGGAGGGTCAGAGGGAGAAGCAGACTCCCTGCCAAGCAGGGAGCCCGATGCGGGACTCGATCCAGGGACTCCAGGATCATGACCTGAGCCGAAGGCAGTCGCTTAACCAACTGAGCCACCCAGGCGCCCGCACTACTGGGTATTTACCCCAAAGATACAAAAGTAGGGATCCGAAAGGGTATGTGCACCCCGATGTTTATAGCAGCAATGTCCACAATAGCCAAACTGTGGAAAGAGCCAAGATGTCCATCGACAGATGAATGGTTAAAGAAGATGTGGTATATATATACAATGCAATATTATGCAGCCATCAAAAGGAATGAGATCTTGCCATTTGCAATGACGTGGATGGAACTGGAGGGTATTATGTTGAGCGAAATAAGTCAAACAGAGAAAGACATGTATCATATGACCTCACTGATATGAGGAATTCTTAATCTCAGGAAACAAACTGAGGATTGCTGGCGTG
The DNA here is from genome assembly GCF_011800145.1 of Mirounga leonina. Taxonomy (NCBI): domain Eukaryota; kingdom Metazoa; phylum Chordata; class Mammalia; order Carnivora; family Phocidae; genus Mirounga; species Mirounga leonina. The sequence continues at coordinate 20,588,548 of NW_023270839.1, forward strand.
GGGGGTGGGGTGGGAGGGATGGGGTGACTGGGTGATGGACACTGGGGAGGGTATGTGCTCTGGTAAGTGCTGTAAATTGTGCAAGACTGTTGAATCTCAGATCTGTACCTCTGAAGCAAATAATGCAATATATGTTAAGAAAAAAAAAAAGAAGAAGAAGAAGGTAGCAGGAGGGGAAGAATGAAGCGGGGGAAATCGGAGGGGTAGACGAACCGTAACAGACGATGGACTCTGAAAAACAAACTGAGGGTTCTAGAGGGGCGGGGGGTGGGAGGATGGGTTAGCCTGGTGGTGGGTATTGAGGAGGGCACATTCTGCATGGAGCACTGGGTGTTATGCACAAACAATGAATCATGGAACACTTCATCTAGAACTAATGATGTAATGTATGGGGATTAACATAAGAATAAAAAAATTTAAAAAAAAAAAAACAGAGGAAAAAAGAGAGAGGCAAACCAAGAAAAAAACCTCTTAACTATAGAGAACAAACTGATGGTTACCAGAAGGGAGGTGGGGTGGGGATGGGTGAAATAGGTGATGAGGATTAAGGAGTACACTTTTGTGATGAGGACTGGGTGTTGCATATAAGTTTTGAATCACTGTACTATACATCTGAAACTAATATTACACTGTATGTTAACTACCTGGAATTTAAATAAAAACTTAAAAAAAGAAGCTGAAGTACTAAAATAATTATTAAAAAATAAAAAAGATGAGGTCATCCTGGATTTGGGTGGCCCCTGAATCAAATGGGTGGTGTCCTTATGAGCAGGCCTCTTGGACACAGACACATAGAGATGGAAGATGGACGCAGAGGCTGGAGGGATGCAGGCACAGGTCGAGGGATGCCAAGGGTCGCCAGCGACCACTAGAAGCTAGGATGAGGCAGGAAGCATTCTTCCCTAGAGCTCTCAGCGGGAGCATGGCCTTGTCAATGCCATGATTTCAAACTTCTAGTCTCCAGAACTGTGAGAAAGTAATTTCCCGTTGTTTCAGAGCCATGCAGTTGGTGATTATTTGTCATAAATAATCGGCCGTAGGAAACTAGTATTGCTCTCTTGGGCGAAAGTCCCACTTTGTGGATGGCGGTCCCTTTGGCACTGAATGTGGCCTTGCGTTATTTAAATGTTTTCATATATACACGTATGTTATGGTTTCATATGTGTGTGAGATTTCAATATCTAAAATGACAGTCTCATAGTCAAAGTTCAATGATATTTACATCCCTCCAGCACACAGCCATGCACCAAAAAGGCATTCAACAAACTAGTTCTGAAATGATACCCTCAAAACCTTGCACTCTTGAGGACTCTTGGTTGACAAATCCTAAAGTCACAGGTACTTAGGAGAAAAGTATTTTCCCACACTAAATGTTCAATTAACCAACCAAGAATTAATTTTCATCACTTTAAAAAGGAAATGCTACATGAAAGAGACTACTCAGAGGTCTTCTTGTAGGCTTAGCTGGGCTTCTTGGAGTCCATCCCACGCATACATAGTTAAGTGTCAGCCGGAGATCGGGGCAGAATTTATGCGCAGAATTTGGGGCTCCCCCTGTCTGTCTCTCTCCTTTTGGGGATTTTCCTCTTCATTTTTCCAGCTGCTGTGGTTGTCCCAAACTCTGACCTCTGTGGGTTTGATAAACACTGTGGGTTTCTTTGCATTTTAAACGGCCTTACAAGATACTAGATGCGACAGGCCCTCAAGCTAAAAGCCATAAAAGAATGGGAACACACCCACTGCTATTTCTTTCCCCCAAGAGTCGACCCTCCTGTTTCTGCCTGCTTTTGAATCATGCTCCAGTGGCAGGAGGTGGTTTGTAAAATTTTGTCCAGCATTTACAGATGTCTGTGGAGAGCAGGTTCAATAGAAATTACTCGGCTATTACAGGCAGCAGAAAGTTCCTTCACTAAAAATTCTGAACCCATTTTTTAAAAATAAATTTTTTCTCCTGAACCCAAAGAACTAGAAAGAGTACTAAACAAAAACCAAAATCACAGTCAGTTATAAGTGGTGGGGGGGGGGGGGGGCGGCGACAACACTGATTTAAATTACCACTCAGGAAATCGCAATTTAATTAAATATGAACGGATGTTTACCTGTTACATTAGAATGTCAGTCTGAATGAAGAGCGTTCTGGAACCTGAGCCCTTTTATGCCTGCCACACCCCCATTTTGGGCCCACCATGAAGTCGCCGATACAAGAAAACACACCCGGGGCGCCTGGGTGGCTCAGTGGGTTAAGCGACTGCCTTCGGCTCAGGTCATGATCCTGGAGTCCCGGGATCGAGTCCTGCATCAGGCTCCCTGCTCGGCGGGGAGTCTGCTTCTCCCTCTGACCCTCCCCCCTCTCATGTGCACTCTCTCATTCTGTCTCTCTCAAATAAATAAAATCTTAAAAAAAAAAAAAAAGAAAACACACCCAACTTCATGTACACACAACCATATGCCTCCAACTCCAAACATACTGGAGTGCGACACAACCTTTGTGAAAATTCCTTAGGGATATGGAGGAGGGGGATACACAGCATGGCAGAGAGCAAAACAACCCCCCGAAATTGCCGTGTAAACTCCGATGTCTCAATTCCTCCAGCAGCGACCCAAAGCCCCTGCCCCATGCCAAGGCTTGACTTCAGATCCGCAGATCTGCCCAGTATCCAACTCATCACACCAAAGGCAGCATAACTGGCCCATTCAGCCCGAGGATTCTCCTCATAGAGAGGTGAGGTGTGTATACGTCTGTGTGCGATAGTGCGTAGCATGACTGAAAATAGTTGTACCTTAACAGTTTTCTTCTGTCATAGTTACCTATTCACACACATGTGGAAATAACAGGAAGGAAAGGGATATGTTTCAGGATGGCAGAGTCTGAACACATCATTTCTAATCTTCTCCATTTTTCAGATGAGGAACTTCAGGCTCAGAACCACTGTTCTTTCTCCTTTGGGATGTCTCTAACGTATTAATGTGAAATGTAAGAGAAAGCATGAAAGCTACGTCTGGGAGTCTTGGGGGAGAGGAGGGGAGTGGAGGCGGCATTGTCTTGTGTTCAGGAGGGAAGGTCTGGGGGCTGGGGTGGTTGAGGGAAAAGGTTTAAAAGGAAGAGTCTTGCTAGATGAGGCAAGGGACACCAGGGATAGAAGGGGGTCTCTCACTCATCTTGCTTTCTTCTTTCTCCTTGTTCTCCATATGGTGGTGGTCACATACTCAGACACTCCCACCTCAGTTTTAAAGATGGAGACATTCTGAATGATGGCTTCGTTACCTTATTTACTAAAGCTAATTAAAGTAGATACTTTGGAAGTCTCACAGAAAACTTCAGTCTTTATTGTTCCAATTTTAGTATATGTCCTACCGAAGCGAGCACTAAAACTTCAGTCTTTAGAACACTGGATGACACCATTTCAAACAGTAAACCACGTATCTTGGTTCACCGATGAGCTTTAAAAAGTACAAGCTTTTATATTCCTAAACACCTCGTCTGTCAATTTGGGGTGAACGGGTCCAAAGGGGAGAGGGAAATAACCTTGCTTTCCCTTGTCTGTAGAAGTGACTGCTTTTAAAGTTATCACCTGAGCAGAATTTGATGAATACTGCTATTTAGCTGACTTCTGTTTCATTGTATGATAGCCTTTAAAATCTAAATTTCCTGGTATAACTGTCTTGGATAATTCATTTTTAGCAAGATTACACAGGGATGGCTGCTGGATATTTACTTTGGATCTGAGAGTATGACTGAAGAATATTAGCTAAGAAATGTACTATTGGTAGGTTACAAAAAGCCATGTGTGGCCACAAAAATCTCCATTTATACTGTGTTCCAAACTCCATATATTTAGAAGCTCTCATCTCAATTCCATGCTGATGACTTTGAGTTAGGCAAAAACTGACTGTGAAAACTGTCTTCCTATAGAGTTTCAGCATTGTTTTCCAAGAAGCAATTTACAAAAGAAAATTCGTTTGAAATTAAACATCTTGATTTTCAAATGATGGTTTTTATGATCCCTGATTTTAAGGAGGTATCAAGGAACAGGAAGGCATTGAAAGACAAAATGAACAAATGATGAAAGGAGCGGGAGGAGGGCCCAGGGAATAAGCTGAGTCACTGACAGAGGGATTCAAAAAGGCCAAGGCTGGAGAAACACCAGGGCCAGGGAGAGAGTGCCGAGCATCCTGGGAAACTTCCAGCATCCACAGATGCAAGTTTCCATGTGTTGGAGGCAGAGGCAGCTGCAACAGAGGAAAACTGAGAGAGAACTCAGACCCTAACGTGCTTCTAACACCTCTCATAGGGAAAACATTTCCTGCCAGCAATTGGCAAAAGCCAATGAGTGGGTCGAGCTGGTAAGTTGTCAATAGGTGTGTATAGTCTCCTACAAGTGGAGATGCCGGATAAGAGGGGTGGAGAGAGAAGGAGAAAAGCCAGCCAGTGCTGACCAAGTGCTCCCTCTGTGTCGAGTGCCCTGTTCAGCGTTTCACCTGCATTCTTTAATCTTCACAGCCGCCTTTAGGAGATGGCTGCTATTATCATGCCCACTTAACAGATGGGAAAACTAAGGCACAGGGAAGGTCAGTAACCAGCTTACTATCACATAGTCAGTGGCTGAGCTGGGACTTGAACCCAAGCAGTGTAGCTATAGAACCCAAATACCTAATCTCTGTGCTGTATGATGTTTTCCAAAAATAACTACAAATAACCAAGTTGACAGGATAAAAGACACTGAAAGTGTATTCTTCTCTGACACGTGGCTGCTGCCTGGGAAATCTCTAGGATATTGGGATGGAAGCCGTCAGTCCTCTTCAGGGCTCATCTCTGCCACCCACCAGTATTTTTAAGTAAGGTGGCGGGGGGCGGGGTTACCTACCCGAAGCTATACTTTCTCCTAAATTCAAGTATGAATAAGTTAAAGAATTTAAAATGTCTGAATTTTTGACATACTCACTTCATTATATTACAATTTTTACTAAATGTCAAATACTCCTTGAGGGGAACATTTCAGTAATTTGGTGCCTGAATCATGTAGCAATTATAAGCCTAACTTCTAAAGCAGTTTCCATAAAGAGGGTGTACTTTTTTTTTTTCAAAGTATGTATAAATCACACACGTACTGATACTCTCTCTATATATAAGTTATCTTCAAGCCAAGTTCCTATTTTTTTTTCAGGCTCTATTTATATGCAACCAGTTCTAAGAATTCTCAGAAAAGGACAGGCCTGAGACTGTCCCCTCACTAACATCCCTCAGAGCAAAAGTTGTCATCCATTTTTCAGGCATGACCCACTTTAAGGGTTCAGACTCTGATGAGTCATGTGCATATCTTCTAAGGACCTTGATGGGTCCAAATGAAATGAAATGAAAATGACCAAAATGTTCAGAGTCAGACACTTTAGTCTCTATTTGCCATCTGCTCACAGATTATAAGACTCGAATCGCATTTTTGTAAATAAAAATTTAGAATTCAAGGATTTCTTTTGGGGACCCTTCTCCTGCTTCACAGCCCTATAGGCCCAAAGCGGCAGCAAGTAGGCTGTTGGGCTCCCCTGGTTGGTAGACAAAACCTGCAGGGAGAGAACTTGGGGAGGCTCACCCATGGGGGCACCACAGGCACCCAGGCTTACCACTTCGGGGCCCATGTGGATGACGCAGAGAGGCCCCTGACACCAGCACCACTGCCCAAGTAACCACCAGCTCCTTACTCACTGCCTTGCCCCCATTCCCATCCACGGCCATCCACACTCACAGCCCCCGTGAGCCCCCTTCACAATGGACTTTCCAGCTCTCTTCTAAATCAGCCTTAAGGCCCTCCTAACTTTCCACCAAGTCCTGTAACTGTTCACAAACACATTCTACTTCCTCCTAGACTGTAAGCACCTTTCAGGTAGGGCCCACATCCAATTTCCCTTTCTGGAACTTACGGAGCCTGGTCTGCTACATACTCCACAGATGCTGAATGAGCCAAAGGGTTCTGGAACCCATCTCTGAAAACTGAGAGGTCATATGCAGCTCAGTGGAAGCCACAGGACCGGACAGGCAGCACTCGAGCCTCAGAACATTCACTCCTTGGGCAACGCTGGAGTTGTCAGACTGTTGCTCACATGCCAGTGGTGTTTTCCAGAAGTCTGCTCTGTGTACCCACCAGCGTCCCAAAGGTGAAGAAGCAGTGCGATTAGGCAATGACTGTCTAAACACACATTAATCATGCATTAGGAGTTCTAAATTGAATAGCATGCTACACAAGAAAATACCTTGGACACAAGGCAGCCGTTACTGACAGAAGTGATCTCTCACATTCAGCCATGTACATATTTGGAGAGTAAGTGCATTTCAGGGAGCTCTGCTTACTTAGGAAAAAACCAAACAGGATGAAAGTGGAAAGAATACATATTTGTATGCTGCATGAAGACTCCATGGCTTGGGGAGGGGAGCACTTGTCAGGGAGCCTGGGGCTTTGGAACTTGTATTGGTCACCATGATGGATGATACCTGCTCAACACAGGTATGCCTGTGTCTCTAAATGCTCCCTTCTTCCTTCTTGGTGTGCAGAAAGCCTAGGAGGTTGTCTTACATGGTAGGTTCTGATTATAAACACAGACCCACAGCTCAGGGGGCTCAGCCCTCCCTGCTGAGGTACCAGCAGTTGGTGCAGCCTCTGAAGAAACCCATTCAGATCTCTGGTCTAGAAGCCTTGTGTGCTAGACGTGCTTCTGCAGAACAAGGCGGGTGGAGGGGTGCGGGTGGGAGCAGAATGTGACCAGGGAAGAATACGTCCTGCTTTAATGAGATCCTAAACCTATTCCCTTTCTCCTCGAGAAAAAGGGCAGCAAGTCCTAGTCTGGGGAGGAAATTAAGTTTACCCTTTAAAACGTGCATTCGCATAGATGAAGACCCATGCTCGAACTACACTAGCGTGAAAGCTGATGACAGGTCCTTGGGATGATGGTTCTGTGCCTCTCTCTCCGCCGTCTCAGGCATACTTGGGCACACACTCTCTCCCTCTCTCTCTCCTCTCAGCAAAGTCTCATTAAAAGAGGTATCAACTGAGCTTCTTAACCTCACTTTCACCCACAGCTCCTACATGATGCAGGCAGAGGCCATGCACTCTTATTCAGTGGGCCTGAGTCCCCAGAGTGAGCTCAGCTCGGGACTTGGCATCCTGAGATGATGAAGAGATCTTGAACAACAAGGCGCAGCTGGGACATCCTTACCAGCAACAGCTATCTTCAGAGTCTCAAATGGTTCTCTCCAGCTGCCTCCCGTAGCTATTTTAATAACCAGAAAGGGAAAGCTGGGTGCTTAACAGAATGAATCCTCCCCTCACCATCTTTTTGGTACTTTGATTTTAGGCAAAGTGACACTGACTTGGAACAAGAGAGATATAAACGGAGGTTGGTTAATCTTGATTTCTTTCCTTTAAACATGGTATGAGGCCATATAACAAAATTCAGGTGGTGTAGCCTAGTGAGCTACAGAGGAAAATCACTTAAAAATGTGTAGTATGATAATTTCAGGGTAAAAATGCTTAAGAAAATTGGAAGGAAATAAGAGCAAATCATAATCTCAGTATATTAAGATGCTGAGGTTAAGAGGGCTTTTCTCAGGTTTCTAAATGTTCCATGATGTGATTTTTTAATAATGAAAAATATAAGTAAAATGATTTATGGTGCTCTTAGACTTCAAGAATTAAACAGTTTGTGCTCAGGATAATTTAATATAGATTATAGTATAAATATAGATTACTCAAGATAAATAAATATAGAATATAGATGGACAACATGATGTATGTGAAAGCACCTCACCGCAGTCAGATGGTATGAAAATATTAGATATTATTGCCTTTCAATGCTCGTGAGAATTAGGTTGCCATATCAGCAGACTATTTAGAATGGCTCTTGTTTGTTGTACTTAGTGATACTCAGTATAGATCAAGGGATAATTCACATGCTATCAACCAAAAGCATCCTTATGCTAAAAAAGGGCTTGCCCACTATCTCTTTGAAAATAGAAGAACGATAACCCATGACAGATTGTATCTTGGCCAGGCCTCTCTCCCATCTTGAGAGGGGAGACCAAGCTGCTAAGGGGGCACATTCTTCAAGTCTGAGTTTGTATGTGCATCTGTGTGTTCGCGTATGTTTCCGAGTCGCCATGTGGTCAAACTGCCATAGAGTGTCCCATCCCAGCTGGCCAAGTGGTCCTCCTGGGAGGAGTAAGATCAAACAACAATCTGCTCAGCACAGCGAGCAACTTCCTCACCAGGTGGGAAAATCTGGAGCTGCCCCATACTGACTTTTTATCATGCCCCACAGAAGCAAATGCTGTGAGATAGATAGATATATATAGATATATATATATATAAAATTTTCCAAATACATTTTATCAGGAAGCCAAAGCAACACCAGCATTCATGCTCAGGCTAATGCTCTATTATATGGATTATAATCAACTGGAATAAAACGAATATTTTCCACCACAACTCAATTGTTCTTTATACAGTTTTTAATGAGATTCCACCCAGTGTCACAGCAGTACTTATGTAATTACTCTATATAACTCTGCCAGCAAGTAGGGAATGAAATCTCCTTATCAGGGTATTGCAAACCAGTAACGCCTCAGCAGACCATCTCTCTCGGCGCACTGCTGCATTTTGGCTGGTCTGGGAGTGTGGCCATGATGCAGAGGGAACGTTTGGGTGAGCGGGGCTTCAGTACTGCAGAAGAGCTTTCAGGGATGAGGACTGCCCTTTCCTGCAGTTTCTCAAGAAAATGTTATAGGAAAAGAAGGGGAACCTGCAGCTTCTAAGCTGGGTCCTCTTTGATCAGGATGGTCAGCCTCAGGTTAGTTGAAGGCAGCTTTGCTGGAACCCTGGGACAGTCCATCAGGAAAGAGTAGTGATCAGGAGGGGGGATGGGGGTTGGAGACAATTGTTGGTTTGATTCCTTGAGGAAAACTGTAGGTCAGCAGAAAGCAGAATAAAGAGAACAACAACAACAAAAAAAAGTGCTGCTGAGAAGGAGGTCATATTGGGTCTTAGCAAGTTACTGAAATTAGGAATATAGGCTTCTGCCCCTTACTGCTTGGGACCCCAGAAACCAGGGATTAGACCTTGAAAAGTTCCACTGAGGCTCTGTCCTACGCCCAAAGAATGACTCTCTTCCCTACTTGCAGTTCTGTTTCAGGCTCAGGGGAGGATGCCAAAAGCTGACCCAAGGGGCAGTGTGAAATCCAAGACCACAGTCCAGGGACTTGCCTGCCAGGCCTGGCCAAGGAAAGAATTCAATCAAGAGGACATAGGACAGTCTTGGTATCTGCTAAAGAGTTCTCCAAGAGTTCCCAAGGAGGCAGAACTCCTCAGAATCTGCCGAGGTAGAGTGTGGAGGAGGAGACGGGACCCTGGTATGATGAAGTCCTCACTCATGCTTTCTGGGCTTCTCTCTGGTTGCACTCCCCTCCCTGCCATGCCTCCCAAGCAAGGCTCAACCCAGGGTTGTGAAGGCCAGCAGAGTTAGGAAGCAAGTGTCACTGGTTCTCCTCAACCAAAAGAAGATCAGCAATGAGAAGGCTTGGTCAGACTGCAATAGGAACACACAGTGGAGAATCTTTACTCTAATGCTACACTGGAAGTTACTGTACTCAAGACAGAGACCAGGATGCTCACTAAGCCTTGTAGATCCTTCTCCGCTCTTCACATACCTCCCTTCACACCCACTTCCCTCACATTTCATCTCCAACCTCCCCGCCAAAACAACAGCAACAATAACCTCACACCTTAGCTACAATTTACACTCCTTGTGTAAACAGAAAGGCTCCTTAGCAAGTTTCCACATTGTACATTTCATTTGTTACCTCCATGGGTGGTATTATTTTCACTTAGGTGTGTTAATAGTAAGACTCTGGTAATAATATTCAGCACATTTTTAACCCTCCAAAGGGTATTCTCAGCTATTACGTGGTTTTACACTCTCAGATACAGAATTCACAGAGACCAGCAGGATAGGTGTTGTTCCCAATTTATAAATCAAGAAAATGTAATTCACAGATCTTAAGTGCCTTGCCTAAAGTTTATGGCCCAGTTGAAACCCGTTCCCTGGTTTCTTGATCCTTACCCAAGCACTCATTCTATGAAAAAGTTCTGTGCTACCTGGGTGGAATGATCATTATAGGAGAAATTTGGCAGGGTTGAGCTGCACGTGATGGGAAGAAAGCTACTCAGCCAAGCGTTGCCGGTGCCCAGAGTCAATTAAATATCATCAGGAAAAGGGCGATTCAGTTTGTGCACTTCTCATCCCTTCCTGCTCTCATGCTGCCCCTCAGGATTGGCAAAGAACTGTGATCCAGGCTGCTCTTGTGGGCCAGAGACCCCTTTGCCTGTATGCTCACCCAGGAGATGGAGGCCTGCTGGAGACTGAAACTCAAAGCAGATGGGTGAGCTCATCAATGCACTCAGCACTGCCCCAGGCTCACTGAAGAGCACTATGAGAGACAGTGACTCCAAGTCTATCTTTACAGCCCCCAAATTATTCAGTTAGCCCTATCTGCTTCCCTACCCCAAACACACGGGTTGAGTGAGAGAACAAAGTGAGAATTTGGGGGCCAAAGTAAGATGAGTAATATTAAAAGGCAGGCATAAGAGTGACTCGACAAAGATAAATGGGGTTGCTTCTTACTCCCCCTCATGCCATCCCAAAACGTGTGGGTGATAATGTGTGTGGGGAAGGGGAGTTGTCTCTTCCTGGTTTGCCATCTCTGAACCACAACTGCGGCATTTGACTTAGCATTTCTGTAGCAGCTCTTTCTACAGAGCCTGGCACTGGCCACAGCCGCCTTTTCTTGGCTTGATGGAACAGCCCTGCCCAACAAGATGAGCGGGAGCATGCCGTCCTCGGCGTCAGTAAGACTGTGCCCGCCAGCATGCAAGGCCTAAGGTGAAATTTAACCTTTCTTTGTGAAGTCTTTTCTGATTCCTTCCAATTATCTATGAAATTTCCTTCAAGGCTCAAAATATTCATCTCTAAACTCATGTCTTTTTTTTTTTTTTTTTTTTTTTTACAGACATTTGTTCAGTAGGCTCATTCTCTCACAAGGAATAATCATTAGATCATGTTCTTTCGGGGTAAGGACTGTGTCCCACTCACTGTTTACTCACCCCAAGGTCTGGCAATCATGTCCTGACCACAGTGAGTGCTCTGTCAACAGACGTGAATGATCCCTGCCCCACATCTATGCTGGGGCCTCTCACAGCACCTCTGTGGTGTTCTTCCAGGTGCTCCTGACCATGGTGCATGCCCACCTCCATGGAAGGGACTAAGTAGAGGTACAGCCTTCATGTCACAGGGACAGGATATAAGCAAAGTTGGACCAACTGATAGGGAGTTTGGATGAGGTGGTGGCTGAGGTTTCTTCTAGTTCTGAAACAATAATTCTTAAATTGTGACTAAATGGAAATAAGAGATTAGTGAATTTGGAGGGGAATAATAGATACTGAAATAACGAATAAATGAAAAGGGATTTGGGTATGTTGCAGGCCCAGGGAAATTCCCAAGTATTCAGGGAAAGCGTTCTGGGGATGATACAATCTTAGCTACTCTGTGAAGACGGGGAAGACCATTTCCCAGATAGTAATATTATTGGTGGTACAACAAGGTCTGGTTCAGGAAATGTCTTAAGATAAGATCCAATGAATATAGTGTTGAGTAAATCTGACAAGGACAGCACAATAAATGCGATGAGGTAGTCTGAAAAAAAGGGACGATCTGAAAAGAGAGTGAAGTCAAGGGCACTGTGTGTGTGTGTGTGTGTGTGTGTAGGTGGATGATGCATAGGGTTTAGACTCAGATTAGTCTGGAATCCTGGCTGCCATGCTTATTAGCTATGTGATGCTGGATAGTTATTTAACCTAAGCTTCAGTTTCTTTATGTTTATCATGAAGATACATAGGTAGCTTCATTTGAGATTAAATGAGATAAATGATATAAATAATATATAATATCTAGCACCCATTCATTTAACAGATATTTATTGAGGATTTTGTTTGTGCTAGATAGTATGCTAAGCATTTTACATGGTAAATAATCAGAAAATGGAAGCTATAATTATTATTAGCTAAGAGGACCACATGTCCCCTTTCTCCACCCCCCTCTGCAAATTATATATCCCTTTTGATTCTGGAGTTTTGGAGAAAAAAAAATGGCATTTTACTGTATATGTGAGTTCATTTATTTGCCTTTGATATATTTTGCTTAAAAAGTAAACCCAAAATTTGTCCTCAGCTTTAGGTGCACCATAAATGCAAAATAAATAAGGATTTTCTTAAAGTTTCATCTTTTTAACATAGTCTCTCATTTGTGCACAGTATCATCAAAAAGCCAAACACAGATTCTTCCCTCTTCTTGGAAAGTCATTTCCTGTCATGGTACCCAAAGAGACATCTTGAAAGGGACATGCATGGTTATGTGTCCCCTCTCCAGGGACAGTCTTCTCCTGTGGATATGAAACAGGCTTTGGCAGCTGCTCAGCTATCATTAGGCCAAGGGCAAGTCAACTGCTCTCTCAGGCTTAAAATAAAGTTATCATCTCAAAACAAAAATACTAAGCATTGGACCAACAAAAGAAAGCCAACAGAGATCCAGTTATTATGAGGGATTTTTTATTGATCTTAGGTTTCTCCAGTGAATACCTGAAAATTTGATTTGTATTTCTGTATGTCTGTTATTCGTATTCATGTATGCATGTACATACATAGGTATGGTATTATGGACAAATTGCTAAAAGGCCTTTGCATAAAGGCTGTTCTTTGTGTCTAGATCAGTAAACCAGAAAACTTGAATGAGGTTTGTTTTTGCTAAGCACACAACTTCTTAATACATTTCATGAGCAATCAGTTTCTGGGGGGAATGTATTAGTTTCCAATAAGGGACCAAATTATTCTTCTATTTTATATGTTGCTTGTTTACCAATCATCTGTCTCTACCCTGGTTATAACCAAGAATAAGGTGGCAACTTCAGAGGCTGTTTTCTTGAGATCCTGGCTTTATGACAGAACCAAAGTGTCTTCAGATGGATAATTTGGGACTCATTTGGGGTCTAGGTATGTTGGTGGGAAGTTCCCCACAAGTAAGACAAAGACATAAGGGTAAGTACTAGTACATGCAAACAAGAACTCTAGAAAGTCACTCAGTCTTGGGTAAGAAGAAAGAAGGGCACACATTTATTTTTTCACCTAGTAATTTGAATATATTTTCACCATACTTAGAGGAGATCCATTTCCAAACTAATGCTTAGTTTTCTCTAATCCTTTTATTCCTAATTGACACAATAATCTCTAGGCAGGATAAGGTATTTTCTCTCATAAATTTATAAACCTTTACAAAGAAAATAACTTTGGGGAAATTACTTCAAATGTCAAGTAACTCAAGGGACTTAATCTTGGAATTAATGTTTCTATTTTTAATGTTTTAATCCAGGCACATTTTTTTTTTCCTTAAGGCCCTTCAAGTATTGATGGGACTAAATCAGCTCTCATACAAACACAGCTCATCAGAAGGGAACTCAGAACTTTCTTCCTCATTTAGCTCTTTTAAATCCAATGTTTTGTGGGAAGATGTAAGAAAATAAATAAAATCAAACCAATTAAAATACACATGATGTGAAATGACATATTTTCTGCTCCAAAGTTTTCAACATCCCAGTTACTTAGAAATATCTGGTCACCTAAGAAAAATAGATTAAATGAAGAAATCTCAAAGTCATTCAGTTTATGATCTTGACCCTGGGTCATATATCAACTAAAATATCCCCCAAAGGTAACTGCCTATATTAGTGTTTCTGAACCTTAACTGTGCAACACTACAAAGCGTCAAATGAAATGAATTTTAAACCATTTTTGTTTGTCAAAGATGCTATATAGCACTTCCCCTATATCTATGTATCTCTCCAAAAAGGCTAGAAATTATGAGTCTATGAATTTCAGAAGAAGCAGAAGCAAGGAGGGATTACTAATGTCCATTAATAGTTGGCTGCTGTAATTGCACTCCTGGGTATTTACCTCAAAGATACAAATGTAGGGATCCGAAGGGGTACGTGCACCCCGATGTTTACAGCAGCAATGTCCACAACAGCCAAACTGTGGAAAGAGCCAAGATGTCCATCGACAGATGAATGGATAAAGAAGATGTGGTATATATATACAATGCAATATTATGCAGCCATCAAAAGGAATGAGATCTTGCCATTTGCAATGACGTGGATGGAACTGGAGGGTATTATGCTGAGGGAAATAAGTCAATCAGAGAAAGACATGTATCATATGATCTCACAGATATGAGGAATTCTGAATCTCAGGAAACAAACTGAGGGTTGCTGGCGTGGGGGGTGGGGTGGGAGGGATGGGGTGACTGGGTGATAGACACTGGGGAGGGTATGTGTTCTGGTAAGCGCTGTGAATTGTGCAAGACTGTTGAATCTCAGATCTGTACCTCTGAAACAAATAATGCAATATATGTTAAAAAAAAAAAAAGAAGAAGAAGATAGTAGGAAGGGAAAAATGAAGGGGGGGAAATCGGAGGGGGAGACGAACCATGAGAGACTATTGACTCTGAGAAACAAACTGAGGGTTCTAGAGGGGAGGGGGGTGGGGGGATGGGTTAGCCTGGTGATGGGTATTAAAAAGAGCACATACTGCATGGAGCACTGGGTGTTATACACAAACAATGAATCATGGAACCCTACATCAAAAACTAATGATGTAATGTATGGTGATTAACGTAATAAAAAAATTTTTTTTAGACTGTAAAAAAAAATAGTTGGCCGCTGTTGACATAACTTTTTATTTAGGCTTTTTCTCTTTTGTGTCTGCATCATTGATTGTTCAAACTCTGTTAACTCACTTCTTTCAACTCGGCCCTCTGTGAAAATGAAGAATTATCATCATCCGTCCCTTATTTATTCTGTTACCTGTAACATCAGGAGGCAGTTAAGTCCATTTCTTTGAAGGGAGTAAATCTTTCCCCTTCAGCACCTTGAACATTGATTCATATAATGTTCTGCAATTGGCAATGTGCCTATACACAAAAATTCTCTGAAATTTACAAAATATTCTTCATCTTTTTTACACGTGAAAACGGAGTGAGATTATGTGTTAAAGTATTTGTGATAATTTCTAGTGGAGTGGCTAAAAAATGCTAAACAGCGGGCTCAAATGCAGGGAAGGGGGCGAGGGGATGGGGTAACTGGGTGATGGGCATTAAGGAGGGCACATGTGGTGATGAGCACTGGGTGTTATACGCAACAAATGAATCGTTGAAGACTACATCAAAATCTAATGATATACTACATATTGGCTAATTGAACATAATAAAAAAAAATAAAAGCAACATAGTAAAAATGTTTTAACAAAATCAGAAAATTAAGATTATTTAACCAAGAAAAAAAAAAAAGTTGTCTACCCCAAATCCTTGATCCTTTCCACTGTTTCCTGTTGACCTTCCAGAAGGCGTTTAGTCATTTACATTACTTTAGTTTTTCTCTCAGTACTTTTAAGTCATGGGCCCCAATCTGAGGTAAACCTCTAGTGACGTCCAGTGAAAGCACTACCACTTTGACTTTGAATGCTGTGCTCTTGCCAAATACCCTTTTAAAATAGCCTCTTCTCATTGATTATTCATTCAACTGCCAGTTTGCCGACTCCTAATCATTTTTCCTGTGTTTCCTTGTCCTAGCAAACAAGTAAGCATCATTATCTACTTATTTTACCTAGTTTACTATTTAGTTTACTTTCCCTCCTAAACCAGAGACCATTTATTAAGTCCTTACTATGGGCAAGACACTGTGCTTATTTCATTTCATTTAATTCTCATATAACTCCATAGGGTAAGTATTCTTATCCTATTTACAGATGAAGACACTGAGGCTCAGTATGTGTCACCTATTAAGCTATTTGTCATTATTTCTAGAATATATCTAAGAGAATTTGAAGTCTATCTTTTAGGTTTCTCTTTGTCCCATTTATGACACAGTATGTGTTCCCTTTTTCTTCCGTAAATCAAAGAGATACTAAATGCCATTCTGAAAGATGAGTCACTTGTGCACAAACTAGGACCCAGACCATCAGGCTAACTACTCATGGCTAACATAGTAGCTGGCATGTAGGTACTGAGTAAGGTTGTATTGAGGGCTGCTCATGCCTTTGAGTACAAATGATGGATCTAATCGAAAAGGCCCGGAAAAATCATCTAGAAAGGAAAAACTGAAAGAAAAGGAGAAAGAATGGGGAGATGTTTTTGCATGTTTCTGTTGCCTCTGAGCTGAATGCTTTCTAAAAGCAGGGTCTGTTGCTTTACATTCTATTCCTGAGTTCTTATTGGGACTACTGTTGCTCTTTCCTGTGGGGTGGTCTCTGTGCCTAACAATTAGGCACAGAATGTTATGGCAGACCCCACAGAAGCAGAAACCCTCCAGTGTTGGACTTGGTGTCTCTCTGCTGGCCGTTTAAGTCATTCCAACTCACACCTGGCACAGCAGCAACACGGACGTCAATTCTTCTATCCGTTCTCTGAACAGAATAGAAAAGAGGCCTTCCCCACCTCAGTACAAAGCCTAACCCCACCATCACCGACTACTTTGCTTTCTTACAAACGCAAACCACAGCTAGTGACTAATTATGTAAGAAGTTTCTCTCCTTGGACCTCATAGCTCACTGCCTCAATTCCTCTAAACAGAGCCATCTGTTAGCCAAGGACTCAACATCAAAACATTCTTTGATGAGTCACAATTAATGACAAGTACAATGTGAGTACTGCCAGAATGATAAATTTAACACTACTCAAATATTCATCATGGACTAAATAAAGAGCCTTTTAGGTTTTGAAAATGAAATATTTTAAGGTTCAAAAAACTGCTTGGCTTTAAAAATAAACCAAATATAGTCCTGGCAGTTCCAGAGAAATCAATTGCTATTGAGGTAGTGGAGCAAAGGTGGCATTACAGGCCTGAAAATAATCACGATCCATTTTAATAGTTGATTCAGAAAACATTGCAAATATAGTAGTGAGGTGTGCACGATGGACTAGGAGATGAAACACAAAGAGTTCTGACTCTAGCTGAGACACCAACTAGTATCTCTGGACCAGATGGTTACCAAAGTCCCTTTCAGCACTAATACTCCATCATTCTTCAAGTGTATGATTTAGATCCATAGACACATGGTCGCCTCTTGGATTTCAAGAGGACCTCACTGACAATAATATTTTCTATGTTGAGATTCCTGGTATCTCTGGGATTTTTTTTTCCTGGACATTCTTGCTTGCTAATAGACTAACAAATAGAGTGAGTGGACTTTGACAGTATTTCTTTTCCCTTTCAGTGGGTTCTAGTTGATAAGACCCATTATGGGGTACAAATGAAAGAGCAAGTTATTTACATTCACACTTGCTAAACTTCTCCAGTGAGATGATTATGTTTTAAAAATGAGATCCCATAATGGAAACCAACAGTTCTCCTCTGGTCTGTTTTGCAATCAATGAAAGATAAATACAAACCAGCTCAGCAATAATGGGTTGTGGAAAAACAATTATAATTCAGAATGAGTCCCTTTTTATGACTTAAGAATGAGTAGCAAAAGTAGACAAACTGAAGTCTAATCTTGTGTTTGAAAAAATGTAACCAACATAAAACTGCTATTTTATTTATATATTTTTAAAGATTTTATTTATTTATTTGACAGAGGGATACACAGAGAGAGAGGGAACACAAGCAGGGGGAGTGGGAGAGGGAGAAGCAGGCTTCCCGCTGAACAGGAAGCCCAATGTGGGGCTCAATCCGAGGACCCCGGAATCATGACCTGAGCTGAAGGCAGACACTTAATGCCTGAGCCACCCAGGTGCCCCAAAACTACTATTTTAAAAGCCTTTATGAATGCAACTTCTGTTATGACCATAAAGATGGCCATTCATTGGTGATGGATCAACTTTAAATAGATGAGTCACAAGGGATCCATCTCAGAAATGTCACTCTATATAGTGGGTCAGATGCACAATCAAAAGTCCTTATGCATATATAATAATATGATAATCTTGTGATTCCATTTTCCCTGTTCATTTCTTTGATAACTAATGCTTTTATGGCTATTGTTCCTGGAATACTTTTTTTTTTTTTCCTTTTTCCAAGTATGAAAACAATGCCCACAATGGCAGAATTGTGACATAACAAGGTTTTTCCAATTGTGGCATATTGGATTTTTCTTTTTCTTTTTTTTTTTTTTTTAAAGATTCTATTTATATATTTGAGAGAGAGAGAGAGAAAGCACAAGAGTGGGGTGGAGGGGCAGAGAAGAAGGAGACTCCCTGCTGAGCAAGGAGCCCGATGCAGGGCTCGATCCTGGGACTCCAGGATCATGATGAGCTGAAGGCAGACAGTCAACTGACTGAGCCACCCAGGTGTGCCACTGATGTTCTTTCTTATGTGTAAGCAAACACCTGTCCAGAAGCCTGCCCTCAATGTAGAGAAGATATTAACTAAAGGCCAATTCCAGATGATAATAATCCTCTTTTGACCTTGCATTCTGCTAGTTTTATGTCCTCAAGTATTGACAACATTGTGCTTTATGAGTGAAATCCATCTATATCATTGCTTTGGGTCTCCTCTAGAAGAGGCAACCTCGGATCACTCAATAAATGAAAACACGAAACACGATTTATAGCCCGTAGCTCCGAAGACTCAGAGCTGGCAAACTAGACATAAGTGTAGGTAGAAGACTGCAGGAGAACTGAGTATAATGAGGGTTGCTAAGAAAAAAAAGAGCAAGCAAAGAAAGAGGATTTGGATTGAAGGGGAGCCTCCAAAGAATTCACTAAGGGAATTCACCTAGTATAGAAAGGGATGAAGAATGGCCTGGGGATGTAGAGTGACAACTAGAGATTCCAGCTATATTTGGCCTATAACCCTTATGGCTAAGGATGCATAAGAGCAAACAGAAAGCATGGTGGCAGGGCTTGGAGAAGTGGGTAGAAGCTTTTCCTGACTCCGTTCTATACTTACGGCATCCTGATCCCCAAGAGTTAGACAGAACCATGATCCTTCATTTTGACAACCTGTCAAAGCCATATGATGTGCACTAAGAAAATACTTGCCTTTTACTGATGACGTGCCAGGCACTATACATCTATTGTGCTTAACTGTGCAAAGCAAGTACTATTACCACATTTTCACTTCATGACCGAGGAAGCTAAGGAATAAGGAGGTCAAGTAAATTGCCAGGATTTCACACAGTTAATATGTCTAGGTTAGGATTTGAATTTAGGTCTGTGTAACACTTAAGACTGAACTTTCTCCCCACTATGCTACTCTATGAGGTACTATGTAAAATTTAAAAAAATTAAAGTTGTTTTTAAGAACCAAAGGAATACAAACTAGGTTAGTATTAATATGCTAAGTATGGCCATCAGAGACTATAAAATGCTACCTCAGTTCCAGTAATGTTTTCCCATAAATGTTAGTGTAAGTGCCCACTGTGTGCAAAGACTGGGCCTTGAGTCAGAAAGATATAAAATTCACAATTCTTGCCTTCAAAGAGTTTACAATCTAACCGGACAGGCTAGGAAGAAAGTAACAATAGGGGTAATTAACTATTTAATAGAATAAAAGTGATATCACAAGGGAACACATGATTCGTTGCCAAATCACACATGTTCAAAACTGAGAAAAAGGAGACATTATCTGGTCTTGAAAGGTTTAAGAACACTTTTGGAGGAGGAAGGGTTCAGGCTGCTTCCCAGGTGTTGATAAAATGGGGGCAGACATGGAGAAGAGGGGTCCTGCATTCCAGGAGAAGAAATGGGGAACAAAAACACTTGTTGCTTGGGAACTGAAAGTGTGAGAACATGAACAGGTGTGAGGGAGCTGGAAGGGAGGTTAGAGACCAGGTGGTAGAGACTTTGAAGGGTGGTTCAAGTAAACTGGATTAATCCCTCGGGCAGTGGGGATCCAGGAATGTTTTTGAACAAGGGAGTCACATGATCCAAGTGGCATTCTAGGAAGATTTCTCTGGCAGTAAATGGTAGGAAGATTGCAGAAGGGAAGAAGGAAGGCAGAAATATCAGTTGAGGAGGTGACTGTAGGCGGAGCTCCCATATCCAATGGAAGCAGAAGAAAAGAAGAGGAAGCTATTTCAGTTCTGTTCTGACAGTATAGACTTAGAACAATTTGGACCTGGTTCTGGTTGGAACTGGTTTAATGAAGTACAAATTTGGGAAAAGGAGGGGCGCCTGGGTGGCTCAGTCATTAAGCGTCTGCCTTCGGCTCAGGTCATGATCCCCAGGGTCCTGGGATCGAGCCCCGCATCGGGCTCCCTGCTCCGGGGGAAGCCTACTTCTCCCTCTCCCACTCCCCCTGCTTGTGTTCCCTCTCTCGCTGTGTCAAATAAATAAATAAAATCTTTTTTAAAAAATTGGGAAAAGGAGGCACAAACAACTTTGGATAGGTTTATGATTCAATTAAAATTATTTAACTTTACAGACTTGTATAATTTCACAGGTTTCATAGTATTTTCAGAAATATTAATTCATTTATCCTCATAATGCCTGATGTGCTGGGTAAGCTTAACATTTTTTCCATTTTCCAAAATATTGAAACTGAGGTTTGAAGACCTGCAGCAACTAACACAAGGTCACATTGTTAGTACATTTTTGGATGGAGACCTGTGTCTCATGAATGGGCTTCTGACTTCATGCTCTATGCACCTGCCATTTACCATACTAACCTCAAAAAATGTGTTTTGTTTTGTTTTTTCCATTTTGAAGGTCCATCACTTTGGTTTTTTTTTTAATGGGAAATTTCAAAAGTACACAAAAGTGGAGAGAAGAGTATAATGAACTCCCATGTGCCTACTGCCCAGCTTCATCAGAGCTAAACTCACAAGCACTCTTGTCTCATCTGTCTGCCACCCACTCCAATTATTTGAAGCCAATCCTCCAAATCAGATCATGATTCTTTTTAAGTCCCAGATAATATTTTTAAGAACTCAAAATCAGTTGCATTTCTTACAGATGGAATCTTTTCCATCTTTAGCTCTAATTGAAAAACGGGGGAAGATGCAGGCTGCCTTACAAAGTACTACTTTTCTTACCAAGATGTGAGAAAGCGAAGAGCAAAACGGTTGACCCTCTTTCTCAGAAGAATTTCCTGGGTATTTCATTTTTTCAAGCTACGTCTGATACATGAAAAATGAAATATATTCCTTTTGTTCTCCTGATGCGTCTTCTGTACATTTCTTTTTTCCAAGCTGCAGAGATGACAGCCCATTTATTGTGCATGAGGTGCTTGAGGCTTTCCTAAAGGTGGTTTTAATAGAATGCCTTGTATCTATCTATGTTATTCTATTGTGTCTGAGTGTGTATGGAATATGCGGGGTGATTTTACTGGCTAAGGGAAACTGTTTTTCTCTCCATATTCTGAGGGAAAAATACAGTCCTGTGTTTAGCAAGGTTTCCTAAATCACAAAAAGACTTCTTTTGCTAAGGACACTAT
Organism: Mirounga leonina; assembly: GCF_011800145.1. NCBI lineage: Eukaryota > Metazoa > Chordata > Mammalia > Carnivora > Phocidae > Mirounga > Mirounga leonina. Next base: position 20,610,065 of record NW_023270839.1, read on the forward strand.
CATTTTCCAATCATTTATTCTTACATTGCTTAGGGAAAAAGTCTATCTAGAATTTTAAGGTTAATAAGTGAAAAAACACTGAAAAATCTATGCTTATACCCAAATCCTATAAGTTCCATTTTTATTTGGAGTTTATGCCTAAAACAACACTACTTTATGCTTCACAGACTGAGACAGGACTGTAGATAAATGAAGACCAATGACATCTAGAGTCCTTAATACAGATTTAGAGGGAAGGACAGAGTTTGTTTACAGGCACTCCAAAGAGGGGTTTAAATTGCTTTATTCTTTAATTTTTCAGAATTTTGTAGCCATGCGCATTCATTCATTCATTCAATCATTCATTCAACAAATATTTACTCAACACCTACTATGCTCATAACCTACTCCGCGTGAAGTTCTGAGGCTACAAATGATGAACAAGACAGATGAACAAGTCCTTCTCCCTGGGTGGAATTTCTCCACGTAGTTAAAATTCTAGGTAGAATTTCTACATGTAACTATTGCATTTACTTGATTCCAGAAAATTATCACACACACTCAAACACAGAAAGGTCTTGTTAAAAAGGACTCATTTTAAATGTCTTAGCCAATAAATGACTATAACTGGGCCCTGAGAGGATTGTATGTTGTCTCCAACCAAATCCATAAGACTTTCCATATAGAACATATGCCATTGATAAACCTGTGGGGAAAGAAGAAGCTTACACTAGTTAACTGGATAGTTTGCTGGGAAAGAAAGGATGAATGACTGTACCCCTTTGTGCTAAGATTTTTCTGGAGGTAAGAACTAGAATGGTTACAGATGTGCTTTTTGCGGGGGAGATAATATAATCTTATTTCTTCTGTTTCCTGATAAAAGCATCTTCCTCCTCAGCCCGCTTTTCATGATGAAACCTGACAACTGACTTTAACTATTGCCCGTTCACATGTCCCTTTGCCATGCTGAAGGTTCTCCTTCAGTTGTACGAGCTTGTGGAAAATGTCTGTCCTGGAGGTGTGTTCGCGGTGGGAACACGCCCTTTAGCTGGTTAGGCCCCTGGATGATACACGGGACTGAAGTCCAAGAAGACTGCCGCACACACAGACAGTCACAAGAGTGTCCTGAATGAGGCACAAACTGCGAATCACAAAGGGAAAGGCAGAAGAAAAAGGGGCAATTGGATTCTGCACTTACTACACTGTAATGTGACTGATGAACTAGATAAAGAGAGTTCTAAAATTAAAACTAGAGCCAGGTGGAGATTTCTTTTAAGATAAATCTCTAGGCCCAGAAAAAACAAGAGACGACCCAGGTCGCTGGCCTGATGCGCGCGGCCTGTCTGGTGCCGGCATTCCCGCCCATTTACTCCGGCTAACGGCTTCATGCTTCTCTTCTTTGTCTTTGAAACTTTCCCCTCCCGGCACTGGGCTGGAGACAGAACACAGCTGAGGAGTCAAAAGTACCGCATCAGATGTTTGTTTTCAGCTGACGCCTTCTCCTGCTTCAACATGTATGGTATCTAAGGAAACTCACTCTTCTTGGATGTAGCATATTACCCCGTCTGTTTCTGAAGCTCATTTCCAGGAGCCTTTCTTCAGTAAATGAGGTGTCTTTTTTCCCCAAAAGATTTTAATTGCACTGTTTGCTTTGGAAGCATATTGTAGTAATGCGATTAAAGAAATGAGAATGTAAAAGGTGTGAATCCCATCGGTGAGTAAGCTGCTGACAGGGTGGGAGGATGAAATCTACGCTCTTTAGAAACTTACATTCTTTTGTGTCAGTAAGATGCTACTAACCTTCGACAATCAACCTAGACAACCAGGAATAACTTCCTGTACTGACCTAACCCATTAGCTCAGTATTACAGACAAAGAACATTTTCCTTCCTACACCACATGTGGTGAAATAAAATGTTCTATATGTTTATTTTTCAAGGTGAAGGAGAGATTGTTTTACAGTATTCATTTTCTGTTTACAAAATACATAAAAATCACCCATTAAAAAAATCACCCATTATCTCAATCCCCAGAGAGTAGATCTGTTCCTATTTTGTCTTTTGTTCAAGAAAATTTCTATGCAGTAGAGTTGAAATGGAATTATATGTACAATTTCATGTCTTGCTTTTAAAGTTTCACATTTAAATACAAGGATTTTCAGCAGAAACACTTAATTGTACTTCATCTCCAAAGAAAGTTATGACAGGCACTGAATATGCCTCAGAGGTAGCAGAGCTCAGCCCTTGTTATGAGCGCCTACCAAGCATGGACGACCACCCCATCTAGCTCATTCCCTCCAGCACATCACAGAATGTCACAAGGGATGGAGTTAAGGAGGCCTTCAAATGCATCAGTGTTTTATTTTAAAATTCTTCTTATTTTTAAGTAATTTTTAAGTAATACAGATACACCTGTACCAACACTTTATTTTTTTAGAGAGAGAGAGTGAGCGGTGGAAGGGGCTGGGGGGGGGAGGGAGAGAATCTTAAGCAGGCTCCACGCAGATCATGACCTGAGCCAAAATCAAGAGTTGGATGCTTAATCAACTGAGCCACCCAGGTGCCCCATCTATACCTGTATCAATACTTTTATTTTTTTTATTTTAAGATTTTATTTATTTATTTTGATAGAGAGAGAGATAGCGAGAGAGGGAACACAAGTAGGGGGAGTGGGAGAGGGAGAAGCAGGTCTCCCGTCAGGCAGGGAGCCCAATGTGGGGCTCAATCCCAGGACCCTGGGATCATGACATCAGCTGAAGGCAGATGCTTAACGACTGAGCCACCCAGGCGCCCCTGTATCAATACTTTTAAAAGTGTAATTAAATTACGCCTTCAGGTTAAATGGAAACTGTATGCTTGGATTTTTCTTCTTCACTTTATTTTCTTGAGTTTTGATTAAATGTAACAGTGACCACAGACTAATGGGTGATAAGAATGGGCAGGGAGTTAGCATTAATGACCTGATCTCCTACCTGATGAGATCTCTGTGCATCTGATAGACCTGGGGGTCCTTTAGGAGAACAATAAAAAGCTTCCTCTTCCTCTGGGTGACTGATGCCAGATGCATGATCGAGCTACCGTAGCACTGTCTGGATTTCAGCTTTAGTTTCCCCTTTGGCCAGGTGCCCTTGGTGAACTAACTAGTCTGTACAACTGTACAGTCCTGACCTAAGGGTTATGGTTTTCCAGTCTCCACATGAGTGACAGAGAGCTCACCACCTCATAGAGATAGTCTACTCCATGTCTGAAGAGCTCTGATTGTGGCAAATTCTTCTTAACAATAAGAAGAAATGTCTTCTATTTTTCCAAAGAAGACATCCAAATGGCCAACAGACACATGAAAAAGTGCTCAACATCACTCGGCATCAGGGGAATACAAATCAAAACCTCAATGAGATACCACCTCACACCAGTCAGAATGGCTAAAATTACCAAGTCAGGAATCAACAGATGTTGGCGAGGATGCAGAGAAAGGGGAACCCTCCTACACTGTTGATGGGAATGCAAGCTGGTGCAGCCACTCTGGAAAACAATATGGAGGTTCCTCAAAAAGTTGAAAATAGAGCTACCATACGACCCAGCAATTGCACTACTGGGTATTTACCCCAAAGATACAAAAGTAGGGATCCGAAGGGGTATGTGCACCCCGATGTTTATAGCAGCAATGTCCACAATAGCCAAACTATGGAAAGAGCCAAGATGTCCATCAGTAGATGAATGGATAAAGAAGATGTGGTATATTTATACAATGGAATATTATTCAGCCATAAAAAAACCTGAAATCTTGTCATTTGCAATGACATGGATGGAACTAGAGGGTATTGTGCGGAGCGAAATAAGTCAATGAGAGAAAGACATGTGTCATATGATCTCACGGATATGAGGAATTCTTAATTTCAGGAAACAAACTGACGGTTGCTGGAGTGGTGGGGGATGGGAGGGATGGGGTGGCTGGGTGATAGACACTGGGGAGGGTATGTGCTATGGTGAGCACTGTGAATTGTGTAAGACTGTTGAATCACAGACCTGTACCTCTGAAACAATACATTATATGTTAAAAATAAAAAAAGAAGATAGTAGGAAGGGAAAAATGAAGGGGGGGAAATCGGAGGGGGAGACGAACCATGAGAGACTATTGACTCTGAGAAACAAACTGAGGGTTCTAGAGGGGAGGGGGGTGGGGGGATGGGTTAGCCCGGTGATGGGTATTAAAGAGGGCACATATTGAACACTGGGTGTTATATGCAAACAATGAATCATGGAACCCTACATCAAAAACTAATGATGTAATGTATGGTGATTAACATAACATAATAAAATTTAAAAAAAGAAGAAGAAATGTCTTCTTGTAACTTTTATGCACTGATCCTGGTGGTGCTTCTGAGGGAAGTGAGATATCTTCTACCCGGACTTCCACATGACTACCCTTCAAACACTTGATACTTACTATACCGTGTCTTCCAAGTCTTCCCTTCCCTAGGCTGAGTACCTAATTCTTACGACTGGATCTTCACGCAACTTATTTCTAGATCTTGGTCAATGTTGCCCGTTATTCTCTGGTTTGTGAATGTTTTTTTAACTCAGAAGATGGTACTGAGCATGATACTCCAAATACATGATAACTTCATAATATAGTAAAGCTATTAAATCTTGATCTGAATGTTCTATTTCCCTAATACAACCTAAACCTGCATTTGGTTTTAGAGAAATTTACACTGCTGGCCTCAATCTGTGAGTACCTAGAACCCCATTTCAAGCATTCCTTTACTAAGTCAGACCGCCCCAATCTTCTACTTGTGCAATTAACTGCTGAAACTAAATGGAGGCCTTATTATGCCTACCTCCTACACTTCTTTTTGTTGGTGTTAGCTTACTCATTCAGTATGTTAGGATTCTGTTGAAATATATCAAATTAACTTTTTTGGAGGTTACTCCACCAGAGAAAAGGTCATAGCAATGGTGATTTCGGCTTTGAACGAGGCACTTCACTAGAATGGGGAGTCATCACCTGGAGGAATATAACTTACAGTCATTTGAACAACCATTTCTAAAAGGTGTTGCTTAATAGATGAGCCCAATCTAGAGGGGCGATCTATGTCCTGACCCTGGGGTTTTTTTCCTCCCCAGTAGTCCTTTCACTTAGATAACAACAGAGGCCTGATCTGTAAGTGCTCTATGGGCAAAAATCACAATTCTCATGACACCTAAAGCACAACTTGGCACATAATCAGTTTTTGATAATTTGTGTTAAGCCTTTAACCTGAACTGTGGAGGGGTCTGAGGCCAACAACACTCAGTAACACAACAAAAATAAGGCACTTCTCCAATTACTGTCACATTCTCTCTAAAGATATTTATTTCTCCAGCTTCAGAGCCCTCATTCTTATATTTAGGCCTTTTCTTTCTCTGGGCTAACCATACCCCTTTCCTGCCCCATATTTGTTCATCTGCTCATTTACTCACCAGACAGTTCATTGCTTATTCATTTATTCATCAGATATTTATTGAGTGTTCCTCATACAGTAGTAGACACAACGTAAATGGTAAGAAAGATACGCACGTAGTCTATTGGGAAGAGACAGACGAAGAGGCCTTTTTAAAAAAATTTTTATTGTTATATTAATCACCATACATTACATCATTAGTGTTCCATGATTCCTTGTTTGTGCATAACACCCAGTGCTCCATGCAGAACGTCAAAGAGGCCATTTTCAATGCAGTGTGATAAGTAGAACACTAAGGGTATATGGTACAGTGCTATGAAAACAACATAAGAGGGTCCCCTAGCCAAAGTGGGAGGTAAGGAGGAAAGCCTTCCCATAGGAAATAAAATCTAAGATGTGTCCTTAAGTATGAGTGGGAAGTGGCTAAGTGAGAAGGTCACGGAAAGTATTCTACAAAGAGAAGAGCATGAGCAAGGGGCTGGGAGCACAGAAACCTCTGATTGCCAACTTTTTAAAATATCATTCTGTTTTTGGTCTTTGTCCAGTTGTCTAGAAATCACATGTTGTGGCATTCATCTAATTTTCTAGCTCTATTCTTCCTGGCCAAGTTTCCATAGGTAAACACTGCTTGAGGGGCGCCTGGTTGGCCCAGTTGTTAAGCATCTGCCTTCAGCTCAGGTCATGATCCCAAGGTCCTGGGATTAAGTCCCACATCGGGCTCCCTGCTCCATGGGAAGCCTGCTTCTCCCTCTCCCACTCCCCCTGCTTGCGTTTCCTCTCTCGCTGTGTCTCTGTCAAATAAATAAATAAAATCTTTAAAAATTAAAAATAAAAATAAACACTGCTTGCTTTTTGTGCCTTAGAGTAGTCCTGCTCCTACCTTTACCTTCCCTTTTCTTTCTCTCTTTAAGAAAGCATGGGAGTTAGTTAACTCCTTCCTACTTTCTGGCATCTGCAAGCTTTTCAGGGCAAGAGCCATGCCTTCATCTTGACAGTTCAGGGTCCTGACATGGATTGGCATGCAGCAGGTATTCAACAAATGTTTGAAGTATTGAAAGGCAAAACTTGACAATTTATGAATTCTAACATGAGTAAAGAATATTCTATAAGACACAACCAGATCCATGTAGGTCTCGGACTTAGAAATCACAGAAAGCCTACCTTGTAGCCACCAGAAATCAAAGGTCTACTTCTTAAATCAAAATGAATAAAAAATTGTTTCTTGAGAAATTGCTACTTGGAAATCCCTTTCACTGGTCAAAGCAAGTTCACAGAACAATGACTGAGGCTCTTATGCCTTCTGACAACTGTCTCCCAGAGTTGCTGAGCAATCTGCCAAGGTGCCTGTTGCCTCAAAGGTGAGAACCCCAGGCTACCCACGTTCTGCCCAGTGACACGGGAATTACCTCTCTCTTTTAATGTGCTCAGTTGGAACAGAATCACAGAATGTCCACAGCAGTGAACCGTGAGGAATCAGAGCAGATTAGCTGAGCGAAGAGATAAACTGGGCATTGCCCAAGGGACAATGACAAATGAAGTGACCTCATGATTTGCTTTCAAATCAGAGTTCTCAAAAGTTACCTAAGCTACAACATGCCAGAGCACATGAGAAAGAGCAGAACTTCCTATTGGCACAAAGTAGGAGAGGATAAGGTTAACAAGGAATAAAAAGATGTAAAGAGGTATTTGCCCCAAAGTCTAAACTACTATTTTGAAATTCAAGAGCTAAATAAGAAGAAAAATTTTGACTACCAATAAAAACAAAAAAGAGATGAAAAACAGGAGACCATAAAATCACCTGAACAGAGATATTCTTGGTAAATAAAATGCAGGGCCAGTATGAAAGCAATGCAGAGGAAACCTGATGGGCCAATAAACCCTCAAAAGAAGCTTGATCTCAGTGGTGATCAGGGACCTGCATTAAACCCACAACGAGACACCACTTTACATGCAACTAATTAGCAATATTAAAAACTCTAACACTGAAAGCCAAACAATGTTGCTGAGAGAAATTAAAGACCTAAACAAATGGAGGGAAATATATTGTGTTCATGGGTTTCAAGACGCAATATTGTTAAGATATCAATTCTCAAGTAGATCTATAGATTCAGTGCAGTGTCAAATTCTCAACAAGTTTTTTTGAAGACATTAACAAACCAATTCTAAAATTCATGTGGCAATACAAAGGACCTAGAATAGGCAAAACAATTTTGAAAGAAGGACAAATTTGGAGGACTAATATTACCTAATTTCCAAATTTATTATAAAGCTACAGTAATTGGGACAGCGTGATATTGACAAAAAGGAAAAAAAAGACAAGTCAGCAAAAAAGAATAAATAGCCCGGAAACGAACCCACACATTTCTTCTAGGTGCTATAGGCTGCCATCCCCCTGATTCATACATTGTTGGTTCATCACGTTCTTTCTAAACCATCTTTGGAGGGAGAAAACTAACCATGACTTTGGCTGTTGTGTGAGAAATGGTCCTCCTGGCATTGGCTACCTGATTCTTGATTGGTGTGTACGGTGATGTGGGCCTGTAATGATAAGGGTGTCTCTTATGAGGGAAGGGATTTTACTTAACAGGCACTATCATTCATGTCAGTGCCCACAATCTTGCAAGTTAGCAGGAGAGCCTTTACCCTCCCTGGGAGCCAAGTGGGAGAGTCTTGGGAGCATAGAAGAAATTGAATTGGTCTATTTTGGCCATGCCAATGAGCATCTTTGGCCTCTCCTCATCTCACCTCATCTCTGTGGATTGACACCATGGAAAACAATCTCCTTTTTTAAAAAAAATTTTTAAAAATTTTTTATTGTTATGTTAATCACCATACATTACATCATTAGTTTTTGATGTGGTGTTCCATGATTCATTGTTTGTGTGTGTTTTTTTTTTTCAGAGGTTTTGTTTATTTGATAGAGACAGATAGTGACAGAGATAGCAAAAGAGAGCACAAGCAGGAGGAGAGGCAAAGGGAGAGGGAAAAGCAGGCTCCCCGCGGAGCAGGGAACCCAACGTGGGGCTCAATCCCAGGACCCTGGGATCACAATCTGAGCCAAAGGCAGGCGCTTAACGACTGAGCCACCCAGGCGCCTCTGTTTGTGTGTGTTTCTTAAAGATTTTTCCATGTGGCTTCTAAGATACCATTCTCTCCGGTCTATTTCAGACTCTCTTTTCTATCCCTTAAATGTTGGTGTTCCCCAGGGTTTTTTCTTCTAATCTGTTGCTTTGTTCTGTGATGTCTTTCTGGGATTTCCCATCCAATTCTATAGCTTCAATTGCCCCTATAAAGAGATGACCCATCTCCCTCCTGAACTCCAATTTAGTTAATACCACCACAGGCAATGTTTTCCTCATTCCACATATTCTTTAAAAAGAAAGTTTCAATTTTTTCATTATAAAGGTAAATCACATTTACTCTTGAAAGATTAATGAAAGAAAATAAAAGTAATTCATAATTCCCACACATATTTTTTGTCTTACTATATCCTCATACAATTTTCTTCCATCTCAAAATATTTTTGTCTTTTCTTTTCTCCCTCTCTCTTCAGTCAACTTGTAAACATAAAAATGTTCCAAATTATAGCTGGTGTACATAAGAGCAGATCTAGTTATATACTGGTTTCAGTGAATGTGAAATCAATATGCCTTGAAGCAAGGATAGACAAAATATTAGTGAGTTGGGTATGAAGCCCCTGAAAAATATTCAAAAGCCTACTTCAACAGCACTCTAAAGCTTTCCATTTACTTCCATATCAGCCTCTGATAAGGTGGTTTTCACTAAACACTACATTCAAAATTTTATTTTTTTTTACATTCAAAATTTAAAACACTGTATTATTATTCAATTATTACTCAATTATTTCCTTTATTTTTATTTTTTTTATTTTTTTATTTTTTATTTTTTTTATTTTTTTATTTTTTTATTTTTATTTTTTTTTTAAGATTTTGTTTATTTATTTGAGAGAGAGAATGAGATAGAGAGAGCATGAGAGTGGGGAGGGTCAGAGGGAGAAGCAGACTCCCTGCCGAGCAGGAAGCCCGATGCGGGACTCGATCCAGGGACTCCAGGATCATGACCTGAGCCGAAGGCAGTCGCTTAACCAACTGAGCCACCCAGGCGCCCCTCAATTATTTCATATTGAGTTTAATTTTTACAATCTGTACTGTAACTCATTTTCTTTGCATCACAAAAGCACAGTTCATCAATTATACGATGAGTTAACTGTTTTGTGGGCTAACCTAAAAATCTCACCACTATTTATTTATTTAATTAATTAATTAATTTATTTATTTATTTATTTATTTATTTAAAAAGATTTATTTATTTTAGAGAGCAAGTATGTGGTGGGGAGGGGCAGAGGGAGAGGGAGAGTCTTAAGAATACTCTGCACTGAGCACAGAGCTCTATGCAGGGCTCAATCCCATGACCCTGAGATCGCAACCTGAGCTAAAACCAACAGTTGGGCACTTAACCAACTGCACCACCCAGGTACCCCTCTCATCACAATTTATAATATTATTTCTCTGGATAAATATATTATAGGTTTCTATGAACCAATGTAGAAATTCTAAACCTATGTGTAAGTTGGGGAAGTTCCTGTACTTTCAGAGGGCTGTGGAAAATGATGGTATTTATTATTATATCTAATTCCATTTAAAAACTTTTATATGATCCCAACTGAAGTTTTAGGGACCATCCTTTATATCATCAGCCCTATTCAAACTACCCATTTGGTGATCTTTATTTTTTTCTCCATAATTTATATTGATAATCTCCCTTTGAGATGGGGTAAGGGAATGTTTGCCATGACCAGATCCTGACTCCTAATCCTATCTTTCATCTACCATTTACTGTTCCTGGAAGATTTATGTTTCCTAGAATTCAGAGAATCTAAGCAAGTTGAGAGCTTGTAGGATGTGACACTATTTCTCTTTCCCCCTTTTCTCCTTCTATCCTCACAGTGCCACACTTACTAATGTATAGCTGAAGATGTATTCTCTTGTCCCTTAAGATTTTCTTCTTCAGTGCTGTTCCTTTTCTTTCTCGAGATAGTAACTCATACATATTGGGGATGCCCTTAGCATGCCCACACAAATAAGAAAAGCAAACCACGTATGTTATTCTCCATGAATTTCAAGAGTAAGGGTAACATGTTCCCATCCACAAATGCCTTTACCACAATGGGAAAGAAGTGGACTTTAGATATGCCCTCTTTTATACAATAGGTTTCCCCTGAAGAATAAGTTAATTAGAATTGAGCAATTTAAAATGCACTAAGAAAAATGGAAAATACTATAAACTATGGTTTCTAGGAATGCACATTTTCTGATAAAATTACAAAAAGAAAAAAAATGCAAGGAAGTGATTTGTATAAAAGTCAGAGTAGTAGTTACTTATCAGGGAAAGGAAAGGGCTACATAGATGGGGCTTGTGAACTGGGTGGCAAAGTTCTATTTCATTATCTAGGTGATTATTTTAGTGCAGGCTACTATAACAAATTACGATAGACTGGGTGGCCTAAACCACACAGATTTATATCTCAGTTCTGGAGGCTGGGAAATTGAAGATCAGGGTACCACGATGGTTGGGTTCTGGTGAGAGCCCTCTTACTGGCTTACAGATGGCTGTCTTCCTGCTGTGCCCTCATATGGCAGAGAAAAAGAGAGATATCATCTCTCTGTGTCTCTTCTTATAAGGGCACCAATCCTGTTTATGAAGGCTCTACCCTCATGACCTAATTACCCCCCAAAGGCCCCACCTTGAAATACCCTCATACTGGGGATTTGGGCTTCAACATACAAATTTTGGGGGAGACACAAACATTCAGTCCATAGTTGTGGTTTTCACTTATAATAATTTATTAAGCCATTCATTTGGCTTACATGGTTTTCTGTATCTGTGTTTTATAATAAAAAGTTTTTAAAAACTGTTCTTGGTTTTTAGATAAAACATATGTCAACTTTTCTTACCTTTAAAACAAAAAGTTCTTTATCTCTCACTCTATTGAATAACATGGCTTTTTTGTATGTAAAGGAAGATGGAAACTGTTCTCCAAATAGCCAATAAATAAACTTTTGCTTTTGAGGGCAATACACTGTATCATTTGCCACTACAGAAACTACTTATACAAAGGGTTCAGTTTGCTTCCCATGGCATGTTCATTCAGCTCCTATAGCCCTGGGCTTTTGTAGGTAGATATTGGCCCATAATGATTTAGATTTATTCCCAAGAGCAGTAGACCACTCAGTCAATTGTTGAGGCAAAGGAATGGGACTTGAACTCAGCTTTCCATGGCTTAAAAGAGACAGCATTCTTCCAGATTCAAAATAGTTTAGTCTCCATGGATTGGAGCAGGGATTGGGGAATCTGTAAACAAACATCACCATCATTAATGACCAGAAGAAACCCAGGCAGTGATACACAAAACTACTGGATGATTTCCTTCTCTCCAGTACAGAAAGTTCAAATGGATTGTCACGAGGCATTAGTGAAGATGCTCTGAATATTTTTGTATATTTTCCGTTTCACTAAGAATTTGTGGACTGATCTCTGCTCACTCTCACCCACTGTTCTTTACAAATGTCAGGTAAGCCTGGAAAATGTCCCAGATGGTCAAATAGTGAGATAAGGCAGAATATCCCTTATTCAACAATAACACAGGTGTTAGGCAATGATTTGAAAATCAGGACTTGAAGGACAAGGTCAATATCCAATTGGAGGAAAGAGTATTTAGGGTAAGGGAAGCAGAAAATGTCAGATTATGGTTGAATTCCAACTCCAATGAACTGCTCAGAATCCCAGATGTTCCATTTGAATTCCTCCCGTTGCCACTCTGAAATACTAGTCTATAAATTTAATTGGTTATAAGCATGATTTCCTAAGATGCTTGTTTACTCTTTTCATGTAGTATCATATTGCTTTTAATAAGGTATTCAAACCCTACGAAGTATGTTTCCAAAAAAAATCAAAGCTAATTGACTACACTTAACACTTAAGTGCTTCTCTAAGTCAATAAAACCCGCCTCTGCTTAAGTATAACAGGATCTCAACTATCTCAGCTCCTGTAATAGAGAATTCTCCCCTCCATTCTTGCAGAAGTCCTTCAGAAAATGGACAATGCTGACTGGGTATAAGAGAAAACCTTTAGATCACTGCTATTGGAAAAACAAATGTGTCCCTCTTTAGGAAGAGTTACCATTAGTGAAAATAACTCATTATCTCTATCTCTTCTGGTTCCCCATTAAGTCTTTATTATCTCCCTACTCACCTCCTAATGCTTTTTTGGCCACCACTGAAGTTTATTTGGTCCCTTAAATGCTTTCTTGTCTCTGATTTTAATTATAACTTGGTCCTGACTCTCAATACTTCCTGGCTTGTGCTGCTCCATCTTTCCACTCTGATACTCTAGTCTCTTGACAATTTTCACCCTTACATATGAAACAAAGCAATCACTGTAAACATAAACACCCAAACCATACATCAGAAATCAGAGTCTTCTTGAGCTTAAGACTGGTTCCCAGTTGGAAGCACCATAGAAGACTGAAAATATATGCTATTTTAATGGAGGAGAGAGATTCAGTAAAGCTAAGGCTGGAGCTGATCCTGGGCAGACACAGTGGGTTGTGGATGGTGCTCATTTTCGTGTATTCATCATATGCTATATATAAGAGGCATTTATTTATTTCTTCAAAAACATTTATTGAGCACCTACTTTGCCAGGTGCTGTGCTTGTAGCTGCAGATTAGAATAATAAGCAAAGTGGTATAATCTCTGCTGTCTTTGAATTCAAAATAATAATCCACAAGTTTACCAATCCTCAGATCTACATGTAAGTATTATAAAGGAAAATGGCAGGGACAATAGGAGAGCAATAATGAGGGAGATCTGACCTAGTTTGGGGTTTTGGGAAGGCTTCTGAGGAAGTGCTCTAATGTGAGGGAAGTACAGAAGATACCTAAGTGGACCTCTGCCAGCAGCATGTTCAAGGTATTTCAGAGGTCTGTGGGGCCAGCCAGCCTGAGTCTGCTCACCTTCAAAGTCTATGCATCACCTAAAAAAGACTCACCTCACAAAACTTCTGTGAAGGTTAATGAGCTTTCACTCTACTCCGTCCCTGAGGGTCAATCTAAATATGTGGAGGAGCCAAGGACCCCACTTGAAGAAAGCATTTCACATCTCCGATGTTACTGCAAGCCATATACAAGTTGGTGTCAAGAAATGTACTCACAAACTAAGCCCAGGATGCAGAGCTTGGTTCAATGGGGGTTAGGCAGCTATGAGTATCTCCAAAATGCACCTCCTGGAATTTTTCCAAGACTTGGTGTTATTGGTTTTGCTGGCATTGTTGGACTTCTTTTGGCTAGAGGTTCAAAAATAAAGAAGCTGGTGTATCCACCTGGATTCATGGGACTTGCTGCCTCTCTTTATTATCCACAACAAGCCATTGTATTTGTCCAGGTCAGTGGGGAGAAATTATATGACTGGGGTTTACGAGGATACATAGTCGTAGAAGATTTGTGGAAGGAGAACTTTCAAAAGCCAGGAAATGTGAAGAATTCACCTGGAAATAAATAGAATGCTCCATGCTCTGCCCATTTTAATCAGTTATAGGTAAACACTGAAAACCCCATGCAGTAAACCAGTATTTCTACAGAAAAATGGCAGAGAAGTCAGTACTGAATATAGTAAATTGGCTTTCTTCTTCAGGACAAACTATATTAGGCTTCTTTGTTATCTTGGGTGATGCCATACTGCAAGCGGACTAATTGGAAATCCTTTCACCTAGAGATAATGTCTAGCCTTAGAACCCCTCGTTCTCAAGTTGCTATTTATGTACATAATTAAAATTCCAACTTAAAAAAAAAAAAGAAGATACCTAAGTGAAGGTAGGGTGGATGGAAGAGCCCTCTAGACAGATAAAAAACAGATATGCAAAGTCCTTGAATCAGAAAGGAATGAGGCACATTCAAGGAACTGGAAGAGCAGGATAGTTGAGTGCAGAGTGGGTCAGATGTGGAATGTGGGGAAGAGACAGAGGTCAGATGGTGCAGAGCCCTGGAGACAATGTCAAGGATGTAAAATGTTATCCTAAGAGCAAAATAAGCCACTGTAAAGTTTTTAAGCAAAGGAGTGGCAGAATCAGACTGTGAATGATCAAAAGGGCATAAGATTACAGGAAGGAGTCTAGTTCCGAGGCTCTTTCAATGGCCCTGGCAAGAGATGAGAAATGAATGGATTTGACTGTTGTTTAGAAAGTAAAATGGATAGGACTTGGTGATGGAAAAACCATGAAGAGTAATGAACAGGAGGCTCATTCGGTAGATGTAAGTCCCATTTACTGAGATAGTGCTTGTCTAAGAATTCTTCTCTAGAGAAGATAGGGGAAAAAACATTTTCTCTTTCTTTGCAGAAATAGAATCACCAACTAAAGCTTATACAAGCTTTAATGAATGTCATTAACTGTAAGATTGGGTGAGGTCTTAGAATCATCTTGTATTCTAGACAAGAAAGAAAATTATCTTACAGTAGTAGAAAAGATAACTGATAAGGATGTCAGAGAACTTTATAAAATGCCATATAATTAATCTGATTAAAGAAAGCATAGATCTCAAGAATTTTAAAGTAGTGAAGAAAAGCTTTTAGAGAAAAATTAAATGCTTTTATATAGAATGAAGCCAAGACACTACAGCTTTTAACCTTTTTTTTTTTTTCCATCCATTACTGTTTTTCTGTGGAGAAAATGAAAAAGAAGCACCAGAGGGTATCTTAAATTTTCTGGAAAGGCATCACTTATGGGAAAACCTGGTAATATTAACCTAGTTCTCACTAAATGTTATGAAGAAAGTCTCTGACAGATACCATTTTGTAACTCTTGAACAAGGGACCAGCTAAAAATACCAACTTGAGACTGAATTGGTCTCTGCTTAGGCAAAGCCATGGACTAGAAAATGACAGAAAACTGCAGGTGTCTAAATATAGCATGCAAACTGTGGATTATCTAAGACAAGACTACTGAGGATTGCATAGGATTCACAGAATTGGGGGGAAAGCCTCCTGGTCCCATATACAGGGAAGCTGCCAGCAGTCCTTGCTTTCTTTTTGGAGGACTCAATTTTTATACTTCACTGGAGGAGAAATGGAATTTCAGTATCCCCCCCTAAGAAGTTCTTAAAGAATGCTTTGGTTTTTCACGAATTATACTTAAGTGGTGTTTTTTAAAGAAAGAAAACAGAAAAGAAAAAGAAAATTATTATCTTACAATAGACTTCTGGTATGTTTCCTGAAGAACAGAAAGTAATGTTTATTTATCAGGGTATATGATTTAAGATTTAAAATATTTATTAATTGATGCTAAACTTTACTTGGAAAGGTAAAACTAATTTCAAAAAGAAAAAAAAAGAAACAAGATTCACTTGTAAACTTAATTTCCCAAAGTTTATTTTTCAAATCTTCTCTTTTTTTTTTTTAAGATAATCTTTCCCTTCTCATTACCCTGGGAATGGATGCATCTAAACATAACCAAAACAGGTGCTTTCTGTACACTTTTGTCCTAGTCTTCAGGGCAAATCTTAACCTAAATCAATAATGGGATTTTTTCTGTATCTTCTTCATAGGGCCTTTGACTATTTTAAAAAGAGAATGCTACTATGAAAGGTACTCATGGATCTTTATGTCTCCAGTCTATAGCCTAGATAGGACTGTCTTCATCTCTTAAAAGAATTTTCGGAAAACCTGAATCACGTAGAAGATTTTTTTACATGTAAAAAAATCATGTAAAAGGCAGGAGTAGCCTGTCACTTCAATAACTTCATAGCACAGGTCTATAGTAATGGCTAAGCTAGTGAAGTCTGAATAAATCAGAGATGAAACATACCAGGGACATGGAGAAAATGACACTGGAGGACTGATTCAGATAAGAACCAAGCAATGACAATGGCAGTCTGTACAGGAAATCCACTCTCAGGGGAATTAGGTGTGACTTTAGAAGCTGAATTGTATTTATTCATCACTTCTGATATAGCTAGGAAAAGGCAAAAACTACCTAAAATGGGGAAAGTCACTATACTAAGGACCACACTCACTAGGCTCAAGTCTGTGATTTGCCTATACAATCAGTCTCAGAAACATTATGTTTGAGGTAAATACCCCTGCAGAGTATCAGCTGGATAATGAAGACCATCCTTCCTAATATCCTGTTCATATAAGACTTCTTTCTTCTTTTATCTCTCGAACATTTAAAGCAGACTTATTTTAAAATTCCTTTCAGATTGCTCTATTATCAGCAGGATCTTGGTTCTTCTATCTGCAAATGGTTTTGTTGTTGTCTTCTGTGAGCACATGTCCAGTGAGAGCTGCCTTTTATAAGACTCTTCCTGGTGCCCTGATTTCAGAAGTTACCTGAATTGAGAGGCTGTGAGGATAGGTTTTTTTCCTAGTCCTTAGACCAGTTTTCATGTTAGATTTCTTGGCTTTGGGCTTATGCACTTTACAAGTAGTATAAATTTGGGCCCCAATTCTAGGTGTGGCTTAGATTAGGACTCTGATTTTTCAAGGATGACTCTTTTTTCACCCAATGTCTATATGGGCTGCCCAATTCTGTGTCCCATTTCCTGGCCACTGAGTGGACTATTCCACAGAATGGACAGTCCCTTCTGGCCCATGGCTTTAGGCAAGAAGCTCAGGTTCATCTCCTAGCCACTCATAAGGACCTATTGTCTTAATTCCAGCCACTTGGGGACACATTTCAAATTCCTTATTCTCTTCAGTAGAAAAGTAGTGATCTGGTTTTCCCCAATCAGCTGTAACAATGCCATCCTATCTCCTCCAAAAGTCTGTCACAGTCACCAAAATTCACAACTGCCAAGTCACTAAGATTTCATATTTCATTTAAAGAAGTCTGAAAATGTTTTTAGGTGCAATATGATGCAGTCAAAAACCACATTGGCCTGGGAGTCCAGAGACCTGCGCTCTTGTCTAAGTCTAGCCCTAAATAAGCTGTGTGACTAAATTTGTTGTTCATTTTGGGTTTCAGGAGAGAAAAAGAAGAATTTGGAATTGAAACAGAGAGGGACTCTTTCAGCTCTAAAATGCCACGATTCTATGAAATACTATCTTTCATCTTCTGGAGCCTCATGGGAGGCCATAGTGTGGTGCAGCATTTGCTTGAGAGAAGGTGAGGATAATTTATAAGGAAGTCCCTGGATCCCAGCTTCCCAGGATTATGCAGCTCCTCCTTCTTTAAAATAGCTACAAGACACATTAGCATTTCAAACTCTGTTGCCTGTGACAGGTGATCTCAGGAAGATTAGGAGGTAGACAAATTCTGTTTTTTGTTTTCTTTTTTTATGTCAGGCTCAGTAAGTAAACATTAACAGTTTGAACACACTATTCACCATTCCCTATTCATTTTTCATGAATTCATACAACATATCAAAGGGATAATATGCTCTACTCATTTTCCTCTGCCAGCAAACCTGAAAGCTAGAGTTGTAGTTTAGTTGTAAGAATATCTCATGGAGGTGTGGACTTGGAAGATGGTGGAAGAGTAGGAGGACCCTAGGCTCACTCTGTCCCACAGATACAACTAGATAACCATCAAATCATCCTAAATACCCCAGAAATTGACCTGAAGACTGGCAGAACAAACTCTACAAGTAAAGGTAAAGAAGAGGCCACCTCAGTGAAGGTAGGGAGTGCTGAGATATGATTTGGGAGAAATGGATTGTGGCTACTATGGTGGGGAGAGAGCCATGATCACAGAGAAGGGCAAGAGACAGACTAGCACACAGGGGAGCACATGAAGAAAAAGAATCCCCATAGCAACTGGCATGGGAAGCGAGAGGGCCTGAACATCGTGAGTTCTTGTAGTCAGTGGGGCTTAAAGACTGGAGTTTTGAAGGTCAGCAGGCATGGCTGAGTAGAGTCCCAGGGGCATTGCACTACTCTTGGAGAGAAGGTAAGGAAACAACCCATAGACATACAGTGTGGAAACAGTGATCTGAAGAGCATCTGGGACACACAGTGGGGAGGTTATTTGCTCATCTCAGAGTGCATCCCAGAGAGACAGTATTCACAGAGAGACCCCTCTAGGAACAAAGGAACTAGCTGGTGCCATTTCCCTCCCCCACCCCTCAGCATAAGCACAGAGCCACCTGTGGGAACCAGCGCAGTGCCAACACTTACTACCTAACATGCTTATGCCAAGCCTGCCCTCCCATGCTCTGGTGGAACCATCTCTCCCAGTCATGTTTGCCTCAGTTCCGATGTGGGGGCCCTCTCCCCCAGAAGACTGGCCCAAACCCCCACTCAACACCACATCTCCCAACTAGGGAGTTTTGTGGAGCCTTGGTTCTGGTGGTGGTGGTGACAGGTCTCATTTCACAAGCAGACCAGAGCACACCTGTTAAAACACACCACATTCAGGCCAGAGACCAAACACTGTTCACAACAGGAAAAGAGCACCTCTGCAGATGAATAGCCTGAAGGATAAAGCAGCCAGGACACAACAGCAGAACACACACAGCACACACTGGAGATACTCCTGGAAGCACCAGGCCCTGGGGAACAGGGGACACTCTACTGCAGAGCACTACAGGACCTCTCCTTCATAAAGCCATTACCCTCAAGAACAGGAGACAGAGCTGACTTTTCTAACACAGAGAAACAAGCACACAAACAGACAAAATAAGAAGACAGAGAAATTTATCCCAAATGAACGAACAGGACAAGGCCAAGGCCAGAAAACCAAGGTAAACAGATATAAGTAACATACCTAATGGAGTATTTATATTTTTAAAAGATTTATTTATTTATTTGAGAGAGAGCACATGAGTGGGGGGAGGGCAGAGGTAGAGGGAGAGAATTTCCAGCAGACTCCCCACTGAGTGTGGAGCCTGATGCAGGGCTTGATCTCACGTCCCTGAGATCATGATCTGAGCCAAAATCAAGAGTTGGATGCCTAATCGAATAAGCCACCCAGGCGCTCCAATCTGATGGACTATTTAAAACAATGATTATAATGATACTCACTGGACTTAAGAAAAGAGTGGAAGACATCAGTGAGAACTTTAACACAGAGATTAAAAAAAAAAAGAACCAATTAGAGGTGAAGAGTACAATAAATGAGATTAGAAACACACTTGATGCAATGAATAGCAGGCTGGAAGAAGCAGAGGAATGAATTAATGACCTCTATAGAAGATGGAGTAATGGAAAATAATCAAGATGAACAAAAGAGAAAGAAAAGAATTATGCAAAAATGAGAACAGACTTAGGGAACTCAGTGACTCTATCAAATGTAATTTCACATTATAGGAGTCTCAGAAGAAGAGAGAGAAAAGAGGGCAAAAAATTTATTTGAAGAAATAATAGCAGAAAATGACCCTAATCTGGGGAAGGAAACATATATCTAGATCCAGGAGGCAAGGAAAACCCCCAACAAAATCAACAAAAGCAGATACACACCAAGGCATATTGTAATTAAATTGGCAAAATATAGTGATAAAGAAAAAATTTTAAAAGCAACAAGACAAAAGAAGACATTAACTTACAAGGGAAACCCCATAAGGCTAGCCGGTGACTTTTTAGCAGCAATTTTCCAAGCCAGAGGGAATGGCATGATATACTCAAAGTGCTGAATGGGGGGTGGGGGGGTGACTGGCTAGTTCAGTTATAGAGCATGTGATTCTTGATCTTGGGGTCATGAGTTCAAGCCTCATGTTGGGTGTAGAGCTTACTTAAAAAATTATTCTCTTCAAAGCGTTGAACGTGAAAAATCTGCAACCAAGAATACTCTATCCAGCAAGGCTATCATTCAGAATAGAAGGGGAGATAAAGAGTTTCCAAGACAAACAAAAACTAAAGGAGTTCATGACCACTAAACCAGCCCTGCAAGAAATATTAAGGGGACTCTTTGAGTGGAAAGGAAAGATCAAAAATGACAGTATGAAGGTAAAAAACACAAAAGCTGTAAAAATGAATATTTCTGTGAAAAAAATCAGTCAAGGAACTCACAAAATAAAAGGATGTAAAATATGAAAACATATACCAAAAACATGGGGAGGAGAGGAGTAAAGAATGGGTTTACACTTAAACAACCATCAACTTAATATAGACTGCTATATGCAGAAGATGTTATATACAAACCTAATCGAACCATTCATCAAAACCCACTAATAAATATGCAAAGAATAAAGAGAAAGAAATCCAAATATATCCAAATACATAAAGAAAATCAGCAAACCATGAAAGACAGAAAGACAAGAAAGGATTAGAGAAAGTCTTCTGAAACAACCACAAAACAAATGATAAAATGACAAGAAATACACATCTATCAATAACTTTGAATGTAAATGGCTACATGCTCCAATCAAAAGACAAAGAGTGACAGAAGGGATAAAAAAAAAAAAAGATCCATCTATAGGCTGCCTACAAGAGACTCATTTGAGACCTAAAGACACCAACAGATTGAAAGAGAGGGGATGGAGAAACATCTATCATGCAAATGTAAGTCAAAAGAAAGTCAGCATAGCAATACTTGTATCAGACAAAATAGACTCTTTTTTTTCTTTCTTTTTTTTTTTTTGAAGATTTTTTATTCATTTATTTTAGAGAGAGAGAATGAGAGACAGAGAGCAGGAGAGGGAAGAGGGCAGAGGGAGAAGCAGACTCCCTGCTGAGCAGGGAGCCCTATGTGGGACTTGATCCCGGGACTCCAGGATCATGACCTGAGCTGAAGGCAGTCGCTTAACCAACTGAGCCACCCAGGCGCCCTTTTTCTTTCTTTCTTTCTTTTTTTTTTTTTTGGTGAGTAAAGCAATAGAAGTTTATTAAGTGAAGATACTGAAAAAGCTCTCAAGAGTAAGAGGGGTCCCAACAGGGTTGCCAATGAGCGCCTTTAGTGTTGGTCTTTTATAGAAAGCTAACCAGAGAACTTAAATCCTTTTAACATCTCTATTGATAACCCTTCAATGGCTTACTTCCTTTTTAGGGGCTGGTCATTCTTTCTTAGTCACAGGTAATTATCATAAAGACACCCACCCCACACAACCCACCCCACACACCTAGGGCAGGGCCTCTAAAACAAAGACTGTAACAAGAGACAAAGAAGGACCCTATAAAATAAACAAGAGGACAATCCAACAAGAATATATAATAATTATAAATATTTATGCACCCAACATAGCAGTACCCAAATACACAAAACTGTTAAACAAAGGAACTAATCAATAATCATACAATAGTAAGGGACCTTAACACCCCACTTATATCAATGGATAGATCATCTAAACAGAAAATAAACAAGGAAACAGTGGCTTTGAATGACACACTAGACTAGATGGATTTAACATATATTCAGAACATTCCATCCTAAAACAGCAGGATACACATTCTCTGCAAATGCACATAGAATCTTCTCCAGAATAGATCATATATTGCATACAAAAATACCTCAACACCTGTCAGAATGGCTAAAATTAACAACACAGGAAACAACAAATGTTGGTGAGGATGTGGAGAAAGGGGAACACTTTTGCACTGTTGGTAGGAATGCAAACTGGTGCAGTCACTCTGGAAAACAGTATGGAAGTTCTGCAAAAAGTTAAAAATAGAACTACCCTACGACCCAACAATCACACTACTGGGTATTTACCCAAAAGATATAAAAACACTGATTCGAAGGGATACACACACCTTTATGTTTACAGCAGCATTATTTACAATAGCCAAGTTATGGAAGGAGCCCAAGTGTTTATTGATTGATGAATAGATAAAGAAGATGTGGAATATTATTCAGCCATAAAAAAGAATGAAATCTTGCCATTCGCTATGACGTGGCTGGAGCTAGAGAGCATAATGCTAAGTAACATAAATCAGTCAGAGAAAGACAAATACCATATGATTTCACTCCTATATGGAATTTAAGAAACAAAACCTAGCAAAGGGGAGGAGGAGAGTAAGACAAATCAAGGAATAGGCTCAATTATAGAGAAGAAACTAATGGTTACCTGAGGGGAGCGCCGGGGAAGGGATGGGTGAAACAGGTGATGGGGATTAAGGAGTGCACTTGTCCTGATGAGCGCTGGGTGATGTATGGAAGTGTTGAATCGTCATACTGTACACCTGAAACTAATATTACATGGTACGTTAACTAACTGGAATTAAAATTTATTTTTATTTTATTATTATTATTTTTTTAAAGATTTTATTTATTTATTCAACAGAGAGAGACACAGCGAGAGAGGGAACACAAGCCCGGGGAGTGGGAGAGGGAGAAGCAGGCTTCCCGCCGAGCAGGGAGCCCGATGCGGGGCTCGATCCCAGGAACTTGGGAGCTTAACCTGAGCTGAAGGCAGACACTTAACGACTGAGCCACCCAGCCACCCCTGGAATTAAAATTTAAAAGGAATATCTCATGGAAATAAAAAAATAGGCTTCACAGAATAGTATAACACTACCTCCTATGTCCCCCCCCCCATCTTCTTCCTCTCCCATCAGGCAATGTGTGTAGTTACACAAACAAGCACTGTGTGCAAATCAAACGGTTACCTAAGCACATAAGGGGCAACATCTGGGGCACCAGTTGGCAGGCACAGAGCAGGCACCAGAACAGGACTGAATTGAGGCTCCCAGAGCTTCCTAGGGCCTATAGCACCTATTACCTCAAAATCCTTGCCACAACCACTGTCCCCTATGCTACGGAGAACCTTATTTGAGCATCTCTTCTCAAAAGTTAATCCACAGATACACTTAAACCCAGAAAGAAAAAAAATAAAGATCACTGTAGGATAACTTGAAGATGATGGTCAATGATTTTGATTGCATCCTATATGATGGAAGTTAGTTAGGAAGAGTACTAGATTCAGAATTTGGAAATCATGGGTTCTAGTGTCCTCTCTGCCTGTAACTATGAGACCATGGCCAAATGACCTAGCAACCCTGGGTCTCAGTTTTTTTCATTTACAAAATGAGCTGGTTTGACAAAATGATCTCTAATGCATTTGTCAGTTCTAAAATTCTATTAGTTTATGATAAGGTTTCTAAGAACTAAGAAAGCATGGTTTATGTTAGAGACCAGTCCCAGCTAATTACAGGAAGAACATTCAAAAATATTGATG
This sequence comes from Mirounga leonina, assembly GCF_011800145.1. Lineage (NCBI taxonomy): Eukaryota > Metazoa > Chordata > Mammalia > Carnivora > Phocidae > Mirounga > Mirounga leonina. The sequence goes on from NW_023270839.1 coordinate 20,633,609, forward strand.
CCAGGCCCCACCCTAGACCCTTACAAGGCTTGGGAAGTGGTTTGGAAAGCTCCTCAGAAGGTCCTGATGATAAACCAGAACTGGAACCACTGGTCTTAAGCTAACAGAATACTCTGGACTGTTTGACCAAAAGGATAATAATAAACTGGCTGGGTCAACCTCAGAGGTAATCAGCAACTGACATTCTGTGGGGATAATTAGTATTCACATTAGTGAATGGAGAAATGTTTATTTAATTTGCAAATAATAGTAAACTTGGGAGGGAATCAGTACTCCAATCTTAGAAATGGAAGGAGTGGCTGGAAACCAATAGTATAAAGATCAAAGAGGGAAGACTCAATACAGTGCCCCTGGAGAAGAAAGAAAAACCTCACTGAGGTGAAGCTGGCAAGGCTATAGGTCAGAAAAACACCAAAGTGTCAGAGTGGATAACAAACTGACCAGGAACCAGAACATTAGCACTGGACCTAGGGCTACATGTAGGAATTGAATAAGGCCATCCTTACTTTGGTTCTAAAATGCAAGAATTTCAGTTACAACAGTTTAAATAACACCAGGCCTCCAAGAACAGAGTTCAAATTTCTTGCCATGGCATAGTACTGTGAGTAACTACATAAGGCACAAATTTCACTGCTAGCTCTTCACTGCATAAATAATAATGGCAGTAACAGATGTGCATCATCATCAATGACAAATTGCATCACTTCGTTCTAAGTCTGTGGTTGACTGCACTATGCATCTGTTATTCAGTTCACACACAAAACACCCAAGTGTCTAGTGGGGCTGTGTCCTTGTCTTCCAATGATAAACCCCAAAATGGACAATCGAAAAAATGGAACTGGCCAACGAAGATGAATGTGCAGCAAAGAAACAAATAGTGATAACGCTGGAATGTAAACAGAGTTTAGAAGAAATAGTGAGCTGTGGGATTGTGGACGCTGCGGCTATTCGAGAGGCTCTAGATAAGCACCAGAGGAACTTTGTGAAGGCAAGCCAATCAGCATAAATGAGTAAAGTGGCTGTGATGAAAAGTATGAAAATGTCCCAGGGGGAAGTGATGCTGGCAAAAAACTTCACATTAAACGAACTCTTGGAGCTATTTCAGACATTGAAAGCACAAAAGATAAAATGTTGGAAGCTGATCCAAGTTAGAAAGGAGTGTGACAATTCACCAAGGCACAGAGAGGATGTTTGCCCAGGATTGTTAAGTTCTAGGAAAGGAAGTAAGTAAGCACTGTTCAAACTACTCTGGATAAGTTTCTTTTACAAAGAAAGAAAATACTTTAACTCTTAAGGTTTTAAATTATAGTATCCTAGCATTAGTTTGACCATGTTCTTTCATTTCTCTATATATTTATAACCAAGAGGAATAGTATTTTAAATGTTTTGACACACACTACGTATCATGATTTTTCCATTGATTATTAAGATCACATGATAGAGTTTCAGCTTGCATGGTTATTTTTATGGTCATACTACCATGCAAAGCAAAAACTGCTGGTATTTAGGAGTCATGGGTGAGTTTCTCATTATACTAAGTATTTCGGTTTAGACATTACCACCAAGGACTGACATGGAGAACTCAAAGATGATAAAAATAGTAAGAGGCTGAAAAAACAGCCAAACAAAAATGTGTAAGGAAATTGAGAGATTTTTGTAACTGAAAAGAAGGCTGAAGTGGGAATTTAACTATGGCTCACTTTCAGTGACTTTTACATAAGGGATACCGACTAGTTGTTATATACCTCCACTAAAGACTGAACAACTAAAAAACAATTTTATTTATTTATTTATTTATTTATTTATTTATTTTAAGATTTTATTTATTTATTTGAGAAAGAGAAGGAGCAGGGGGAGGGGAAAAGAGAGAGGGAGAAGCAGACCTCCACTGAGCAGGGAGCCCAACATGGGGCTCCGGGATCATGACCTGAGCCGAGGGCAGATGCTTAACTGACTGAGCCACCCAGATGCCCCAAAAAACAATTTTAAATGCAATATAATGGATCTGGGTTAACTGAAGAATGAACTTACAAACAGTGAAAAAGGTATCATATATCAGAACATTTTCAAAGAGAGCTGTGTGATTTTCTTTCTGGAAGTCCTAAAATGTAGAATCAGTTCTTATCCATGGAATGATTTAAGTTTTGAAGACAGGCAATGGAAGATGGACTATACAACCTTCCAAGGTCTCCACCAGAGCTAAAATACTATGATTTATTTATTTATTTATTTATTTTGACCGTTGTGGGACTTTATCTTACCCTAAGCTGCCAATTATTTCTGAGCACTGTACTTAAATTGTTCTTTGCTTTGTACCTTTGGCTTTCTTTGTCCCAGATCCTCTCTAGTTAAAGGGCATTATATTATGGAGTAGAACTCTGATGGGAAAGCAAAGCTGCAGAACAACACTGTCTTCTGTGAGGTTCTATGATGGGGACTGTAGTACCTTTGATGTACACAGCTTCCACAGCATCAGTGCAACCATACAAATCAGCCCTGATGCCTGGGACAGATCTTTCTACTGCTGCATTCTGTGCACTCAGACTGGCACTGCTCCAGAGCCCCGGCATGGTTCTGAAGCATGGATACTCATTACAAAAATCCACTGCCAAACCACGCTTATGAACACCCTCCCAGGACAAGGCATTTATAGTGAGGACACATAGGGACCTTGTGTGTTCTCTTCAATACTGACAATTCTTGAGCTATAATCCAGACAATTGTTGCCACAAGAAATCCACAATCTCATCACCACTAAGAATTATCAGGGCCACAAGGTGAGGGAATACTTGATATTTTTAAACAGTACACTGACCTGTTCTCTATTCTCTCATTCTCTGCCCCCCATTTATATATTAGCTCTGCTCAACTTGAGACACACTCCAATATTCTTCAGAAGATGGCTCAATAATGTAATCTCTAATACAGTGCAATGTCCTAGCCTTGCATCCTTCTTCCATTTACTAGATTTCCAGGGAGGAAAAAATGAGATAGACAAAACCCAAACCTTGACTGCCCATAACTCCCAACAAAATTAAGTATGTGAGACACAGAAGCTCATTAAACTGTAAGTTACTTGAGGATAAGGTGTATTCCATTAAAAAATACTACTGGGAATAGAATATTTGCTTTCTGTTATAAATTTGGATTTAGAAATAGAGATTACAAATATTCTCCATTATTAAGTCTCACACCAGAATTGAAATCTGTTCTTTCATCATGCTTCTAATTGGAGATTGTGAATTTTATTTTCATCTGACTTGTAGTTTCACACTTGAGAATTATCCATACAGCAGAAATAGCAAATTTTGATTGGGCATTCTTGAGTATGGCCAGTTATTTATTTGATGGGGAAGTTGTGAATTCTTAAAAGAAAAAAACACTTACAATAACAATAATACTTAATTTTTACCAAAGAGATGTTTCAAGGGGCACCTGGGTGGCTCAGTCAGTTAAACCTCTGCCTTCAGCTCAGGTCATGATCCCAGTGTTCTGGGATCAAGCCCCCAGTTGGGCTCTCTGCTCAGCAGGGAGCCTGCTTCACTCTCTCCCTCTGCCTGCCACACATCCCTGCTTGTGCTCTCTGTCAAATAAATAAATAAAGTATTTTTTAAAAAACAAAGAAATGTTTCAGCCTATTCCTATCACATGTGTACAACCTTGCTTCAAATTCTGAGGCAGGCATCTCTACTTACAAAGACAGGACAACACTGATCAGGCAATTCATTCTTTCACAATCTCACAGAAGAGTCTACTCGGAGGATGGGAAAACAAGATCATCTGAAAATTACTGTAAACTGAAATAAAACAGTAACTACCATCATCTGACCTCTTTTTTGATCAAATTTGATTAAAAAAATTTTTTAATTAACATATTATTTGTATCAGGGGTACAGGTGTGTGATTCATCAGTCTTACACAACTCACAGCCCTCACCATAGTACATACCCTTCCCAATGTCCATCACCCAGCCACCCCAACCTTCACACCCCCCTCCACTCCAGCAACCCTCAGTTTGTTTCCTGAGATTAAGAGTTTCTTACTGTTTGTCTCCCTCACTGGCTTCATCTTGTTTCCTTTTTCCCTCCCTTCCCCTATGATCCTCTGTCTTGTTTCTCAAATTCCACATATCAGTGAGATCATATGAGACTTGTCTTTCTCTGATTGACTTACTTTGCTTATTAGCATAATACCCTCTAGTTCCATCCACGTTGTTGCAAATGGCAAGATTTCATTTTTTTGATGGCTGCATAATATTCCATTGTGTGTGTGTATGTATGTGTGTATATACACATACATATACATATATACCACATCTCCTTTTTTTTTTAAAGATTTTATTTATTTATTCATGAGAGACAGAGAGAGAAAGAGAGAGAGGCAGAGGGAGAAGCAGGCTCCCAAGGAGCAGGAAGCCCGATGCGGGACTCGATCCCAGGACCCTGAGATCATGACCTGAGCCGAAGGCAGACGCTTAACCATCTGAGCCACCCAGGCGCCCCTATACCACATCTTCTTTATCCATTCATCTGTTGATGGACATCTTGGCTCTTTTCATAGTTTGGCTATTGTGGACATTGCTGCTATAAACATCAGGGTGCAGGTGCTCCTTCAGATCACTACATTGTATCTTTGGGGTACATACCCAGTAGTGCAAAGTCCTCAACTTTTTGAGGAACCTCCATACTGTTTTCCAGAGTGGCTGCACCAGCTTGCATTCCCACCAAAGTGTAGGAGGGCTCCCCTTTCTCCGCATCCTCGCCAACATCTGTCATTTCCTGACTTGTTCATTTTCGCCATTCTGACTGGTGTGAGGTGGTATCTCATTGAGGTTTTGATTTGTATTTCCCTGATGCCGAGTGATGGTGAGCACTTTTTCATGTGTCTGCTGGCCATTTGGATGTCTTCTTTGCAGAAATGTTTGTTCATGACTTCTGCCCATTTCTTGATTGGATTATTTGTTCTTTGGGTGCTGAGTTTGTAAGTTCTTCATAGATTTTGGATACTAGCCCTTTATTTGCAAATATCTTCTCCCATTCTGTCGGTTGTCTTTTGGTTTTGTTGACTGTTTTCTTTGCTGTGCAAAAGCTTTTTATCTTGATGAAGTCCCAATAGTTCATTTTTGCCCTTGCTTCCCTTGCCTTTGGCGATGTTTCTAGGAAGAAGTTGCTGCGGCTGAGGTCGAAGAGGTTGCTGCCTGTGTTCTCCTTTAGGATGTTGATGGATTCCTCTCTCACATTTAGGTCTTTCATCCATTTTGAGTCTATTTTTTGTGTGTGGTTTAAGGAGATGGTCCAGTTTCATTCTTCTGCATGTGGCTGTCCAATTTTCCCAACACCATTTGTTGAAGAGACTGTCTTTTTCCACTGGACATTCTTTCCTGCTTTGTTGAAGATTAGTTGACCATAGAGTTGAGGGTCCATTTCTGGGCTCTCTCTTCTGTTCCATTGATCTGTGTGTCTGTTTTTGTGCCAGTACCATACTGTCTTGATGATGACAGCTTTGTAATAGAGCTTGAAGTCCGGAATTATGATGCCACCGGCCTTGCTTTGCTTTTTTAACATTCCTCTAGCTATTTGGGGTCTTTTCTGGTTCAATATAAATTTTAGGATTATTTGTTCCATTTCTTTGAAAAAAGTGGATGGTATTTTGATAGGGATTGCATTAAATGTGTAGATTGCTCTAGGTAGCATAGACATTTTCACAATGTTTGTTCTTCCAATCCATGAGCATGGAATGTTTTTCCATTTTTTGTGTCTTCCTCAATTTCTTTCAGGAGTATTCTGTAGTTTTCTGAGTACAGATCCTTTGCCTCTTTGGTTAGATTTATTCCTAGGTATCTTATGGTTTTGGGTGCAATTGTAAATGGGATCGACTCCTTAATTTCTCTTTCTTCTGTCTTGTTGTTGGTGTATAGGAATGCCACTGATTTCTGTGCATTTTATAACTGATTTTATATCCTGCCACTTTACTGAATTCCTGTATGCGTTCTAGTAGTTTTAGGGTGGAGTCTTTTGGGTTTTCCACATAAAGCATCATGTCATCTGCAAAGAGTGAGAGTTTGACTTCTTTGCCGATTTGGATGCCTTTTATTTCTTTTTGTTGTCTGATTGCTGTGGCTAGGACTTCTAGTACTATGTTGAACAGCAGTGGTGATAGTGGACATCCCTGCCGTGTTCCTGACCTTAGGGGGAAAGTTCTCAGTTTTTCCCCACTGAGAATGATATTCGCTGTGGGTTTTTCATAGATGGCTTTTATGATCTTGAGGTATGTACCCTCTATCCCTACACTGTGAAGAGTGAAAAAAACCCAATTTAGATTCTTCCAGGTAGTTAAGGAAGAGGCAAAAACTTCTCCTGAGGCTGCAGGGTCTCGACTGCCTTCAGCTCAAAATAGTCCACATGGCAAAGTGGCATTTTGGAGAGGCTTGTTCTGAATCTCTTCACTAGCCTTAGGTAAGATTCCCCTGAGAGGCTCCTTTCTTCAGTGTTGGCCCTACTTGGGATCATGGCTACCCCCCCACCGCCGCATCAAAGCTGCAGGCCCTTTGCTACCTAGACCCCTTCCCACTCAAATCTCTGTCCTCACCTTGCCCCAGTCAGGCTAATGTTGAACATGTAGTATCAGGATTGGCTGGACCAACACTAAGGATAGTCTCTGTTAAATGTGCCCCCACTCTCACTTCACTTTTCCCTAATTATCCCCTTCAGTCAAAGTGAGAAAATGTCCAGGATAGCTGATACTTAATTTGAGTTTTCTTTCACTGCTGAGGGAGAAATTCCCATTTGGCCACCCAAGGATGAACCATAAGGAGAGGTTGTTCCTGGCAATGAAGCTGGAACTCAGAACACATTTTCAAAAAGAAACATTTTTATATATGGCAGTTAGTTTTTATTAGTTATTTACTTTCAGAACAGCATAGGCCTATACTTCATTTATTTGTTGATTCATTAAATCATTTGTTCACGCACTAAGGACACAAATCACCACCACTAGATTAAGTCCATTACTGGTCTGCAGAACCTAACCATTATTTGTAGCATTGAATCTATAAGAAAATATTACTGATTAACTTTGGAAATATACTTTTTTCATAATTTAGGCATTGCCAGTAATGATAGCCTTGACACTGGCTTTTGAGAAAAGTTTAAAAGTTGACAATGTAAACTGCAAAGTATTAACTTAAAAAAAAAATCAATGTGTGGTTTTCATCATGAGAATGAATTTTTTAGAATATAATCGCTAGCCAGTAACCAATAGTGTTTTTTGTTTGTTTGTTTTTTTTTTTTTTTTAAGATTTTTTTATTTATTTGCGAGAGAGAGAATGAGAGACAGAGAGCATCAGAGGGAGGAGGGTCAGAGAGAGAAGCAGACTCCCTGCTGAGCAGGGAGCCCGATGTGGGACTTGATCCCGGGACTCCAGGATCATGACCTGAGCTGAAGGCAGTCGCTTAACCAACTGAGCCACCCAGGCACCCCAACCAATAGTGTTTTAAGTGAACCCAAAAGATTATTGTTAAACCTGGATTAATTTATATACCCTGAAAGTATATATCCTGGGCGCCTGGGTGGCTCAGATGGTTAAGTGTCTGCCTTCGGCTCAGGCCATGATCCCAGGGTCCTGGGATCAAGTCCCGCATCGGGCTCCCTGCCCCTTGGGTAGCCTACTTCTCCCTCTGCCTCCCTCTCTTTCTCTCTCTCTCTCTCTGTCTCTCATGAATAAATAAAATCTTTTAAAAAAAAGTATATATCCTATTAATTGTGATCAGTGATAATATTAGTAGGCATATGCTCTAATTTTTCCCCCAGTACTTCTCAACATTGTATCTTTTCAGTGCAGATGTTTGGGAAGGTGGTCACCAAATCTGAAAAAGGGATATCAAAATGTGTGATGTTTTACGTTCACGTATGAATAGAGTGGTTAGCTTTATTTAATTTCCTAGGGAGACTTTATCACTTAATGCCATTTTCTGTTACAGACTTGAAATGGTTAAATATACTTAAGTTCTAAGATGGGTTCTCACTTAATGTAATTAGAACATGTAGCTTTGCAAAACTTAGAGGTGTCAGAAGAATGATGGTAACTGTACACTTTAGGAAGATTTAGAGTCTCTGTAGTACCCAAGAAGTCTTTGGAAGTGTGCACACCCCATTATCTATTCACTGTTGCATATACACATATTTCTGGTGGCGCTGAGGTCTGCCTGCCCCCACTTCTCCTCCAGCTCCCCTGATGTTCTGTTATTTATTTATTTATTTTTAAAGATTTTATTTCTTTATTTGACAGAGAGAGAGATAGCGAGAGCAGGAACACAAGCAGGGGGAGTGGGAGAGGGAGAAGCAGGCTTCCCACTGAGCAGGGAGCCCGATGTGGGACTCAATTCCAGGACCCTGGGATCATGACCTGAGCCGAAGGCAGACGCTTCACAACTGAGCCACCCAGGCACCCTGATGTTCTGTTATTTAAAAGTTCAACATCCAGACCTGTTAGTTCATTAGTAGCAAGTCCAATCTGGAATGAATCTTCTGCTTCCAACCCTTACAAGCATTTAGTCCTCTGAACCCCTGGGTGAGCATCAGACTTTAGTCTGCCTAACTGACTCAACCATGAGAAGCCAGTCTACCTACCTGGTCCTTCTGCCCACCTCCATATAATCTTGCATGGACTTAGCAACCAACAGCCCAAGCTCTACCAAACACAGAACTGCTGCTATACTGACGTCTTGACATGCTCCATCCTGCATAACCGGTCTCATGTCCCATTAATCCCCATCACTTCTCCACATTCAGGAAGCTGGTTTCATAAGTGAGCCCAGCACTTGCATAGGCATTTCTGCATTTACACTCTCCCCCATCTTCTGGACTTTCTCTCTCCTTCCCTCCCTCTCTCCCCGTCTCTCTCTCCTTCACCACTCCTCCCTCTCTCCCTTCATCCATGGCCTACCAAAAGCATCTTAATCCTAACTATAATTTTTTTTAAAAAAGCATCTTAATTCCACTTCTGTTTTGAGTCCCCAGTGATTTCTGCTTCTTCATAGTTTTCTATTTCACTTATAGACATTACCACACCACCTAGCACTAGTCAGGTATTGTTCTTTCATTTCTTCGTCTATGTCAACCTTGACTCTTCTAATGAGACTGTGGACACCTATGAAGCCAGAAACAATTTTAAGTGCTTCCTTCATGTTCCTTATTATCTCTATCAATAATAAATACTTATTTCACTGTTGAATCTCAGATCTGTACCCCTGAAACAAATAATGCAATATATGTTAAGAAAAAAAAAAAAAGAAGAAGAAGAAGGTAGCGGGAGGGGAAGAATGAAGCAGGGGAAATCGGAGGGGTAGACGAACCATGAGAGACGATGGACTCTGAAAAACAAACAGGGTTCTAGAGGGGAGGGGGGTGGGAGGATGGGTTAGCCTGGTGGTGGGTATTGAGGAGGGCACATTCTGCATGGAGCACTGGGTGTTGTGCACAAACAATGAATCATGGAACACTTCATCTAAAACTAATGATGTAATGTATGGGGATTAACATAAGAATAAAAAAAATAAATACTTATTTCAATAAGTAACCCTTGATAATAATATCCCCATGACATAATAAAGAGAGATACAATTTATTGAGCTATATACTAGGAACCAGGTACATTATCTCATTTAGTCCTCACATCAAGTCTTTGAAATGAGAACTTTTATTACATCCTTTTTAGAGTTGACACTCATCAAAATCACACAGCTAGTAAGTGGTAGGGAGTGAGGCTTTAAATCCAGATCTGTCCAACTTCACAGCCCATGAAAATAAACTACTACATTTCACTTCTCTTCAGTATATCTTTGCCTGGGGAACAAAATCTAGATAAGCAATAACACTGTTAGGAGCCTGGGGATTCCTGGAGGGACATATTCATTAGTTTTGTCAATATTTGTCAGTATCTATTGAATCCTTAAAATGAAGAGGCTTCGGAAACTTGCACATAGCAGTCAAAGTGGACAGATGGTGAGTTCAGGAAGGAAAAAGAAGAGGCAAGCGGTAAAGACAGATGGACACCCACAGATATGAATTGAACAACCCATTTGTCCCCCCTTTAACCCTTGCACTTGAAACCTGATTTGTGGTCTCACCAGAAGGGTGGTGAAACTGCTCCCCAAGCCCCAACTGGCATTGCTTAAGTCCCAGCCTCTCTGACCTCTGTGTAGCACTTGCCATGGTGACCCCCTACTCCTTGAGCCTGTTTCCTCCTTTATTTTCTATGAGAGTCTGCTGACTTTCAGATTGTTGCTCTGACTACTCCTTCTTTGGTTTCATTTTCTGGCTCTTTTTCTCATTTTATATGCAAGCATTCCCTAAGGTTCTGCCCTTGACCCTCTTCTCTCCTCCTTCTAAACCCTCTCCCTTGGTGATCTCATCCATTTTCATGGCATCACTTCTCATTGGTATGCAGAGTACTCCCACATCTATGACTTCAGCAATCCACATCTTTCCCCAGGGCCTCAGCCCCCCATTTCCAACAGCCTGACAGTAGCTTTACTAGCACTTCAGTGTGCCCCAAACCACACACCATCTGTTTCTCTCAAGCCTCCTGTTTCTCTCCTGGGGACCCAACTCTTAAGTGACATCAGCATTTTCCAAGTCACCTTTTACTCATCCCTCTTGCTGATCCCCGCAACAATCAGTCAGTTGCCTGGACCTGTTGATTTTATGTCCTAAATATCTGTTGGCTCTGTCTCTCAATTCCCATTGCCACAAACCTCATTACTACCCAATTAATCTCTCCAGAGAGTACTTCTGATCACCTTCAGTTCTCTATTCAAAACACTCAAGGATGTAAAATGTTAAGAAGAAAGAAACAAAGGAAAGGAAAGAAAAGAAAAAGATGGCTTCCTTAGCTGGGCACCCAAGGCCCCAAGTGTCTTTCCTTCCTTTCTTGATTCACGAAGCCCAGCTACCGGATCTCGCTGCCACCAGCCAAATACTCTTTCTCTTCTAAACACATACATATCTGTATATCCCTTTCTCACTTGCATTGCAGTTACTAGTGTTTATATTTTATCTCTGCTACTAGAGATCATGGGCTCTCATCTTGTTCACTTAGTACCCCCTCACACACACTATACGCAACACAGTACTTTAACACCTCATAGGTGCTCACTGAAGTATTTTTTTTTTAACACTGAGTAATGAAGTATGATCTTGACAAAACCTGTCTTAGTTATTGTTCTTCTGCCCAGCATAAAAGGTAAATGGAAGATTTTCTTATTGTATGCATGTTTGATGTATCTCCCTTTTGCTTTCTGTGTCTGAAATACCCCATTCTTTTGCCAGGAATTGCTGATTTAGAGGAGAGGTTCTTTGAAGGCCTCATCTCTTAGGTTAGCCATCAGTGTGGCCTTATAGAACTTTTGGTCACAGATTATTTCTAGGCAACTCTTTGTGTTCTCTAAACACTTGGGTCTTCTGCTGAGTGCAAAATGGGGACAGAAGGCAACTTGCTGCCCTCTTGAGTATTTCTGGTAATTCATAGCCAGGCCATCCGTGGAAGAAAATTCCAACAGAACAGATGCAGCCAATTCCAGAGATTGTCCTCACCATAGCCTGATCAATTTTGTGGATAGTTCTCTTAGAAATGAATCCTTCTGGCCAACATGGTGCATAAATTGTGTAATAAAAATTTCAAAAATCCTTTAAAGTTCAGGGTTTTGCTATTAGAGGAGTGGCATCTGTGCTCTAATATATTCAGGCTCCAGAAAGACACATCATAAATCCATAAATGTTCATTCCTCGACAGGCCTCTTAATTTGAATTTCTGTCTCCTTTCCTACCCTGGTGAAGTTAATGGAACTACTTAGAAGAGAACATAAAGGGATCATTACCTTTTACCCTTAAGCCTCAGGCCTAAAGCCTGCTCTTATAGCCTGTACTCTGGGCCTCTCCTATTAGTACCCAAAAGTGCACAAAAGCTCCAAAGCCCCCAAGAGCCCCTTGCCTCCAAAAAAACTCCATAAAGGAGGATTTTAACTTTGAAAAGCTACAGAAAGCCAAAAATTTTCCATTAATTAAGATTTCTATCCCATTCCTATGAAGATTTCCCTACCCAAATCTAGTCGTAATTTCATTGCGTGATTCTTGTTCACTCTGAATCATTATCAGTCAGATGTTCTTGGTGTACTACTGTGGCCCATCTCCTTAGAAAACCGGAGAAAGAGGAGAGAATGTGAGCTGAGGCAGTAGTCCTTCATTCCTTCATTCTTTATTCATTCACTCATTTTTATTTGTTCAACAAACATTATTTACTACTTTGCTAGGCACTGAGATTTGATAATGTGAAAGACATGGTTCCTGTCCTGAGGAAGCTTATTGTTAATAGAGGAGTTCCACTAAATAGTCAATGCAATGTTTCTTAATCGCTTTTGGGTCAGAGACTCCTTTGAGAATCTTATGAATGTATTAGATTCCCCTTTCACCACTAAAAATAGATACACACATATACACAGGATTTACAAAAGCCATACAATTTTCTCTGGAACTTTTATTTGGTGTTTATTTGAAGCTCAGTGGTATGGGTGTGTTACTAAGTTTTTGGTAAGGAAATCTTCCTTCTTGGGAGAATGTGAGTCTGAAATATAAATGTGAGACCCATTGCCCCCAAATGCTAAAGATCTTTTTTTCCTTTTTTTTTTACAGAAAATCTTTAATCAAATTATACTGCTAGGGGCACCTGGGTGGCTCAGTCGTTAAGCGTCTGCCTTCGGCTCAGGTCATGATCCCGGAGTCCTGGGATCAAGCCCCGCATCGGGCTCCCTGCTCTGCGGGAAGCCTGCTTCTCCCTCTCCCACTCCCCCTGCTTGTGTTCCCTCTCTCGCTGTGTCTCTCTCTGTCAAATAAATGAAATCTTTAAAAAAAAAATTATACTGCTAAAATAGGAAGTGAAGTAATTCTTGAAGTAATTCTTTAACCTGGGACTTAAATGGGAGTGTGACTGGAGTGTTTGACCAACAGCAAGGAGTCTAGCATGGCTGGAGTGGAGTTGGGTGATGGAGACAAAATAAGAGAGGAAGTCAGAAAGGTGTAGGGGGCCAGATCATGTAGGGCCATTTTATGCCACTGACTTTGGCTTTTACTCTGAGTAAAATGGGAGGCCATTGCAGGGTTTTAGCAGAAGAGAGATGGACATTTTAAAAGGACTACTCTGGTTCCTATATCGACAATAGATTGATTAAGAGGTAAGGATTGAGGTGCGGAGATCCACTGGGACAAAATCAAGCCAAAATAATGGTAGTGGCTTGGACCAGATGGTTGGTAGCAGTGGAGGTAATGGGAAGCAGCCAGAATCTGTAAGTATTTTAAGGGCAGAAATGACAAGATTTCCTAACATTAAAGGTGGGGTATGAAAGAGAGAGGGGGGAGAGGTAAGATGATTCCAAGGTTTTGGCTTGAGCAACCATAAGGATGGAGTTGCCATCAACTGAGATTAAAAAGGCTATGGGTAGAACCCATTTGGAATGAAAGATCAATAGTTCAGTCTTCTGGTGTTGTATGACTTGGGAATTCTGAAACATTAAGGGGATTAAGCACATAAATAAAAGTGAGAATAATAAGAGCCAGGTCTCTCACTGTCAGAAAAGTATGTAAGTGTGGAAAGGAGAAAGACTGGAATGAACTTTGTGATGTTGGATTAGGATTCACATTAGAGATATCAGTGTGAATTCATGATTTTTCATGTATAGATATATAGCTGTAGAAATGGATATAAATGTACACTCTCAAACATATTTTCTTAACCCCATCACTGCAAAGGTCTGAAAGAAATCACAACAGTAACAATAAGCACACAACACCCAGACATAGGTTTTTAAATACCATTCTTTCATTAAAGAAATAGGGCACCCTGGGGAAATAGTCGATTCAAGGTGGGGTAGAGAATGAATAGGATGAGTCTGGAACATCTTATTGTGCCAGAAAGTGAGAAAGTGCTCAAATAATAATAAGGACATGTCAGAAAGACTCACACGCTAACTTAAAAGGGTTCTTATTTGTCATATCTGGGACTATTTTAGTATGAAAATAAATAATGGTAGTAATAGGTTATCATCCATAGAATAAGAATTCATGAGTCCATGGATTTATTACTGATATAATAAGTGAATAATAAGTTAATGAGAGAGAAAGAAAACTCCTCCATATCGTAGAATGCCAGATGAGTAAATGAGTAAGGAATGATAAAGTTAGAAATACCACCATTTGACAGATATCAAGGTAATAATTGATTTATGCAAGATTCATCAATGGGTCCTAAACTAATGGCTGAAAATTTGATGAGAAATGGGATATCTACATAGTTTCAAAACATTTATTAGAAAGGAAAGATAGTAACTTTACAGTAGAGAAACCTGGCAACTATCATCTTAACCAAATATTGAAGTTAATATGACCAGTAGTGGGACAAATTGACATCATGATCTCCTTATAGGATGCACTGAGGACACAACATGACTTTTGTAGAATTCCTGTCAAAAATGCTTCCATCTACACATTAAGAAACCTCAGACAAACCCAAATTAAGAGTTGTTGTTTAGGGGCACCTGGGTGGCTCAGTCGTTAAGCGTCTGCCTTCAGCTCAGGTCATGATCTCGGGGTCCTGGGATCGAGTCCCACATCAGGCTCCCTGTTCAGCAGGAAGCCTGTTTCTCCCTCTCCCACTACCCCTGCTTGTGTTCCTGCTCTTGCTATTTCTCTGTCAAATAAATAAATAAAATCTTTAAAAAAAGAGTTGTTTAATAGAGAGAGTTACACTTTTGCAAGATGGAAAGAATTCTAGAGATTGGTTGTCCAACAATGTGAATATACAAAATGGTTAAAATGGTAAATTTTATGTTATGTGTATATCTTACCACAATTTTTAAAAATCGTAAAAAATTAAGGAACATTTATAAAATATCTTCCACATAAGTCATGAAAGACAAATACATACTATAGAACTGTTCCAGATTAAAGAAGAATAAAGAGACATGACAATGAAATACAATTTGTGCTTCTTTTTTTTAAAGATTTATTTATTTATTTTAGAGTGAGAGAGAGCATGAGCAGGAGGGGCCGAGGGAGAGAGAATCTCAAGCAGACTCTCCACTGAGCAGAGAGCCTAACATAGGGCTCAATCTCATGACCACAAGATCATGACCAGGAGATCATGACCTGAGCTGTAACCAAGAGCTGGACACTCAACCGACTGTGCCACCCAGGCGCCCCTACAATTTGTGCTTCCGGATCGAACCTGGGATCAGGAAATTAATTAACTTGGGAAATTAACTTGGAATTTGTTTAAAAGTAAGTTATGAAGAAAGAAGAAACACCGTTAATAGCTGAGGAATGGAATTATTGTCTGTTTCCTATCTCCAGCATTTGATGACCCCCAGCTCATATTTTCCCCCAGACGTTTCAGTGCTTGGTTGCTAGCAGGTTGTCCACAGAGATTATCTGTGTTCTAGAAAGTGAAGTCATCTTGCATGGCGAATAACAGCTGGATAGAAATAGGTCTGCCTATCTCACGGCAGGGCCGAACTTTGGAGTGCAAACAGTCTTTCATTCAAATCACAGGCAAACTTCCTGATGCCAAAATCAGCCCTCATCTCACAAGCTCGTCTCATCGGTTTCCTGGTAGAAAACAGCTGTGCTGCCAGGGATAGAAACTCCTGGCTAGCCATAATTAGATCTAAAAGAGCACCCCTTGTTTTCCCTTTAGTGTGCAAGCCTCAGTGTCTGCCAGTGTGAACAGCAGTGGGACTCAGGGGTTGTACTTAAACTAGAGTTGGAGAGCCTGAAGGTCATGACAGAGACCCTCCTCTCTGAATGCTGGATGACATACGTATTGCGTCTGATCAGTCTGCTTGTTTGAAACTAATGTCAAAGGCAATGTGTAGTGTCAGCTCTAACCTTTAACAAGAAACTAGAAATAGAACCCTTATTCACCTCTATGGAGATTTGCCATCAGAGAACTTTGCCTCTCCTTTGATGCCTTCACTGTGCCCTGGAAATTATTTCTTTACTCATCCTCCTGGAAGCATGATTTTTTTCCAAACAACTAATAATAAGTATATCTAAATCTTATAGAGTGATTTGCAATTTATGGAAACTTGTGGATCCATTAGCTCATTTAATCTTGACAACAGAACTGAAAAGGAGATAAGTCTTACCCCTATTCTGTAGAGAAAGAAACATAGCTAAAGATCATATACAATCAGTAAGTAGCTATAACTCTCTTCTCCCTGATGAACTGGTGTGGAATGTACCTCTGTTTCCAAATTGAACCAGTTAAGAAAATGTAGTTTTATTAATCACATCATCTAATAAAGTCTCTCCAGTGTGATGGTGGAAATACTTCACACAAAAGATAGAGGAGAGAAAATGTTTAAAGACCTGTTGGAGGTAGATGGGAAGTCTCAATCTCATGAGACTTGAGAAATGTGTTGTTGTCATTGTTTCTGGTAACAACGGAAGTTATGTGGACTGAAATGATTGTTTCTTGTGTTATGTATGACCATCCTGGTTTTCCTGTAAAGAGTGGAGATAGAGGGAATATATTTTTTCATCATCACTGTTGAGCATCTTCAAATATAGGGAGAAAACTAGCATTGTCAGACTTCAACAGTATAAAGACTCGCCACTAGACATCAAGCCCAGGGGAAAAAGTCACTCTCTGGCAGAACTCCATCAAGAAAATTCAGAGGCAGAGAAACAATAGGCAAAGAGACAGTTTCTTATACAGAGAAAAACTAGGTTCTATCGACAGTTCTGGCACCCTTGGTTGTTGCCAGGAGGCACCCTGAAGGGGATGCGATGAACCACAAGAGAATATGTTGGTTGGTATCCTTTACAGCCTTACTGCACAGTGGGGAATGTCTGTTAAGGGTGATCCATTCTACTTTCCTAGAACTGGAAACATGTTTTCTTATGAAATCTCATGAGTAATCTTTGGGGTATGGGTTAAAAGAGGAGTGGCCAGAGAATAGGACAACAATGAAGGCTGGTTTTAGAGACTAGAGATGTAGAGCAAAGATGCTAGAAAGCACAGCAGTTCAAGTTTTGTTTTGTTTTTTTCCTTTGAGTGAGAACCAGATAAAACCCTCTAGGCTTTTGTTATCTGAAGGGTCATTTTCCTTCCAGTACCAACAGGATTATTGTTAAGGTAGGTCCCTGTGTCTCTCTCCTTGAAAGTGGGGGCTTACCCTCCTTTCTTTTCCTTCTGTCCATCATGACCAGAGTATACCCACACAATTCTTACTTGTGTTTGTGCATCCTAGTTCAGTGGTTCTCACACCAACTTCACAGTGGAATCACTGGGAGCTTTAAAGAAATGCTGGTGCATGTATCATTTTTTGAAAAGGTCTGTACATTCTAATGCGCAGCCTAGGTTGACAATATTGTCCAAAAGCAGTGATTCTCAAACTTTGACGTGCAAGTGAATCATCTGGAGATCTTATTAAAAGGTAGTTTCTGATTTTAGTATGTCTAGGGTGGATTTGGCGTTCTATATATTTTTTAAAGATTTTATTTATTTGAGAGAGAGTGGGAGTCATGAGCAAACTCCCTGCTGAGCAGAGAGCCCAATGCAGGGCTCAATCCCAGGACCCTGGGAGCATGACGTGAGCCAAAGGCAGATGCTTAACCAGCTGAGCCAACCAGGTGCCCCTGGGGTTCTGCATTTTTAACAAGCTATCAGGTGAAGCAAAATACTTTGAGTAGCAAAATTCTACAGCATTGGTTCTTACTCTAGCAACACAATAAAAAATCACCTGGAGAGACTTCCAGTTTCCTATTCCAAAGGTAAGGAATTTGGAAGTCATCACCCTGTCCCAACAAGTAAAAAGCTGAAAAGACTGAAAACTCAGCAACCCTTCTTGGATCCAAAAGAGAGGAGAGAACACAGGACAAACCACTGCCCTCAAGATTGGAGAAATAGATGAATACAGGGAATTGCAGCTCAGCAGAGCAGACTCATGAGCGAGCGAAGAGAAACTGCCAAGAGAACCAGTGCCAGGGTTGAAAAACCTGAACTTTAATTGCTGAATTGCTGGAGGTTCAGTGTGAACAACTATGAGAGTTAAAATCTCCAGAGGAATCCAATCATAGAAGGACTCTCACAATAATGTGAGATTTGCCACCGGGAGCTCCTCCAGATTCCACAGTAAATATTGGAGAAAAAATCCCCTCATGCTTTCTGCAGGGGCAGGGTAATACAATGGCACTAAATTCATATCTTTCAATAGCTACCCTGAATGTAAATGGGCTAAATGCCCCAATCAAAAGACACAAGGTATCACATTAGATAAAAAACAAGACCCACCGATATGCTGTCTGCAAGAGACTCATTTTAGACCCAAAGACATCTCCAGATTGAAAGTGAGGGGGTAGAAAACCATTTACCATGCTAATGGACATCAAAAGAAAGCTGGGGTGGCAAGCCTTATATCAGACAAATTAGATTTTAAACCAAAGACTATAATAAGAGATGAGGAAGGATACTACATCATACTTAAAGGGTCTATCCAACAAGAGAATCTAACAATTTTAAATATCTATGCCCCTAACATGGGAGCAGCCAATTATATAAGCCAATCAATAACCAAACCAAAGAAACACATTGACAACAATACAATAATAGTAGGGGACTTTAACACCCCCCTCACGGAAATGGACAGATCATCTAAGCAAAAGATCAACAAGGAAATAAAGACTTTAAATGACACAGTGGACCAGATGGACTTCACAGATATATTCAGAATATTCCATCCCAAAGCAAGAGAATACACATTCTTCTCTAGTGCCCATGGAACATTCTCCAGAATAGATCACATCCTAGGTCACAAATCAGGTCTCAACCAGTACCAAAAGACTGGGATCATTCCCTGCATATTATCAGACCACAATGCTTTGAAACTAGAACTCAATCACAAGAGGAAAGTCGGAAAGAACTCAAATACATGGAGGCTAGAGAGCATCCTACTAAAGAATGAATGGGTCAGACGAACCATGAGAGACTATGGACTCTGAGAAACAAACTGACGGTTCTAAAGGGGAGGGGGGTGGGGGATGGGTTAGCCTGGTAATGGGTATTAAAAAGGACACATACCGCATTGAGCACTGGGTGTTATATGCAAACAATGAATCATGGAACACTACATCAAAAACTAATGATGTAATGTATGGTAATTAACATAACATAATAAAAAAAAATGAATGGGTCAACCAGGAAATTAAAGAAAAATTTAAAAAATTCATGGAAACAAATGAAAATGAAAACACAACTGTTCAAAATCTTTGGGATGCAGCAAAGGCAGTCCTAAGAGGAAAGTATATAGCAATACAAGCCTTCCTCAAGAAACAAGAAAGGTCTCAAATACACAACCTAACCCTACACCTAAAGGAGCTGGAGAAAGAACAGCAAATAAAGCCTAAACCCAGCAGGAGAAGAGAAATAATAAAGATCAGAGCAGAAATCAATGAAATAGAAGTCAAAAGAACAGCAGATCAATGAAACTAGGAGCTGGTTCTTCAGAAGAAATAACAAGATTAATAAACCCTTGGCCAGACTTATCAAAAGGAAAGAGAAAGGACCCAAAATATTAAATCATGAATGAAAACAGAGAGATCACAACCAACACTAAAGAAAGATAAACAATTATAAGAACATATTATGAGAAAATATATGCCAGCAAATTAGATAATCTGGAAGAAATGGATGCATTCCTAGAGACGTATTAACTACCAAAACTGAATCAGGAAGGAATAGAAAACCTGAACAGACCCATAACCAGTAAGGAAATTTAAGAAGTAATCAAGACTCTCCCAAGAAACAAGCACACATCAAAAACTAATGATGTAATGTATGGTGATTAACATAACATAAAAAAAAAAAAAAGAGCCCAGGGCCAGATGGCTTCCCAGGGAATTCTACCAAACATTTAAAGAAGAATACCTATTCTTCTGAAACTGTTCCAAAAAATAGAAATGGAAGGAAAACTTCCAAACTCATTTTATGAGGCCAGCATTACCTTGATCCCAAAACCAGACAAAGACCCCATCAAAAAGGAGAACTATAGACCAATATCCCTGATGAACATGGATGCAAAATTTCTCACAAAAATACTAGCCAATAGGATACAACAGTACATTAAAGGGATTATTCACCATGACCAAGTGGGATTATTCCTGGGCTGCAAGGTTGGTTAAACATCTGTAAATCAATCAATGTGATATAATACATTAATAAAAGAACAAGAACCATATGATCCTCTCAATAGATGCAGAAAAAGCATTTGACAAAGTACAGCATCCTTTCTTTTTTTTTTAAAGATTTTATTTATTTATTTGACAGAGAAAGACACAGCGAGAGAGCGAACACAAACAGGGGAAAGTGGGAGAGGGAGAAGCAGGCTCCCTGCCGAGCAGGGAGCCCGATGCGGGACTCGATCCAGGGACTCCAGGATCATGACCTGAGCCGAAGGCAGTCGCTTAACCAACTGAGCCACCCAGGCGCCCGTACAGCATCCTTTCTTGATTAAAACTCTTCACAGTGTAGGGATAGAGGGTACATACCTCAAGATCATAAAAGCCATCTATGAAAAACCCACAGCGAATATCATTCTCAATGGGGAAAAACTGAGAACTTTCCCCCTAAGGTCAGGAACACGGCAGGGATGTCCACTATCACCACTGCTGTTCAACATAGTACTAGAAGTCCTAGCCTCAGCAACCAGACAACAAAAAGAAATAAAAGGCATCCAAATCGGCAAAGAAGTCAAACT
Organism: Mirounga leonina; assembly: GCF_011800145.1. Classification (NCBI taxonomy): domain Eukaryota; kingdom Metazoa; phylum Chordata; class Mammalia; order Carnivora; family Phocidae; genus Mirounga; species Mirounga leonina. Next base: position 20,654,413 of record NW_023270839.1, read on the forward strand.
CTCACTCTTTGCAGATGACATGATGCTTTATGTGGAAAACCCAAAAGACTCCACCCCAAAACTGCTAGAACGCATACAGGAATTCAGTAAAGTGGCAGGATATAAAATCAGTTATAAAATGCATAGAAATCAGTGGCATTTCTATACACCAACAACAAGACAGAAGAAAGAGAAATTAAGGAGTCGATCCCATTTACAATTGCACCCAAAACCATAAGATACCTAGGAATAAATCTAACCAAAGAGGCAAAGGATCTGTACTCAGAAAACTACAGAATACTCCTGAAAGAAATTGAGGAAGACACAAAAAATGGAAAAACATTCCATGCTCATGGATTGGAAGAACAAACATTGTGAAAATGTCTATGCTACCTAGAGCAATCTACACATTTAATGTAATCCCTATCAAAATACCATCCACTTTTTTCAAAGAAATGGAACAAATAAACCTAAAATTTGTATTGAACCAGAAAAGACCCCAAATAGCTAGAGTAATGTTGAAAAAGCAAAGTAAAGCAAAGCAAAGCCGGTGGCATCACAATTCTGGACTTCAAGCTCTATTACAAAGCTGTCATCATTAAGACAGTATGGTACTGGTACAAAAACAGACACACAGATCAATGGAACAGAAGAGAGAGCCCAGAAATGGACCCTCAACTCTATGGTCAACTAATCTTCAACAAAGCAGGAAAGAATGTCCAGTGGAAAAAAGACAGTCTCGGGGCGCCTGGGTGGCTCAGTCGTTAAGCGACTGCCTTCGGCTCAGGTCGTGATCCCAGGGTCCTGGGATCGAGCCCCGCATCGGGCTCCCTGCTCGGCGGGAAGCCTGCTTCTCCCTCTCCCAATCCCCCTGCTTGTGTTTCCTCTCTCGCTGTGTCTCTCTCTGTCAAATAAATAAATAAAATCTTAAAAAACAAACAAAAAAAAAAAAAAAAGAAAAAAGAAAAAAGACAGTCTCTTCAACAAATGGTGTTGGGAAAATTGGACAGCCACATGCAGAAGAATGAAACTGGACCGTCTCCTTAAACCACACACAAAAAATAGACTCAAAATGGATGAAAGACCTAAATGTGAGAGAGGAATCCATCAACATCCTAAAGGAGAACACAGGCAGCAACCTCTTCGACCTCAGCCGCAGCAACTTCTTCCTAGAAACATCGCCAAAGGCAAGGGAAGCAAGGGCAAAAATGAACTATTGGGACTTCATCAAGATAAAAAGCTTTTGCACAGCAAAGAAAACAGTCAACAAAACCAAAAGACAACCGACAGAATGGGAGAAGATATTTGCAAATAAAGGGCTAGTATCCAAAATCTATGAAGAACTTACAAACTCAGCACCCAAAGAACAAATAATCCAATCAAGAAATGGGCAGAAGTCATGAACAAACATTTCTGCAAAGAAGACATCCAAATGGCCAGCAGACACATGAAAAAGTGCTCACCATCACTCGGCATCAGGGAAATACAAATCAAAACCTCAATGAGATACCACCTCACACCAGTCAGAATGGCGAAAATGAACAAGTCAGGAAATGACAGATGTTGGCGAGGATGCGGAGAAAGGGGAGCCCTCCTACACTTTGGTGGGAATGCAAGCTGGTGCAGCCACTCTGGAAAACAGTATGGAGGTTCCTCAAAAAGTTGAAAATAGAGCTACCCTACGACCGAGCAATTGCACTACTGGGTATGTACCCCAAAGATACAAATGTAGTGATCTGAAGGAGCACCTGCACCTCGATGTTTATAGCAGCAATGTCCACAATAGCCAAACTATGGCAAGAGCCAAGATGTCCATCAACAGATGAATGGACAAAGAAGATACACATACACACACACACACACAGGAATATTATGCAGCCATCAAAAAATGAAATCTTGCCATTTGCAACGACGTTGATGGAACTAGAGGGTATTATGCTAAGCCAAGTAAGTCAATCAGAGAAAGACATGTATCATATGATCTCACTGATGTGAGGAATTTGAGAAACAAGACAGAGGATCATAGGGGAAGGCAGGGAAAAATGAAACAAGACGAAACCAGAGGGGGAGACAAACCATAAGAGACTCTTAATCTCAGGAAACAAACTGAGGGTTGCTGGAGTGGAGGGGGGTGTGAGGGATGGGGTGGCTGGGTGATGGACACTGGGGAGGGTATGTGCTATGGTGAGCACTGTGAATTGTGTAAGACTGATGAATCACAGACCTGTACCCAGAAACAAATAATACATTATATGTTAAATAAATTAATTAAATAAATAAATAAATAGTTCTTTTTCCCCCCAAGAGTAAGAGTTATTACCAGAGATAAATTTTATCTGAATGACCCATCTGTATGGCAGGGCAAACATCTAATTAGCAAACATCTGCTCTTCTTATTGCCCTGTGAATTGTCCTCCTCCCCTTTGGAGCCCGAGGCCCCTATCCCTTCCTTAGCTCAGGATGGCATATAGATCTCATTTTACTTTTCTGTCTTCAAACCTCTCATATATGTGGGGTTCCTGTACATATGAAATTAAATTTGTTTTTCCCCTGTTAATCTGTCTCATGTCAACTTAATTCTTAGACCAGCTAGAGAAGCCTTTCAAGGGCAGATGAAAAATTTTCATTCCTGACACTAGTATTTACCCAAATGTAAAGCACAATGGCATAGTGGTCAAGTGCAAGGACCCTAGAGCCCGACCTTCTGGGTTCAAGCCCCAGCTCCCCACTTACTAGCTACATGATGTTAGATGAGGTAATTAACCTCTCTATATCCCAATAACATGGGGATAATAAGAGTACCTACATAAAGGGTTCATAAGGGGATTAAGTAAGTTGAGAGTGACTGGGATATACAAGGACTACGTATTTGTTTTGTTTTGTTTTTTTAATTCAATTAATTAGCATATAATGTATTATTAGTTTCAGAGGTAGAGGTCAGTGATTCATCAGTCTTGTATAATACCTAGTGCTCATTACATCAAGGGCTACGTAAGTGTTAACTAAACAAACATCTCAGGGCACCCATAAGTTGCTGATTACATATTATAAATGCGATGATTAAAAACATGTTTAACCTTGAGAACTACAGGAAATTCCTGAGGATTAAGGAGCAAGAGGAAATGAAGGTGGGTACTGTTTATTAAATATCAAAAAAAAGCATAGTACTATCTTCAATTGTGCTGTGATCACTGTTTTTTACCTCAAAAGAAAAAATGTGTGCCAAACCACCACCTAGGAACAGGAATTTTAAAATAATACCATGAGGCTCTCAGAAGCAAGCGAATCTTACTGACTCTATTTTAGAACTGTATTCTGATAATAAGGAAGAATATAAAATACATTTTCTTTTTTGACAGTGCTGTCCAAAGAACAACTATTCAAAATGGGTTCCATTAAAGAGTACATCTCATTTCACTAAGTGAAATAAGGTCATCCTTTTTAATTTCAGAAATGTCTTTGCCCAGCAAAATGACAAATGTCATTTGGACCCTTGGTGCATAAATTGCAATAATTTTTTAGAGACAAACTTCAGGGTTGGGCTGCCAAGTCTACATGCTTCCTTTCATGGTTTGTCAGCACAAAGAGTTAGTTACTAGGGGAAATGTCTGTTAAATGGAAAAGGTCACGTCATATTGAAGGACTGTGCACTTAGGAATGGTTTGCCTGTGCCCAGTATTCAAGGATTGGAGTAGCTTCCATTTTCTCCTTTACTGCAGGACGATTCTTTTAAGTAAATGAAAGGTTGATTTGTAAGTGCATTACCCTTATTATCTTGCTAGAGCACAGAGTAAGATGGAGGATCAATATTCAGGCCTGGGGTGTGACTAGATGTGAAGAAATAGAGTCTCTAGGAGAAAAGACTAACACCTTGGTTTCCCACCAGTTTGTGGGACCAAGGAAGCATGGCTCTTTTCAGCTTCACAGCCAAGCTGCTTTATCAGCTATGCTAATGGACCTCCTGGTTCTCTCATCCTCTATAGAGCAACCTCATTAAAGAGCAACATCTGCAAACCCTGAGCGGCGAAAAAACGTGGCAGATCTGGACAGAGGGGAAAACCATCAAAAACCACTAAAACTACTTAGAACCTTTAGACAAACAGAACCACACGATGCAGCAGTAGTTTGTTATGCCACTGACGTGTTTTATCACGAAACCATCACAGTCCTCATAATGCAGTTAATATTTTCTCATGCAAAGACTATTTCTTCATTATACCCTGAAATAGGGGATAGAAACACAGTATGGCATTGTGGAAAGTGCAGAGGCCCGGGAGCGTGAAGACTTGAGTACGGATGCAGTTCCATCATTTATAAACTGGTGGCCTTAGATAACATGGGATGACGATAATACCATCTGTATCTACTTCACAGGTTTTTTGAGAGGATTAAATGAGAGCGTGTATCTGCAAGTATTTTGTAAACTGTAAAGGCCTTTCACATTCTACTGTTCATTATCCTGATTCTATTTGACTGCTTATTTTGTATTATTTTAATCAGTATGGATCTTAAGCAGGGTACACCGTAAATCAGTCAGCACAAGTACTGAGTGCTGAATTGGGGCAAGTCATTGATCTAATAGCATGAAGCCCCTGGGAAGTAAAATATAGCTTTCTAACCTGCAGCAGGCTACGAGCAAGTCCTACTATCTAGGAAAGGATAAATGTTTATCCATTTTTTGTATATAAGAGCAGTAAGAAAATGGAACCCCGCACATCTATATTAGCATTTAAATCAATATTTTATCTGAGACTATATTAGGCAGCAGGATTATTTAAGTTAATGTTATGTACTTGAAATATCTGTTCAGAGCATAGGCCGCCAACAAAGAATCTAATTTGGTTTAGATCAGGGAATTAGATATTCCAGCTTAACGGCAATAAACGTCAAAAAGCACTTTTCACAAAAATTAATAGAAATGGAATATATAAATATAAAATATCACTTTTGTCTCAAAGGAACAGTTAAGCAGTAAACACAAATCTGTTTGTTTCCATGTCTCAGTGGGAACTAGGTGTCAAAAAAGGAGGAGGGTCAACTCCTTCCAAAAAGTGTGGAGTTACTCTTAATGGCTGTCTGTGTAAAGTGACGTGACGAGGAACCATTTGATTACAGTTAAGCATGTGGGTAATTGACTCTCAGCAAGAAAATCTGATAGAGGTCTAATGCGTATGGACCCTTGAAAAGAAAGAACACCACTTCGGGGCATAATCATTAAAAATGTCCTGTCACTAAGTGCTCAGACTATATATTTGTTTAATACCAAGTCCACAGGCACAGGTCAGTGGCTGCACCTTGAAGAATTCTAGTTTGAATGTAAGGGTTGAGACAAAGTACAGAGGATTCGGAGAAAGCCCTGACTTCCACTGCCCTAATCCTTTCCTTGTCCTTTCTTTGTTCTCATATTCAATAAAGTCTTTTGCCCTATAAATCCCAAGTTACTGCTGTCCCTTCATCCCCCATGTTTTCATCTTACTATATAGACAACCCACTCCAGGGAACTAATTTTTGGTAAAGACGGGGAAGCAGAAAGATGGCTAATAGTTAATGTGCATATATATTTCTAATGCATCTATGCTTGTCTATTTTTTTTCTCCAACAGGTCATGTTTCACCCAACTCTGTAAATTGTAGAGTTGACACACTTGACATACTTATTAGCACAGTGAATGCTCACAGCGATCATCTATTAAATGCTTACTGATGATCTAATACCATCATCCAAGATGCCCTAGACAAGAAAATCTATACTCTTCATAGCCTAGAAAAGTGTTTTTATAATCAGAAAGGCTAGTCAAAATATCTTTGGCATCTTATTAAGAAAAAAAGAACAAACATCAAAACCCTTGCAGAATGTCTAATACCAAACATTTACCCCTTAATTTTTTCTGTTCTCTAAATGTCTCATACAAGTTATCATTATAAGCAGATTATAAACCTTTTCAGAGCAGGGAATGTATTTCTCTGGTATTTTCTAGAGTACTTAGAATTGGACCAGGCAAAATAAAAGACTGCTAAGTATTTAAAGAAATAAAGTGAATATGTTTTCTCTGGGTGAAGCAAATGATCTATATAAAAATCCTTTTTTTGTTAGAGTCCTTCAACCAAACAACATATGAAGAAAACATAGTATATTTAGCCTGTATCAGATAATCTCATAACACATCTTAATAAGACTGCTTTACATTTGTTTAGTACTACTTGGTTTTTGAAGCACTTAGCACACAGCACCTCTGTTCTTCCTCACCCCAGTGCGGTAGCAGTTTGGTTACATTGCCCTCAATTTACAGATGAGAAATTAAGACACCAAGAAGTTAAGTGTCTTCATTTGTTCAGCAAACCAGGCACCTTTCTGGGAGCCATGTTTACAGTGATGAACACGGCAAAGTTCCTGCTCTTATGGAGCTTACTCAGTGGTGTGTTTGTAATACTTAACAACTGGCTCTCTGTGTGTAGGTTCACCGTGAATATATAAAATAATCTTTTCCTTGAACAAATAACACAAGTGAAATAAAAAAGTGGTATGCTGAAACTTCACTCATTTCTCAATAAAATGAGTGACTTCCTTGTTAAATTAATAGTTTTCAAACATTAAAAGAATATTTTCTCAATATTTTGGTGCTATTTACAATGTAACAGCCACAGACAATGAACTATTATTAACATTTTCTCCATCACTCTCTTAAGTTTAGATAACCAACAAAATAATAAAACTCTGATTTGTAGAGTTTACTGATTTCAGGGTTATAAATTCTACCTTGACCAATTTTATGCTATTAATATGAACTCAGAGTCAGGGAAAAAGGCACAGCATTATATAGTAATTATGTATATATACCATTATATAGTATTTCCACCATTCAGATACAATGAAGGGAAATAACATTAAGAGCATAGGTAATCATACAATCATACAAAACAGAGATGAGTTTTGAGTATATATTATATTGTTTTTTAATGTAACCTAATTTTAAGTTATATAATTTAATTTTTTAAAAGATTTTATTTATTTGAGACAGAGAGAATGAGAGAGAGAGAGCACATGAGAGGGGAGAGGGTCAGAGGGAGAAGCAGGCTCCCTGCTGAGCAGGGAGCCCGATGCGGGACTCGATCCCGGGACTCCAGGATCATGACCTGAGCCGAAGGCAGTCGCTTAAGCAACTGAGCCACCCAGGCGCCCTATAATTTAATTTTTAATAGTGTCTATGTTTTTTATCAGCTCACAAAAGGCAACTCACAGAATAGGAGAAAATATTTGCAAATCATATATCTGATAAGGATTAATATCCAAAATACAAAAAGAACTCCTATAACTCAACAAAAAAAATTAAACAACACTATTAAATGATGGGCAAAGGACTTGAATAGACATTTCTCCAAAGAAGATATGCAAAGGCCAGTTAAAGCACATTAAAAGATGAGCAACATCAGTAATCACTAGGGAAATGCAAGTCAAAACCACAATGAGATACCATTTCACACCCACTAGAGTGGCTATTATTTTGAAAAACAAAAACAAAACAGAAAATACCAAGTGTGGAAAAAGATGTGGAGAAACCTGAGCCCTCATACATTGTAAAGTAGTTTAGCTACAGTGGAAAAAAGTATGGTGATCCCTCAAAAATTAAATGCAGAAGTATGATCCAGCAATTTCACTTCCAGGCATATACCCAAAAGAACTGAAAGTATAGACTTGAACAATATTTGAACACCAATGTTCCTAGCAGCATTATTTGCAGCACTCAAAGGGTAGAAACAACCCAAATATCCATCCATGAATGATGGGATAAACATACGTGGTATATACATAAAATGCAATTATTCAGACTTAAAAAAAGAGTGAAATTATAATGTATGTTATAGCACAAACCGGAAAAACACTATGCTAAGTGAAATAAGCCAGACACAAAGGGACAAATATTGTATGATTCCACTTATATGAGGTAACTAACTAGAGCAGTCAAATTCATAGACAGAAAGTAGAATAATGATTAAAAGGGGAGAAGGCAAGTTATTATTTAATGGACACAGGGCTTCAGTTTGAGATGATGAGAAGCTTCTAGAGATGCACTGTGGCTGCACAATGTGAATGTACTGAATATCATTGCAGTGTAGACTTAAACATTATGATAATGATAAATTTTATGTATATTTTAACACAATAAAAAAGAGGGCAGGAAATAAAGTAATGGAATATTCTTTTTTTTTTTTTTTAAAGATTTTATTTATTTATTTGACAGAGAGAGACACAGCGAGAGAGGGAACACAAGCAGGGGGAGTGGGAGAGGGAGAAGCAGGCCTCCCGCCGAGCAGGGAGCCCGATGCGGGGCTCGATCCCAGGACCCTGGGACCATGACCTGAGCCGAAGGCAGTTGCTTAACAACTGAGCCACCCAGGTGCCCCGTAATGGAATATTCTGATGTTTGACTAATTAAAAAAAAAACAGCTCTCAATATTACTGAAAATTAAACAATCAGATTTTGTGAGCCAGGACAAGCTGCCTCCAGTAAACGTGAAAGCTTAATAGGGAGGGATGAGAGAGACTTGCTCAGGGTCATACATGAAATGGAAGAGCCAGCCCTGACTCTGGATCCTCTCTTTCCACAGCAGTATACTGTTTTCCATATAAGCAGGTAACTCTCAGATTGGTGTCGCAAATTCTGAAGTATATGTGTTTGTTACAGAATGGCTGCAGGTAACAGGAAAATGACCCTAGAGGGTGAGCTTTAGGAAGTGGTTCATTTGAAAAAAAGGAACAGGGCAAGTTTCAGAGAGCAGGAAGATGGGAGAGTAGGATTAGGAGGAGGTCAGAGGTCCAGTTGCCTACCTGTTAGATCTATATATATGCAGGAATGTTGCAGGGCAAGGAGGGGGAGGCACAAAAAGCCCCCTTCTTTGGGCCTCGCCAATTATGTACACTCCTAGGCTGAGATAGGGGTCTCCAAGAGATGTCCCTACCTTCTAGATGAAGCTACCACCTGGACAACAGATACCCAAGGATATCTTCATCTTCCCTAATTTCCCTGGGTTCCCCACTACCTCCCATCTGGACGTTGTCATAAAAATTGCTCAAATGAGGCATTACAGTGACAGTCTGACAAAGGAGTCCTGAGCTATGATGCTGAGAGATACATTTTGCTCAGAGAAAATGACACGTACAAAGTCTCAGAGGCGAGAATAAGAAAGCCAAGGGCTTTGGATAGCAAACAACTTTGCCGAATAGGGAGGCAGCAGCAGGTGGGCCAATGTGGAGCAAGCTGACCTGCATGATGGAGAGCTCGTCTTCCTGTGAGAAGGATGCTGTTTCAGCTCAACATCTTTTCATTTCTTTCTCAGAAATAAGCTCCTCCCTCAACTTTTTTAACATCTAGACTTAAAAGCTGTAGAGTGAATTTTTAAAGACTCTTCGAAAGGAAGTTGAACTTTTTTATGGTCCCCACACATTCCCAACAAAGCCGTGATCCCGCCAATGGTCTAAAAATGAAATCGTAAGGGGGAATTTGCAAATATGAATGTCTTTGAGTATATAACATTTACAGTCTTTGAGTTTCACTTTTGAATAATATTAAACTAGACACTTTTGAGAGCTCAAGTTATTTCCTGATTCTAAGTTTGGAGCATTAATGCTTTCAAGACATAAATCCAATACTTAGTGGATTTCTGAGAATCAGCAAGATACCAAGAAAGAAAACATATTTACCTACCAGGGCCTCATTTTCCTCACTTAATGGCTGGTCTAACAATGTCTGCCATGCAGAGTTGTTGTGGGGAAAAGAAGAGTGTGAAGTATATATAGCACCTAGCAGTAAGTAAGCATTCAGTACATTGTGACTGCTATTACCATTGTGCACATAAATGTTTAATTCAATAAATATTTGTTAAGTGTTCCAATATACAAGACATGGTCTAGAATCTAGGTTTCGTTACATCTTTTATTTCAAGTTATTAAATATTCCAATCATAGAGAAAATTACAGAAAAAAGTAACAGATGTCTGGAAGATCATTTATTTGAACTCCTTATGAGTTTCAGCTGTATGAAAATACCACAATGTATCCATTCCCCAAATAATATTGGCACTGAACGTGCCCCCTGGGAGAATTTCTCTAGGTACATATCTAGAAGTGGAACTGCTGGTTGCCGAGTATGATAATCTTTGCATCACAAATTGCTTTCCAGAGTGGTATATTATTTTCTTTTGTATCCAACACTGTAGGAGCATTCTCATTTACCAACACTAGATGTCAGGCATTTTAATTTTTGCCAACACTATGTGTATGAAATGGTATCTCACTGTTTTGACTTGTATTTCCTTAATTATTAGAGGCTGAGTATCATTTCATGTGTTTTTGCTTATTACAGTTTTCCCCTTCAGTAAACTTCCTGTTCATGTCTTTTGCTCATTTTTTAAATTAGGGAATTGGTCTTTTCCTTACTGATTATACTCTCTCAATCCTTTGCCAGTTACATGTACTATAAATATCGTTTCCAAGTCTATTACTTGTCTTTTTAACTTTGTTTATAGTGAACTATAATCATCTGTAAAGTGGAAAGGATTAACATTTACCTCATATGATAAACAATATACCTGAAAGTTCCTAGTCAAGCGTCAGGCGCAGATTAAATCTTCAGTAAAAGTGAATCTCCACCATCCCCCCTCAACTCACAACCTTAAAAAGTTCGTAACTGAGTAATAGATAGTAAATAGTAATTCTAGCCTCAATTTCCTTATTTGTAGAAGTGGGCTAATAATAAACTCACAGAGTTATTGTGAGGTATAGTGTTCAACCCAGGGGCTGGCAAACAGAATGGTCTCAACATATGGCGGCTGCTTCCACCATCATCATTATTAGGAGAGATACACAATATATATAATTAACTATAATATAGAGCAAAATATCATAAAAACTCTCTTTGAGAAAAAATAATAATTCAGTGCTATCAGAATGCAGAGATGAGAGTGATAACATCCAGCTGGGGGTCAGGGGAGAGTGAGGGAGGCTTCATGGAGGAAATGGTATTTGTTGGGTTTTTTTTACAATTTTTATTTATTTATTTGAGAGCAAGAGACAGTGAGAGCATGAGCTGGGGGAGAGGCAGAGGGAGAGGCAGACTCTCCACTGAGCAAGGAGCCTGACATGGGGCTCAATCCCAGGACCCTCGGATCATGACCTGAGCTGAAGGCAGATGCTTAACCGACTGAGCCACTGAGGCGCCCCAGGAAATGGTATTTGAATAGGCCTTGGAGGAAGAAAGAAATGAAGGACATCCTAGCAAACAATATGGAGGCATGGAGACAATACATACACAGATCTCCAGTTTGCCAAGGTATGGGGTCAATTGAATAAGTCAGACTCAGGAAGTAAGCATTCATTTTTCAGGTTATCAGAGTAGTCTATGCACTAAAAAGTAACTCATGACTTAATTAGTATTGAGAATAAATAGGAAATACCGGTGGCTTTGGAATAAAATTTGGTACATAGGATCAGTGGATGAATTAACTAGAGAAAGGTGTGTTAAGAGAATAGGAGATAGGGATGCCTGGGTGGCTCAGCTGGTTAAGCATCTGCCTTTGGCTCAGGTCACAATCCCAGGATGGGATCCAATCCCGCATCCAGCTCCTTGCTCAGCGGGGAGTCTGCTTCTCCCTCTGCCTGCAACTCCCCCTGCTTGTGCTATAACAGATAAATTCAAAAATATCTCTTAAAAAAACTATTTAAAAAAAGAGAGAGAATAGGAGTTAATACACAAGACTGGACTAGAGAAAGCAAATAGATGGAGATGCCAAATGAGTGACAGGCAAGGGCCTACTACTCTGGAGAGCCAGGTTTGTGGCTGCTCACTTACTGCCTTTCTGGGGCTCAGCAAGGTATGATCTTCTTTTCTAAACAGGATCAGTTCTAAAATCTGACCAAGAAGTAGTACAGCCTTTACTCATTGCCTTTTCTTATATAGGCCCAGGCAATCATGGTCGGTCTAATTTTTTTGTTTTTTGAACGAAACAAATTTCACTCAGTATGTTGTATCTTGAACAAAATATGCTCCACTTACTGTCTACATTTTATGTACTTATATTTTAAAATGGTACTTTACTGTAGTAACATCATACTAGCCTATTACTGTATTCCTCATGTCCTGTCTAGGTTTTTTTTTCTTTCCAAATTTATAGCATATGATCAATTACTTTAAAAATGATGAGGTATTACTGTTCTCTTAACGGTGTATAATTTATTCATGACACAACTGACTTACAAAGCTGTTATCAGATCCAGCTGTAAATTTTATCCATCACACACACAAAAAATTTGTCCGTCACAACAAAGTATGTGGTTAGGACTGTTACTTTTTTCCTTAGAAAATTTCAGGTTTGAACATAATGAAATGCTTCTTCTCAAATAGAAAATGGTGGGCAGTTTTGTAAACAAAACCAGAAATGGCAGCAGGGAAATTTCAATCATTTAGATCCAATAGAACCTTAAGGGTTTTTTTTTTTCTTTAATTTATCCATTTATTTGTAAGAGAGAGAGTGCATGCAAGTGGCAGGGAGGAGCAGAGGGAGAGGGAGACAGAGTCTTAAGCAGGCTCCTCGCTTAGCATGGAGCACCATGCAGGGCTGGATCTAATGACCCTGAGATCATGACCTGAGCCAAAACCAACAGTAAGATGCTTCACCAACTGTGCCACCCAGGCGCCCCACCTCAAGCATTTCTAAAGGAAAAAAACTACTACATTTTCTTACTTTAAAGATTTATCTGCTGGTGATGGTTACCATGTGTTGCACAGATGTAGCTAAAATGATCACTGTGGGACCAACAGTTCTTTCCTCATTGTCTACCATCTCTTTAGTTTGCCTCTGGCATAAGTAAATAAGCAGCAAGTGTAAATAAGTTTTACATGCTTGCAAATTCCTAAAATACAATAGAATGAAAAATAGTAAGAAACCTTGGTGTTTGTTGGAATCTGAGCTAAAGTACTTGCCTCCAAGCAATTAAGGACAGAAAGGATCATATGGTTGGCCATAAGATGTGGACCATGACTCTGGGACCAAAACACAGAATTTATTTACCTCTCACTGAATGAGATTAGTGCCTTCTTCTCTAGATCATGTCTCTATAACAATATCCTAACCTCAAAATGATACCTTCTATCTTTTAATAACCACTTTCTAATTTTCACCTGGATGTGCTGTATGCCTAGCATATACCACCATTTACTTACACAGTGATGATTGCTTCTTCCTTTCAGGGCAAAAACAAAACACCAAAATAAAACAAACAAGCTAACAAAAACCAAAACCACACAGCTTATGGTATTTTCTGTATGAAGTTCTTCTCTTTATGGAACATGGCAATATTTTGAAAAGTCCTAAGATGCTTTATGAATAACCTTCACCCAATCTGGCTCAAGGCATCCATCTGCTTCGGGAGAGATTATGATTTATTAGAGAAGGAAATTAAATAGAAAGAAGGAATTGACATTTGGCTTTTGATATGCAAAAGATTATGGAGTATATTTGTCAGTTTTGCTGTAGTAACAACTAACCCCAAATCCCAGTGATCTATAACAACAAAATTTTATTTCTACTTGCATTATTACATTTGGCTGCAGGTCAGTGACAGCTTTACTGATTTTCCATGTGTCTTCTCATCTTTTGACCCAGGCTGACAAAGAGGCCCCTATTTTGGTCATGCCACTCTCAGGGCAGAACGAGTAGAACAAGAGGGCTGGTAGAAACCTACACTGACTATCAAAGCTTCTGTTCAGATGTGGCCTATATCACATCCACTCACGTGCCATTGACCAAAGTCCGTCATATCTAAGCCCCATATCAATAGGACAAGAATGTGTACTCTTCTCATAGGAGGTATTGCAAGTCCTATGGCAAAAGAAAGGGAGAATGAGCAACTGCACACAGCAATAAAATCTACAACCTATAGGATGACAGTAGCCTTGCAAGCCAAGTTGTCTTAAGAGAGGGTTTTCTAAAATCCTTTATTTTTCCCTTTGCTATATCAACCAGCAAGCCTACACTAAAGAGAATGTGGAGAAGATATTCCACCCAACTATTCAGCCGCACTAAGCCTATGGAAGGAGGATATAATGTCAAGAGAAAACCCAGTCCTTCCAGACTTTGGGAAATGAGGAGAAGGGCAGCAAAGCAGTCCTGATTTCCTGGAATCAGTGTGTTAAGTAAGTGAGGATGAAACCAACAGCTGAATACCTGCTCTCCCTTGATGTTTGTTTGGGATTCTAGGACAAGATCAACTCTCAGGTGGCCTCTACCACAACATGGGACACAGACACAGTGACTCAGTGCTGCCGAAGGACTGAGAGAGAAGAACCTGAGGCTTAGGTTTCTTGAGCTCCCATAGTTCCCATAAGGCACGAGCACTGAGCAATGACAAGAGGGTGAAGAGCATATGCAGCACAGACTCAAGGGTGTGCAACCCGTGGAAGCCAAGATGAAGCCCAGCCAGCTAAGTACTACTGGGTTCTGGTCACAGATTTCAGCCATAAATGCCAGGAGAGCAAGCAGCACTCAGGTGGATGAAGGAAACTGTCCCTGAGACCCAGAGACAGACAGGTCTGTCATTTATGACATTACTGCAAGGGAGTGTTTGAATTATTGCATCATTTTAAGCTTCAACCCAGGCTGGCTATTCAGGTAATTTGTCTCCCTTGCTAATCAGTGGGTAGGACCTCAGGAGGCAGGCTAGTAAGATATTGGAAAAATAAAGAAGCTCCATTTTCTCTGAGGAAGGCTCAAAGAAAGAGACTGAAGCACTTCTGTTTTGTTCACCACAGTATCTGCAGCTCTGACACAGTGCCTGATATAAGCAGGTATTCAATGAATATTCACTGAATGAAGGAGTGAATGAGAGGCCATAAGTGAGAGGGAACTGATAAACTGGTAAGGCTGTCAGAGAGGAAGAAGGCAATGCCAGCTTCTTTTTGGCAGCAAGCCAACCGAGTCTCCACTTCACAACTAAAACAAGCTCGTAACTATTATGAAATGGTTCCTGTCACTATATTTAACTTACATTTGGTTCCGTATTCCCTTTGGACGACAATGATGCACCCTTTTGCCCCAAGAAAAATATATGAATAGATGTACAGGATTTCAGTCACTAGCACAAAAACAGCAACTGTTATGGAACCAGAGTGGGTAATGTCTGAACCAATAAGCTAACTTTGGCATTTATTGGCAACTTGGTCTTATCTGCCCTAAGAGAACTTCAATATTGGGGCCACTGAACACGTAGACATTACAGTGGCTGGGATTCAGAAACAGAACATCCCAAGAAATAATAGAGAAAACATGGTAAATAAAATACAAGGTTATGTAGAACTGAGGTGAAGCCATGTGTTGACGGAAACACTGTAACTTCCACAATAAACTGTGCTTCTCAACATCCTGGCTGTATATTAGAATCATCGGTGGAGCTTTAAATAGAACTGATGCTGGATATTCTATTCAGTAGGTATAGGCGGGGCCTGGGCAATACCAACTTTTAGAAGCTCCACAGGCCCCTCTGGCATATAGCCAGATATTCTGCAAGGGAGAACACCTGAAGAACATGATCAGTAAATGCTGAATGAATTAATGAATGAAAAGGCTCCTGGGGATTATAAATTTTTCAAGAGTATGGACTATATCTTATTTATTTTTGTAATCTAGCCTCCAATGTTTCTTGTAATGAATGAATAATTGGATGAATGAGTCATGAACATTCTACCTTGGTAGCCTGATCTCTCAGGAAGGCTTGAAGTTGGGAAACAAACAAGTTGATAGCTGCTGTTTATTCTAAGTGTGCACTTCCTTAACAGAATTCCTGGCATAATTTTATTTTTTTAATATTTTATTTATTTATTTGAGAGAACGAGGGAGAGAGCAAGAGGGAGCGAGCAAGCAGAAGCAGGGGGGGGGAGAGGCAGAGGCAGAGGGAGAAGCAGGCTCCCCGCTGAGCAGGGAGCCCGATGCGGGACTCGATTCTAGGACCCTGGAATCATGACCTGACCCAAAGGGAGACACTTAACTGACTGAGCCACCCAGGCACTCTCCTGGCATAATTTTAGACAGACTAAATGAGAATGAACATATATGATCATTATAACATGGATTTTTAAAAAAATTTTTTTTAAGATTTTATTTATTTATTTGAGAAGGAGTGAAAGCGAGAGAGATCACAGAGCTCTGGAGAGGGAGAAGCAGACTCGCCGCTGAGCAGAGAGCCCGACATCAGGCTCTATCCCAGGACCCTAGGATCATGACCCTAGCCGGGGGCAGTTGCTTAACCGACTGAGCTACCAAGGCGCCCCGGATTTTTAAAATTTTTAATGAAATTAATTTTTGTTGAACTGGGATGCTGGGGGAGGGGGACAGGGAAATTGGTGCTCTAATAAGATTTGCACAATGAAATCCTACATCCAGAGACAGGGTATGAAGAGCAGAATCACCTCCTTTGGCCCTCTACTATTTGTTCATTTTTATATTTTCCTTGAGCAATAGTATAAAGTACAATTGAAAATACCTCGTGTTACTGATACAATTAATAATATAATTCAGCACTACTTTGTGGGAATGCTTAATGTGTTAATGACTCCAAAACCCTGGGCAAATGAAGCAAACATGGATTGGCTTAGTGAAATTTCTAGCTCCCTGTAAACTTCATTCTCAAGCTTTGTGGAAACAGAACCTTATCCTGGGAAAAAGAAAGCATATTTTTCACTTTCTAAATCTTCCGAGTTAAATGCTATCATCACAGGAAACTCCGCCTGTTAAAGCAAGCCTCAGCAACACCACAGATCCCACTCCATTCCCCAAAAAGAGAAGGTGAAGGAGGAGGAGGAGGAGGAGGAGAAGAAGCTGGCCTGGTTTTGCTGCGTGGAGAGTCCAAGGGAGATTCTGCAGTCTTCTGCCACACTGACACTTGAGGGTATGTGGAAGAGAGGCTAGGGTTAGCAGTAGACAGGGGACACTGAACAAAAGAATATGAAGTCTGAGACAGGTGGGAGAGAGAAGAATGGCCTGGAGGTAAATGGGGAGAAGGAATCTATTCTCTGTTAAAATGGTAAAAGGTCACCAAAACATTCTTCCTGCAAGTTTTCCAAAAGGGGTCAATAAAAAAAATAAAAGAAGAAGCCCTGAAGCACGCGGGAGGTTTGTTAGTTTGACTGAGTGTCCTAATCAGAAGTCTTGGCAGAACGATCAGACACCCACATGCTCAACAACCCCCGTAGGAGTGCTCTGGGCTGGCGCCTGCCTGTGTGGACCAATATCGCCCACTCAGCTACCTGCCTGGCTGACACATGCTATTACACTCGGCGGTGTAAACGAGGGTTGTCTTTGAACTCCTCGAAATAAGCAAGAATATCAAGTTCAGTCCAGGGCCCCCCTTCCAAAGCTGGGGGGAGGCAGAAAAAGCTGTGGATCTTACAGCTATTTCATTGTTTCTCTATAAAAATGTAAAAACAAAATTAATAATATTAATGTTGTTTTCTTCTATTTTGTGTACTCCAGTATTTCATTGCTATTTCTATGGTATTCTCCAATCACCTTACACCTTCATCTGCCTTAACTTTAATATTACCAGAATGTTACAGATATTAGAGAACCTACAGACAAAGAGCTTTTGTTTTTCTCAAATGATTACTCTATCTCAGCTGTACAGATCGTATGGCCAGAAGCAGGCCATATACTGACCAGGTCCCTTGGAAGCTTTTTAAATATTCTAGCAGGCCAGAAAATTGACCACTGATGCTTTTTGAAGTGGTGATAAAAAACAAATTCTCTTTTAAGAGGAGTCTCAATAAATATCACAAATGACAGTTTTTATACCAGCTTTTTTCTTGACATGGCATGAGTGAGCTCTATCCTTAATATTTTCATATATAGTTATTAAAATTTCCATTTGTATATTCAATCTAGGCTTTCATTTATCTCATTATTTCCATTTGCTTTGTAAGAATTTTCTCTCAGAGAGGGAAACAAACCATAAGAGATTCTTACGGACAGAGAACAAACTGAGGGTTGATGGAGGGAGGTGGGTCAGGGATGGGCTAGATGGGAGATGGGCATTAAGGAGGGCACTTGTTATGATGAGCACTGGGTGTTGTAAGAAATGAATCACTGAATTCTACTTCAGAAACCAATACTGCACAGTATGTTAACTACCTAAAATCTAAATTGAAAAATAAAAAAGAATTTTCTCTCAGAAAACTACATAAGTAAGCAATTATATTGAAAAGACCATTTTAGTTCTGAATTAATTTCAAAAGTGGAAAGAGAAAAGGCACTAGGATGTAATTAGAATGTAATGATTAAAATCATAAGGCACTGCAGTTACAGTCCTTGAGTTCAAATTCTGGCTCTGACACTAACTGGGTGACTTTGGGCAAGTCATTTGATTTTTCTAGGGCGGGCTTCCTCCATAAAATGGGGGGAAACTGTTGTTCCTTAAAGAATTATGGAAATTAATTAAGATGTTTGGAGCTTACACAGTGTCTGAAATCTAGTGTTTAATAAATGGTCATTAGGATTCATTCTTACCTATTTGATCTAGAATATACATTTTCCTATGCAGCACTTATATCCCACGGGGAAATGACCATAGGCCACAGACATAGCTTATTTAATCCTGGTGGTCAGAAAGATTCCAGGACTTTGCCTGGTCACACAGGGTTCTGGAATTTACCCAGGCTGCAGCACCGAAACTGTTATACTTGTTTCCTTGACAAGAGTCTGGGTTTGAATAAGATCCCGATTTTGATAAGCAAAAGTCAATAAAAAATACACTCCTCAGGTAGGTGTCTAATTGAATCTGGTCTACTTGAAAAGTACAGTGATACAAATTACCACAGTAGGATCTTAAAAGGTCACCGATCATGCAGGGATGACTACTGTTCATTCAACTCTCCTTTTCCAGCAAGGTAATTTATTTTTTCAGGCCTTCTGGTTAGAATTATATCACTAGTCACAGGCTTTCTTACCCTGACCAAATAATGTCCATGTATTTTCCTTGAAGGCTCACTTTGCCTACACTTGAGTTCACATATATTTTTTTTTTCTTGAGAGAGAGAGAGGAGAGAACGCATGCATGTGGCGGGGCGGGCGGGGGCGGGGCAGAGGGACAGAGAGAATTTTTTTTTTTAATTTTCTATTAACATATAATATATTATTTGTTTCAGGAGTACAGGTCTGTGATTCATCAGTCTTACACAATTCACAGTGCTCACCATAGCACATACCCTCCCCAATGTCCATCACCCAGCCACCCCATCCCTCCCACCCCCCACCACTCCAGCAACCCTCAGTTTGTTTCCTGAGATTAAGAGTCTCTTATGCTTTGTCTCCCTCTCTGGTTTCGTCTTGTTTCATTTTTCCCTCCCTTCCCCTATGATCCTCTGTCTTGCTGGAGAGTGAGAATCTTAAGCGGACTCCACACCCAGTATGGAACCCAACATGGGGCTCTATCTCACAACCCTGAGATCATGACCTGAGCCCAAATCAAAAGTTGGGTGCTTAACTGACGGAGCCATCCAGGAGCCCCAAGTTCACATACTTCTAAAGTTCACATACGTACTTCTGGTAAACTGAGTTATACTCATCTCATTTGCCACCTGCATTAGCACATGTTTCTGCATTAGTTAATGTTGTAATAAGGGATTATGGAGAGATGGTGATATTCTTTTTCACATCCTTTGGGAGTTCATGGGTTTATCTGCCTATCTGTCTCAGGAAAATATTTCTCCCTTACTTAGCATTTTTTGGGCCAGGAAGATGTACAGCTTGCCTCTTTGCCTGTCCCTCCATTCCTGCCCCAACCCCCATAATGAACCCTCTGTAACTTTAGCTACTTTTAGATTTAGCTCTTTCTTTGGGACACTCTGAAACTTGGGAGCTAAGGGGGACAAGGGGATTGAAGAAACCCTAGTCCAATACTGGTGAGCTCTGTATCAGGCTCAGCCTAGCTCTAACTTCGTAACTCATTGCTTGTAAAGTAGACTAGAGTCTATTTTCCCTGTTTCCAAGTTAGAGAACTGTATCTCCACCTCATCCACCTGTCCCCTCTTTTGGTTACCTCAGGCCCTGAAGCTGACTCCCTGAAACACTGAATGTAGCTTTACTCCTAGAGTCCCCATCTTAGTCGGCTTGCCAAACTCTGTTAATTCTTGTTAGAATCCCCTCTTGTCCAATTCTGTATTTGCCAATGACCCTGTCCTACATCTAGAACTGCTGGATTCCTCTCAACACGCACAACAGATTGCAGACTGCAGTTTGTGCCCCAAAGAGCCTGCAGCCATTCTGCCGCAGTTGACTCTTCTAGTGATGGCCCAAGTTAGAAGCCCTCTGTCTGTACCCAGAGGACGCTCTACATAAACCTGTGGTTTTAAATTTTTGTTGTCTTGCTACATCATGCTGACAAAAGGCCATAAAGACTCTTAAGGAATCTACATTCACTAAGCAATGGAATCAAGCTTGGAGCAGGCTGTCTACCACTTAGGCTTGGTCTGAGTTCAAATTTTGCACACTTCTACATCTGGAACATTATCCTAAGTGCTACTCTGATGGTGTAAAGAAGCAACCCTCGCAGACTTTGCATGTGCCTGACTGGCTGTGAGCCAGGCACACAGCATCCTGGCTGATTGCAACTTTGGCGTTTGCGAGAATGTCTTTTGCCAATTCTTCTGGCATTTGTTTGAAGGTGTCAAAATGTGTTTTACCTCCTAAAGAATATTTTTTTTCTTGTCCAAAGAATGTCTGTTGATTATTATCTGCCTAGTAGTGTTGTTAGTGTACTACAGAAGAGAATTCGGAGACACTCTTGGATCTGCACTGTCAGTGATGTGCAATTCTCTGGATGCTTCCCTTGTCAGAGGTTGGTGTGCGAGTGCATTTTTCTTTGAACCAACTGCCAATTGAACAACGTGGATTCTATTTTTTTAAAAATCTCTATTTTCTGTTTGTGTATCATAAAACCTCAGAAGCCCTGTGTTCTTCTCAGGCATCTCAAAAAGGTGATGTCAGTTTGGTACTTTTTATTCATCATCTGAGAGGCTTTTATTCTGTCCTAAAGCCAACTCAGTAGAATGACTCAAAAACATCACATGCATGTTCCTGAAAGATCTTCCCCATAGTCAACTCTCTCTAAAGGCAAGGCTTGGATGAACTAAGTGAGAAATGTATGTTGACCTAAGAGAAGCCTCTGGCCAGAGAAACTGTGTCACATGTCACAAAAATTAAAGCAATAGCTCCTAATACAGCATTGCCTATAACGTGCAGTCAGAGAGCACTTGTCAACAGGATTAGAACACCACCAGAAATGCCTTACTCCAAACTCTGCTGTTTGTTTCAGGGATAACAACACTTGAACCAGTGTCAGAAGAAGAGGGGGCCTTTCTCCTGACCAAGGGTGAACTTGTCCTGAATTCTTTTGATCTAATTTTTTTCCTGTCTCCTCTAGAACAAAATTCCATTCATCAGTCCCCTCTTCCCCATCACTCATATACCTCCTCAACATTCTCCTATCTTTAAATTTAAAAACAAAAACCAAACAAACAAAAAAACCTACCTGGGGTCACCTGGGTGGCTCAGTTGGTTAAGCGTCTGCCTTCAGCTCAGGTCATGATCCCCGGGTCCTGGGATCGAGTCCCACATCAGGCTCCCTGCTCAGCGGGAAGCCTGCTTCTCCCTCTCCCTTTGCCGCTCCCCCTGCTCGTGCTCTCTCTCTCTTGCTCAAATAAATAAATAAAATCTAAAATAAAAACCAAACAAATAAAAAAACCCTACTTGTATTCTGGGTCCCTTCTATCTAGTATCCTGTCCCTGTCTTTGGAGACAGTGGAAAGCAGTGGTTGAGTGTGGGTCTTTACAGCAGGCTGCCTGGCCTCAAATCCTTGTTCCCACATGGCTGTGTGACCATGTCATTATTTAACCTGTCTGTACCACAATTTCCTCATCGATAAAATGCGGATGATCATTGCACTTTAAAGTGATCTCTGTACCTCATCATAGTTGTGAAGATGACTAAACAAGATAATACATGTCAAGCACTTAGAAGAAAAATCAAACTCTGATGTTTACATATTCTTATACCTGGTAGTTTTGTAGATTCTCTTGGATTTTGCTAGTAGAAAATAAAAGGTCATGTTATGTGTAAGTTATGATGTTACTTTTGTTTCTTTCTAAGCCTTACACTTGTTTTATATGTGGGCTTCCACACATTGGTGAGGAAAAGCCGTGCTGGGCAGCATCTCTTCTTCCTGGCTCTTCCATTCACTCGCCTATGTTAATGAAGTCTTCTGCTCCACTCTGTCCCTGCAAGGTCTGTCAGAGGCCATTCATGACTGCCTTGTTCAATTCAACAGGCACATTTCAGTCATCATTTTCCCAGTCAGGCATCGTTCAACATTAACAACTATAACTTGTTATGATTTTTAACTCTTGTTCCCTTTGCGTCCCAAGAACACATACTCCCGTTCATCTCCTACCTCTCTGGATGTTCTGTCTCAGACTCACTTGGTGATTATACTTCTTCTGACTGCCCCCTAAATATAACTACAACACATAACTTAACTCACACTGCAACTCAGATTTGGAAAGAAAAATAAAATCCCTCGATTTTGTTTAGAACAAATCTAACTTTCCTCCCAAGCCTACAACAATCACTGGTTAGTGGGGGAAAAAATAGCTAAACATCCAACCCAGTTTAAAGTGTTGTCTTACCCAAATATTTACAAAATCCTATTAGGTAAAGTTTAGCATCTCTTGGATCACTTCAATAGTCAGATGTGTCCAGGAAGGCTTTTGTTCTCCAAAATGATTACAAGTGGCATTGCTGAATCATTAACAAATTCTATCATTTTTCCTAGATATATTTCAATTTAGCCTTATATTCCTGAATATGGCATTTTGGGCAAGGACTCATTTTCCTGTCATGTTGTCTTTTGCAACATAAGAGAAATGGCTAATAAGTTATGACAGATTCACTTCGACCTCTGGTGTATCTTGTTTTCTGACTATGCTTAAATGATTCATACCAAAAGGCTCCTCAATCCACATCGACCATAGTTAAAACACTTTAAAGTGGGGAAAAAGACAATGGGGACATGGAATAAGAAGCTATGCCTACATACATATGTGTGTATGTCTGTGTGTGTGTTTGTGTGGGTATACATACAAATACATATTCCCTTTAAGCTCAACGTGGAAGACCAGATAATTTGTTAAGAAAGATCAATGACAATAAAACAGTAATAGACTATTATTCCTCTATAGACAGTGATATGGAAGGAGGAGAAACAAAACGGAGCTAGGAATGGCCAGAAAGGACATTCAGAGCATAAGAAAGGGGCAGAAGGAGAAGAGCTGGAAGAAGAAATGCGGTATTTGTTACCCACTCTCTTTGATGTGGGAGCACAGTACTGTTATATCCTGAATATGAGAAAAGCTGGCTTTAACATCAGGTCAAAGCACTATCTGACTACTGGAAGATACAGTCATTCTTCAGCTCACGAACAGGGCTTGAACAAGGTCTGTTGCCATTTGTCACTCTGTCACCAAGAGTCCAGTGGAATTATTCTGTTTCTTCTCACAACAGTGTAGTCTCTTTGCTATCATCATTCATAGCACTGTAATGTTATTAAACTACTCTTCTGAGCTCAGCTTTGCAGTAATTTCCTTGATTATTTTAGAAACACTCAATACCTAGCATAACACCCCTCACAGAGTAGGCTCTCAATAAATAATTCCTGAATGAATGAATGAATGAATGAATATGAATGGAATTCTCCTTTCACTGAAGAGGGGAAGGAAGTGTCTTATTCTTTCCTTCTTAAATGTTCCCCCACAGGAAAAGGTTTTAGTATTTTTAATTTAGCTCTTAATAGACACCAAGGAGGAGAGAAGTCAAAATTAAAAGGGGAGAATGTAATAAATAGCTACAAAAATGCTAATACATTACATTAAGAATGGAAGTAGGGGCGCCTGGGTGCCTTAGTCAGTTGGGTGGCCGACTCTTGGTTTCAGCTCAGGTTATGATCTCAGGGTCCTGAGATCGAGCCCTGTGTCGGGCTCGGTGCTCAGTGGGGAGTCTGCTTCAGGATTCTCTCTCTCCCTCTGCCCCTCCTCACCCTTGCTTGCTCTCTCTCTAAAATAAATAAATTCTAAAAAAAAGAATGGAAGTAGACAAATCACACAATCCAGCAAAAATAATTTTTGAAGACAAACAATGGAAAATGCATTATGAGCTTTATTGCTCTAGGGACATTTCCATATAGTATACATTTCCACCTATTTCTTTAAAGTTAACGCAGCATCAAATTATCAAAGCCAATTGAAGGCAAACAGAAAAGTACAATGGACGACACAATGACTCAAGAGGCTAATATTAATTTAATTTTCCAATTTTCCTTCTTAGCAGCTTTTCTGGTGTTTGCTAACTTATGCTAGATTCTGTTGGCCCTGGCATTGAAATACAATGTTGGTGTAATTACTTTTCTTTTTTTTTTCTAAAGATTTTATTTATTATTTGACAGAGAGAGACACAGTGAGAGAGGGAACACAAGCAGGGGGAGTGGGAGAGGGAGAAGCAGGCTCCCCGCTGAGCCAGGAGCCCGATGTGGGCCTAGATCCCAGGACCCTGGGATCATGACCTGAGCCAAAGGCAGACGCTTAACGACTGAGCCACCTAGGTGCTCCGGTGTAATTACTTTTCTAAGAATAACAGTGGTCACTACAATTTTTAGAAGGAGTTCCTAACCTTTTTGCATTTTTCAGTGTTTTCAAATTTTTGGAAATAAAATAATATAAATTCAACACATCTGGAAGTTTTAAGGTTAGCCAAATTCAATTTCCTTTAATTCTAAAACATCAAGAACTAGAGCATCTTTTCTATACCCTAAGAAAAGATTATCCCATAACTTTTCCACACCCATACTGGCTGGAACCATTCTTAAGACGACATTTATTCAAATTTTACTGTAGGTGTCTAGCATTCCAGAACCATCTTTACTGTGAGGACAACAGCTTTATTGAGATACACTTTACACACTATAAAATTCACCTTTTGAAGTGTACAAGTCAGTGTTACAACTGTCAGCACAATCTAATTCTAGAACATTTTTTGCCTCTTCTAAGAGAAACCCCTATATTCATTAAGAGCTAATTCCCATTCCTCCCAACTGCTACCCACCATCACTACCAGCCCTGGGTAAACATTAATCTACTTTCTACTTCTAATGGAGGTGCCTATTCTAGAGAGTTCACATAAATGGAATTATACATGTGGCCTTTTGCGTCTGCCTTTTTTCACTTAGCATGGCTAAGGCCATATTCTAGTATGAATCAATATTTTCTTTTTATTGCTAAATAACATTCTATTATATGGGTATGCCACATTTTATTTAGCCATTTCTCAGTTGATAGACATTTCTACCTTTAGACTATTATGAATAAGGCTGCCATTAACATTTGGGTACAAGTTTTTGGGTGAACATATGTTTTCATTTCTTTTGGGTATATACCTAGGAGTGGTATTGCTGGTCATATGGTAACTCTTCGTATATTTAGCTTTTGAGGAATTGCCAGACTATCTTCCACACTGGCTGTATCATTTTATATTCCCACCAAGTTTCTCCACATCCTCACAAGGTTTATATTGTCTATTATTATTATTATTAGAGCCATCCTGGTGGGTGTAAAGTGTTATCTCATCGTGGTTTGATTTTAATTTCCCTAACAACTAATGATGTTGACGCACTTTCATGTATTTATTGGACATTTGCATGTATTGTTTGGAGAAATGTCCATTCTAATCCTTTGCCCATTTTTTATTGGGTTGTGTTTTCATTACTGAGTTCTAAGCATTCTTTATACACTGTGAATACCAGCCCCTTATCAGTTATATGATTTGCAAATATTTTCTCCCATTCTTGGGTGGTCTTTTCACTATCTTGATGGTATCATTTCAGCACACAAATTTCTTATTTTGATGAAGTCTAATGTATCTATTTTTTGTTAGTTATGGTTTTGGTGTCATAGTAATATTACTTTTTACTATAGCTGTATCCCTAGCAATCCACTGCTAAGGCACTTTGTAGTTCTTGGGGGAAATGCAGTATGCATGATTGTTATTGCCTGAAGATTAAAAACTTGGGTCATTTAAAAAAACCTAATTACAATAATGCAACTGACAGGGAGACCCTCCAAAAAATGGTTGAGATGTGCTATCAGCTACCTCTTGGTAATTCACAGAAATGTGGGAGAGAACCCATATGACTGAAATCCACAGATGATATGCAATATTTCTTTTAGATATAGTTTTAATCTCCCTCACCAGAACCCTGACCAGAGTTGCTAAGAAGTAGTAACTTGTTTGAGTTTTACTTCTTCTCCCTGAATCTGTACCACCATCTGGTAGAGATTTCCGTAAGTCTTCAAGTTGCCCAAAGAAGAAAGGCAAGCAAGAGTACAAGTAGGCTGAATAAATCTTAAGCTGGACAGTGGGCTTCAAAAAAAAGAAAAAAAAAGAGTACTTTTAATGAATAAAGGAATGGCTTTGCTCCTCCCTTCCATATTCTAGCCTTTGGAAAGTCACTGTGAAAGCCTTTGTAAATAATATATTTATAAATAATGCATTCACTGAGATGCAGAAATAGAAAGTGACAGAATCAAATTAATTTATCAACTAAAGAATCAGCTTGGGGAAAAAAGATAGAGACATTATTTTTATACCACACTGTAAGAAGCAATAGATAGAACTAGAATGTCTTTCCTTCCTCCCATCTCTGCATTTGCAAATCCTTTAGTCCTTCAACAAATGTTATTTAATACCTATGTGCTAGAGGTATATAAATTAATAATATATAACCCCTGACTTAGAGGAGTCTGCAAATATTTATGACAAAGTCAACCTACTCCTTACTTCATGAGGCTTTCCCAGAGTCCTCCATTTTGGAGGAATCTCTTCCCTTTCTCATTTTGGATAACACTTTATCAACTGGAAAAAGTTTCCTGTACTGGAAAGTTATAACCCTCTAGCTTATGGTATAGTCGTTTATAAACACATCTTGTCTCCAGCACTAACTATAAACTCCGTGTGGGCAGGATTTGTTTACAAATTGCCTACCTGACTACCACATCACCCTGTACATGACACACAACACATTCTAGTTGAGTGAATGGAGTTTTTTCAAAAATTAAATTTAGAAATACCAGTAGAAGATTAATATAAAGCCATGTCTTTCACAAAAAATTACATCCATGAATTGTTAATACAGAAGCTTATTACCTTAGTCTGGAATACCAGCTATTCTAGTTCCATATAAATGATTTCTTCTCATCTTCAGCAGTATGCCAAAAAGGGGGTGGTTACATTTTTAGAATATTTCAGCTTAAGAGAAAGAAACTCAAAACACTAAAAACAAAAAAAATTATGGGGAAGTTATACTTGGGGGTATCTGATGACTAAAACCTATCTTTCTTTTTTTTCCCTTGAATTTAGAAACTATCCTCAAATCTACCCCAAATGAGCAATAGATAAATCCACAGAGCAAATGATTAGATCCTAAATTACTTCTCACTGACCCTGAAATTCCAGAGTCATCTTTAACTCTTCCCCATCTTTCATCCCCTAATAGTTTATATATTTAGCCACCTTTTAAAAAGTTTCAGTAATTTTTAAAAAAAATTTAGAACCATTTTTGAGAAATAGAAATTTGGAAAGATAGTACACATATCCCACACCAAGTTTCTTTTCCTAATATTAACATCTTAAATTAGTATGGTACATTTGCCACAATTAATGAACCAATATCGATATATTATTTTTAACTAAACATTTATACTTTATTCACATTCCTTAGTTTTAACTTAACGTCCATTTTCTGTTGCAGGATCCCATCCAAGATACCACTTTACATTTTGTAGTCATGTTTAAGGCTCTCTTGGCTGTGATTGTTTTTAGATTTTCCTTGTTTTTAATGATCTTGACAGTTTTGAGGAATATTGATTGGTCAAATAATTTGTAGAATGTCTCTCAGTTGGGATTTATCTGAAGTGTTTCTCATGATTACGCTGATGTGGTGGGTTTTGGGGAGGAAGATGATTCTCATCACATCATATCAAGGGTGCATATTATGAACATTACTTGTCACTGTTGATGGTGTTTGTCAGATTTCTCCACTGTAAAGTGACTCTCCCCCATGCTTTCCATGCGGCACCCTTTGGAAAGAAGTCACTAAATGCAGCATACACTTATGGAATGGTGATTTATATTCCGCCTCCTCGAGGACAAAGTAAAAGTAGCTACATAAATTCTTTGGAATTCTTCTGCATGAGAGATTTGTCTGTTCATCCCCACCTATTTATCATAGATTTTTCTATTCTCACCCATTTATCAATTTATCCAATCACTTATTTATATCAGTCCATACTCATGTATGTTTACTTTATACTTTTGGTTATGATATAATAATACTTTATTTTGTTGCTTGAATTCTTCCAGCTCTGACCATTGGGAACTCATTTGTTTGGCTCTTGTGTCCCTAACATAACCCACCATGGTGTTTCTTATAAGTGCTTCCTTACTTTTTGTCATTACAAGATGCCCCAGGCTCATATTGTCTATTTCCTGTCTATTTCCTAGAATCAAGTATTTCTCCAAAAATCTTTAGTTCCTTTTACTGGAGAAAGATATTAGGATCCCAAAGCTGTGTGCTATACACCTGAGTGCCATTCCTTCTACAGCCATTTATTTCTATGCATTTCTCTCCACTTAGAGAATCAAAATGCTGTTCAAGCCACCCTGAGATAGAGCATAGGAAGGATACTAGAGACCAGCAAACCTTTCACTCTGGTCTTTGGGAAGCCCTACTCTTATGGATGAGTTTTTGTCTCAACAAAAGACACTGTCACCATTTCTTACACGTGGTGAAGAACTATCCTTCATTCAATACTTATCTAGTGGTACACTTCTCTGCCCCCTATAAAATCATAGAATGTTAGAAAAGGCCTTACAGCATATCGAATCCATTTGTTCACTCATTCACAAATATATATTGAGGAGCTACCATGAATTGAGCATGATCCTAGACAATGCGCATGAAACAGTACACAAAGCCAGACACAGTCCCTGACATCATGGAGCTTATGGTCTGCTGCTGATGATGAATATTTATTTTAAAATATCACACAATTATAATGATGCAACTGTGCTAAATGCATAAAAGGTAAATGATAGGAAAGAGTACTGCAGGGAGACTAAATCTGCTATGGATTAGGATTCAGGGAAGGTTTCCCTAAAGCAGCTAAGATCAGGTAGAGTAGGAGGTAACTAGAGGCAGCAGGAAGACAATTCCAAACAAAGGGAAAGCACATGCAAAGATCTGTGGCAGGAGGGAACATGGTACATTAAAAAGCTCAGAGAGCTGAGGGAATCTGGCCAAAGGTGACCATGGATGGAAAGCAAGGATGAGACTACAAGTCCTTATCAGCCATTGGTCTTATTTTAAAGAGGAATAGGAAGTTCCTGAAGTAAAACTCATTAAGGTTTTAAGTAGGGTGGGGTGGCTAGTGACATGTTGAGATTTGTGTTTTGCAGAGATCATTCTGGTCACTGGGTGGAGAATGGATTATGGGTGGGCAAGAAGCTCTAGTGAGAGGTGACCAGTCAGGAGGCTACTGGAACAGTACAAAGAGGTGATGCTTTAGAACTTTGACATGAAGAGTGGCCCTGGAGATGGAGAGAAGTGAGCAGCTTTGAGAACTATGTAGGAAACAAAATTGAGAGGAATCTCTGACATTCTGAGTATGGGGTAAGCAAAAGGGCAGTTTAAGGGCAAGACCTCGATTTCTGGTTTTGTACAATTAGATGGATGGTGGATGGCAATGTCATTCATTAGTAAAGAAAGCAGTGGAAGAGGCCAAGTTTGGTAGGGAAGGCCATAAGTTCAGTTTTAGATTTGTTGAATTTGAGCTATTTCTGAGACATACAGATGGAGAGGCCAAAAAGATCATTGGATTTAAAAATCTGGAGCTCGGGGTTAGTGATATAAGTTTGATATAGTTAGTTTTACAGGTGATAAGTGGAGCTAGGAACATAGATAAAATAGGAAAGAATACAGAATGGGAAAAGAAGGGGTACTGGGCAAGGCAGTTACCCATAAAATGAGATTAATAATAATTCCTATTTTACAGAATTGCGGTCAGGATTAAATGTCATCACGTATATAAAAGCAAATGGCAAACTGTAAGCACCAATTCTGTTAGTTATTACTATTAAAATTGTGCATTTTATAAAAAACCTGTGGGATATATGTACGGTTATTTACCTTCAGGTGTTCAACCACTTAATAATATGTATACCATTACTCACTACCTGAAAAACACAGAATCTTTAGTAGTTAGTGTAAAAGACTAAGAGCTATTAATGATATGAAAAACAATAATGCTTTAATGTTATCTAATCTTCCTAATTATTGGCCCGCAGGTGGAAAATGAGGCATCGAGGGAAGAAAGTATTAAGGCGTAGCAGCAGCCCCCATCCTAGCCTTCATCCTATTACCTTCCCTGCAGTTGTCTGCTCTCAAAACCCATTTGGAAATGACTGGTTACAACCACAAAAATCCAAAACAGGGGCGCCTGGGTGGCTCATTCGGTTGAGCATCCAACTCTTGATTTCAGCTCAGGTCATGATCTCAGGGTCATGGGATCAAGGCCCCAGTGGAGCCCCAAGTGGAGCCCCATGTAGAGCTCCCTGTTGGGCTCCATGCTCAGCAGGGAGTCTGCTTTCGATTCTCTCTCTCCTTCTCTCCCTCCCTGCCATGCTTTCTCTCTTTCTCTTCCTCTCTCTAAATATCTTTTTAAAAAATCCAAAACAGTGTAACTTCTAGAAAAACCTGCAGATTTTACCAAGACTCTCTTCAAATACACATTAAGTGATTAAACGTAAGTGACAAAGTAACATTGTATTATAGAAACTGATTCTTGAATAAATGAGGAAACATCTAACAATAAATCTAAAAAAATTAATAGAATATGACCATCAACAAATGCTATTTTCATAGGGGCTGTCCTCCAGAAAATATCACTAGCTTCTTTATGTAGAACTGCATATATTTTTAAAAATTAGATTCTATCCATATTTTAATCAGATGCAAACTCTTTAGGATAAAATTGTAATATGTCAGTTTTCATAAAGGTAATCCCAGAATCACAAAGATGAAAGGTATATAAATATGTGCTTTCAAAAGAGCTGAGCTCTCGCCTCAGATTACAGTTTGTGAACTGTCCAAAGGCATCTGGTCATGGGGTCTGAAATTCAGCCTGCACTCATCTCACAAAGCCTTGGGACCAGGAGCAGGGCTAGGTTAGCTTCAATTAAGGCAGGGGGTGTGGAGGATTTTGTTTTGTTTGACTTGGTATCTTTGGCACCCTATAGGTTATAGCAGCATTGCCGAAGGATCATATAATACACATGGGTAATTCTTTGGACTCCAGACAAACATTAGAGTCTTTTAAGACACATTTTAGGTATGGATAGCAACCTTGAAGTTTATGACAAAAGCAAACACTAAAATGCTTTTTAAAAATTATTATACTACCCTCAGCTTTAACTAAGATGGTTTGATTTTCTTATTGAAGCCTTTTAACTGACACTACACGGTCAATGTAGTCATTTCACACACTCTTAAGTTTTAATACTCAGTGTGTTTTGAAACATTAAAAATAAATAAAAACTCAAGTACCTTTAATTTTATCAAATATTGCAATGGAAAAAAAAAAAGCCACCATATAGTAAAAACAGCTCTGTAGAAGCTCTTCATGAAAAAATCCATGAAACATTCTTGTAGGAGATGTTATACTTTGTGGTACAAAGTAGGTGTGGAAAAACCATCTGGAATCCAAAGACCTCAGTTCAAATCTTGGATCTGATTCTAAGTATTGTTTGGCCCTGTCTCACTTAGCCTCTTTCAGCCTTACAACTCTCTTCTTCTGTGATCTTCCTCATTTTCTATAACCATGGTTATTATTTAACCACTGTTTTGTCCTCCTTTTCTTGGTATGGCAAATATTTGTTCCCACACTGAAAGAACCTCCTTTTATTCATGAATTAACTTAAGAGCCTCTCTCATCTTCATACTTTTCCAAACTTACTTTAAAATTTTCATTAGCAATTATTCACTGAAAAGCTTAAAGACTTAATTCTCTCTGTCCACTCTCCAAATTCTATTGGACAAAATAGCTTCGGTCAAACACTCCAGCCCATGTTCACACAGTCAACAATCATTTAGAATTCTAATGGGGGGGGGGGTGTGTGTGAAAAAAGTTAAAGACATCAAGGAGGAAAATTAGCATATAAGCAAACCAGGAGAGGCTAATCCTGAAGTAATATATAAATGAAAGGAAGTAGGGTAAATATAGTGAAAGTAAACTTTTAACAGGTCACAGCAGGAGAAATCTCAGTACAGGCTGGAGTTAGTTCATCTTGAGGAAAGAATTAGAATTGAATTGGCAGAGGAAATCTCTCCATGTTGGACAACATACACAGAGACCTAGGTACTGAGCAACTGTAAGTCTGAAAAGCCTTTCCAGGTGTTTTCTTTCTTTTTCTTTTTCTTTCTTTGTGTGTGTGTGTGTGTGTGTGTGTTCTTTATTGGAAAGAGGAGAGAAGATCAAGAGAATAACTTTCCTAACCAAAAGTTTTAGTTATGGGGTTTTGAATATTTAAATACCTGAAAAGTCTCAACCACAGCAATGTGAAAAAATATCTTGTTATAAGAAAGAATGTTGATCTAACTAACTCCTTCAAATGCATTAGCTAAAGATGCTGTCATCCTCGGGGGCAGAGCAAGATGGCGGAGGAGTAGGAGACCTGGATTTCCTCTGGTCTCAGGAATTCAGCTGGAGAGGGATCAAACCATTCTGAACACCTATAAACTGAACAGGAGATTGAAGAAAAGAAGAGCAACAACTCTCTCATCAGAAAAGCGACCACTTTCTGGAAGATAGGACGTGCGGAGAAGTTAATCCGAGGCTATATTCGGGAGGATAGATGGCGGGGGAGGGGGCCTCCGACGGCCACTTCTGGCAAGTGATAGAGCCGCGGAGCACAAAATCGGAACTTTTAGAAGTCTGCTCCACTGAGGGACATCACTCCAGTGGCTAAGTGGGGGGTGGAACCCTCGTGGGACAGTGTGGTCTCAGGACCCTCGGGGTCACAGGAAGACCGGGGGTGCCTAAGTGTGGCAGAGCTCCCAGGTATTGGAGTGGGGAAGCCAGCTGCAGAGAGGGAGCCGAGATGCAGGCTCTCAGCTCAGGGTTCCCATAAACTGTGATCTGCGGCACAGTCGGGCCACTGCTCCTCCAGCAGGGACTCAACAAGCGGCAGATCCGGGGAGACTCCCCTTCCACTCCCAGGAGGAGCGGCGCAGGAGCGCACCGCAGGGATCTGCGGGGTTTGGAGACTCCACACAGGGTCGGGTGCCAGAGATAGAAATGCTCGGTCATAGGCCGGGTGAGCACGGAGTGCGGCCAGAGACCGGGGAGATGGGAGTGACTGCTTTTCTCTGGGGGCTCACTGAGGAGCGGGCCCCGAGTTCTCGGCTCCTCCGGGGCAGAGACTGGGAGGCCACCATTTTCACTCTCCTCCTCCAAAGCCAAGGGAAAGCTTGCAGGGAACAAAAGCTCCTGAGAACAAACCCGAGCAGATTACTTAGCCTGGACCGGCAAGGGCGGGGTAATTCCGCCTCCGGCAAAGACATTTGGGAACCACGGCAACAGGCCCCTCCCCCAGAAGATCAGCGAGAACAGCCAGCCAAGACCAAGTTTACCCATCAATGAGAATGGCAGAACTCCAGCGCTAGGGGAATACTGCACATAGAATCCATGGCTTTTTTACCATGATTCTTTAGCCTTTCAAAGTTTTTTTTAACTTTTTTTTTTTTAATTATTCTTTTTCCCTTTTTCAACCAACATCTTATCATCCCTTTTTTTAAAAAACATTTTTATTTTTCATTTTTATAGTCATATTCTATCCCTTCATAGTAGTTACCCTTATTTTTGGCATATATATATAAGTTGTTCTCTCTTTAAAATTTTGAGATACAGTTTCTTCTAACAGATCAAAATATACCCTAAATCTCTAGTGTATGGTTTTGTTCTACTCTCCTGCCTGATCACATTCTCTCCCTTTTTTTTTTTAATTCTCTTCTTTCTTTTTTCAAACATCTTATCAATTCCTTTTATAAATTTTTTTATAATTTTCATCTTTACAATCATATTCCATCCCTTCATTATATCAACCCTTATTTTTGTACATATATAAGTTTTTCTTTCTTTAAAATTTTAGGAGGCACTTTCTTCCAACAGACCAAAATACACCCAAAATCTAGTGTGTGGCACTGACCTATGCACCAGCCTGATCATATTTGATCATATTCTGGGTTTTTTTTTGTTTTGTTGTGTTTTTGTTTGTTTTTATCTTTTTCTTTTTCTTTTTTCTTTCTTTCCCTTTCTTTTCCCCTGGCTTCAGGTCTTTTCTGATTTGTTTAGAGTATATTTTCTGGGGACATTGTTACCCTATTAACATTTTGTTCTCTCATTCATCTATTCTCCTCTGGACAAAATGACAAGATGGAAAAAATCACCTCAACAAAAAGAACAAGAGGCAGTACCAACTGCCAGGGACATACTCAATATGGACATTAGTACGATGTCGGATCTAGAGTTCAGAATCATCACTTTAAAAATACTAGCTGGGCTTGAAAAAAGCATGGAAGTTATTAGAGAAACCCTTTCTGGAGAAATAAAAGAACTAAAATCTAACCAAGTCGAAATCAAAAAGGCTATTAACGAGGTGCAATCAAAAATGGGGGCGCTAACTGCTAGGATAAATGAGGCAGAAAAGAGAATCAGTGATATAGAAGACCAAATGATGGAAAATAAAGAAGCTGAGAAAAAGATAAACAACCACTGGATCATGAGGGCAGAATGCGAGAGATAAGTGCTGCCATAAGATGAAACAATATTAGAATAATTGGGATCCCAGAAGAAGAAGAAAGACAGAGAGGGGCAGAAGGTATATTGGAGCAAATTATAGGAGAGAACTTCCCTAATTTGGGGAAGGAAACAGGCATCAAAATCCAGGAAGCACAGAGAACCCCTCTCAAAATCAATAAAAAGAGGTCAACACCCCGACATCTAATAGTAAAACTTACCAGTCTCAGAGACAAAGAGAAAATCCTGAGAGCAGATGGGGAGAAGAGATATGGAACCAACAATGGTAGAAACATTAGACTGGCAGCAGACCTATCCACAGAGACCTGGCAGGCCAGAAAGGACTGGCAGGATATATTCAGAACACTAAATGAGAAAAATATGCAGCCAAGAATACTATATCCAGCTAGGCTGTCACTGAAAATAGAAGGAGGGATAAAAACCTTCCAGGACAAACAAAAACTAAAGGAATCTGCAAACACAAAACCAACCCTTCAAGAAATATTGAAATGGGTCCTATAAGCAAAGAGAGAGCCTAAAAGCAACATAGACCAGAAAGGAACACAGACAATATATAGTAACAGTCACCTTACAGGCAATACAATGGCACTAAATTCATATCTTTCAATAGTTACCCTGAACATAAATGGGCTAAATGCCCCAATCAAAAGACACAGGGTATCTGATTGGATTAAAAATCGAGACCCATTGATATGCTGTCTGCAAGAGACTCATTTTAGACCCAAAGACTCCCCCAGATTGAAAGTGAGGGGGTGGAAAACCATTTACCATGCTAATGGACATCAAAAGAAAGTTGGGGTGGCAATCCTCATATCAGACAAATTAGATTTTAAACCAAAGACTGTAATAAGAGATGAGGAAGGACACTATATCCTACTTAAAGGGTCTATCCAACAAGAAGCTCTAACAATTGTAAATATCTATGCCCCTAACATGGGAGCAGCCAGTTATATAAGGCAATTAATAACAAAACCAAAGAAACACATCGACAACAATACAATAATAGTAGGGGACTTTAACACCCCCTCACGGAAATGGACAGATCATCTAAGCAAAAGATCAACAAGGAAATAAAGACTTTAAATGACACACTGGACCAAATGGACTTCACGGACATATTCAGAACACTCCATCCCAAAGCAATGGAATACACATTCTTCTCTAGTGCCCATGGAACATTCTCCAGAAGAGATCACATCCTACATCAAAAATCAGGTCTCAACCAGTACCAAAAGATTAGGATCATTCCCTGCCTATTTTCAGACCACAGTGCTTTGAAACTAGAACTCAATCACAAGAGGAAAGTAGGAACGAACTCAAATACATGGAGGCTAAAGAGCATCCTACTAAAGAATGAATGGGTCAACCAGGAAATTAAAGAAGAATTAAAAAAATTCATGGAAACCAATGAAAATGAAAACACAACTGTTCAAAATCTTTGGGATACAGCAAAGGCAGTCCTAAGAGGAAAGTATATAGCAATACAAGCCTTTCTCAAGAAACAAGAAAGGTGTCAAGTACACAACCTAACCCTACACCTAAAGGAGCTGGAGAAAGAACAGCAAATAAAGCCTAAACCCAGCAGGAGAAGAGAAATCATAAAGATCAGAGCAGAAATCAATGAAATAGAAACCAAAAGAACAGTAGAACAGATCAACGAAACTAGAAGCTGGTTCTTTGAAAGAATTAACAAGATTGATAAACCCCTGGCCAGACTTATCAAAAAGAAAAGATGAATGACCCAAATTCAACAAATCATGAATGAAAGAGGAGAAATCACAACCAACACCAAAGAAATACAAACAATTCTAAGAACATATTATGAGCAACTCTATGGCAGCAAATTAGATAACCTGGAAGAAATGGATGCATTCCTAGAGATGTATCAACTACCAAAACTGAACCAGGAAGAAATAGAAAACCTGAGCAGACTCATAACCAATAAGGAAATTGAAGCAGTCATCAAAAATCTCCCAACAAACAAAAGCCCAGGGCCAGATGGCTTCCCAGGGGAATTCTACCAAACATTTAAAGAAGAATTAATACCTATTCTTCTGAAACTGTTCCAAGAACAGAAATGGAAGGAAAACTTCCAAATTCGTTTTATGAGGCCACCATTACCTTGATCCCCAAACCAGACAAAGACCCCATCAAAAAGGAGAATTACAGACTAATATCCTTGATGAACATGGATGCAAAAAGTCTCACCAAAATACTAGCCAATAGGATGCAACAGTATATTAAAAGGATTATTCACCACGACCAAGTGGGATTTATCCCTGGACTGCAAAGTTGGTTCAACATCTGCAAATCAATCAACGTGATACAATACATTAACAAAAGAAAGAACAAGAATCATATGATCCTCTCAATAGATGCAGAAAAAGCATTTGACAAAGTACAGCATCCTTTCTTGATCAAAACTCTTCAGAGTATAGGGATAGAGGGTACATACTTCAATATCATAAAAGCCATCTATGAAAAACGCACAGCAAATATCATTCTCAATGGGGAAAAACTGAGAGCTTTCCCCCTAAGGTCAGGAACGCGGCAGGGATGTCCACTATCACCACTGCTATTCAACATAGTATTGGAAGTCCTAGCCACACCAATCAGACAACAAAAAGAAATCAAAGGCATCCAAATCGGCAAAGAAGAAGTCAAACTCTCACTCTTCGCAGACGATATGATACTTTATGTGGAAAACCCCAAAGACTCCACCCCAAAACTGCTAGAACTCATACAGGAATTCAGTAAAGTGGCAGGATATAAAATCAATGCACAGAAATCAGTGGCATTCCTATACACCAACAACAAGACAGAAGAAAGAGAAATTAAGGAGTCGATCCCATTTACAATTGCACCCAAAACCATAAGATACCTAGGAATAAATCTAACCAAAGAGGCAAAGGATCTGTACTCAGAAAACTACAGAATACTCCTGAAAGAAATTGAGGAAGACACAAAGAAATGGAAAAACGTTCCATGCTCATGGATTGGAAGAACAAATATTGTGAAGATGTCAATGCTACCTAGAGCAATCTACACATTCAATGCAATCCCCATCAAAATACCATCCACTTTTTTCAAAGAAATGGAACAAATAATCCTAAAATTTGTATGGAACCAGAAAAGACCCCGCATAGCCAGAGGAATGTTGAAAAAGAAAAGCAAAGCTGGCAGCATCACAATTCTGGACTTCCAGCCCTATTACAAAGCTGTCATCATCAAGACAGTATGGTACTGACACAAAAACAGACACACAGATCAATGGAACAGAATAGAGAGCCCAGAAATGGACCCTCAACTCTATGGTCAACTCATCTTTGACAAAGCAGGAAAGAATGTCCAGTGGAAAAAAGAGTCTCTTCAACAAATGGTGTTGGGAAAATTGGACAGCCACATGCAGAAGAATGAAACTGGACCATTTCCTTACACTACACACAATATAGACTCCAAATGTTTGAAAGACCTAAATGTGAGACAGGAGTCCATCAAAATCCTAAAGGAGAACATAGGCAGCAACCTCTTTGACCTCAGCCACGGCAACTTCTTCTAGAAACATCGCCAAAGGCAAGGGAAGCAAGGGCAAAAATGAACTATTGGGACTTCATCAAGATAAGAAGCTTTTGCACAGCAAAAGAAACAGTCAACAAAACCAAAAGACAACCGACAGAATGGGAGAAGATATTTGCAAATGACATATCAGATAAAGGGCTAGTATCCAAAATCTATAAAGAACTTATCAAACTCAACACCCAAAGAACAAAGAATCCAATCAAGAAATGGGCAGAAGACATGAACAGACATTTTTCCAAAAAAGACATCCAAATGGCCAACAGACACATGAAAAAGTGCTCAACATCACTCGGCATCAGGGAAATCCAAATCAAAACCTCAATGAGATACCACCTCACACCAGTCAGAATGGCTAAAATTAACAAGTCAGGAAATGACAGATGTTGGCGGGGATGTGGAGAAAGGGGAACCCTCCTACACTGTTGGTGGGAATGCAAGCTGGTGCAGCCACTCCGGAAAACAGTATGGAGGTTCCTCAAAAAGTTGAAAATAGAGCTACCATATGATCCAGCAATTGCACTACTGGGTATTTATCCCAAAGATACTAATGTAGGGATCTGAAGGGGTTCGTGCACCCCAATGTTTATAGAGCAATATCCACAATAGCCAAACTGTGGAAAGAGCCAAGATGTCCATCGACAGATGAATGGATAAAGAAGATGTGGTATATATATACAATGGAATAGTACGCAGCCATCAAAAGGAATGAGATCTTGCCATTTGCAATGACATGGATGGAACTGGAGGGTGTTATGCTGAGTGAAATAAGTCAATCAGAGAAAGACCTGTATCATATAACCTCACTGATATGAGGAATTCTTAATCTCAGGAAACAAACTGAGTGTTGCTGGAGTGGTGGGGGGTGGGAGGGATGGGGTGGCTGGGTGGTAGACACTGGGGAGGGTATGTGCTATGATGAGTGCTGTGAAGTGTGCAAGACTGTTGAATCACAGATCTGTACCTCTGTAACAAATAATGCAATATATATTAAGAAAAAAAAAAAGAAGAAGATAGCAGGAGGGGAAGACTGAACTGGGGGAAATCGGAGGGGGAGATGAATCATGAGAGACGATGGACTCTGAAAAACAAACTGAGGGTTCTAGAGGGGAGGGGGGTGGGAGGATGGGTTAGCCTGGTAATGGGTATTAAAGAGGGCACGTTCTGCATGGAGCACTGGGTGTTATGCACAAACAATGAATCATGAACACTACATCAAAAACTAATGATGTAATGTATGGTTTTTAACATAACAATAAAGAAAATTATTTTAAAAAAAGATGCTGTCATCCTCAGAAATGACTTCAAATCTTAGGTGCCTCCTCAGGGCCTCCCTGAGGCCAACCAAAGGCACTGTGGGTGAAGGGAAGATGTTCCCCATTGACTGCTAATTAACTATATACCCTGAGTCTCTGGATTCTTCCACACCTCCAAACTTGGACAAAAATCCCACACCAGGGCAAGGAATCTGGCTTTCCAATTGGCTATTAGTGGAGCAAGAAGACACAACTCAGAACTATGAGTAACTCTCTACAGGGTAACCTTTGGATTCCTTCCTCAGCCTCTGGTTTCTAGAGAACCCAGGCTAAAACAGCAACAAGGCCAAAAAGAAGTGAAGGGAAGAACCATGGATTAGTAATTGAGACACATTGGTCCTAATCTTATTATAACTGGTTCTATTAAATTAGGTATTTGACCTTAAAAAAGTAACTTTCTGAGATCTGTAAAATGGGATAGGAACTGGAGAAAGAAAGCGTAGGCTAAGCGACTGCTGGGTTGCTTCTAGCTCCATTGTTTTATAATCTTTAGGAATTACACAACCCAAAGCCTCAAATAACCCATTAGAAGATGGGTCAGTGTGAAAACCATGGAGTCCTACTACATCCCAATTCATCTAACCATGGCAAGAGTTTGAATCAGCCCTATGAATTATAACTATAACTGAATCTTGGGCAAAATTCTCTTGGCTCTGAAACAGGGCCATTTGCAATACCATCAGCATCCAATGATATTTGATGTGTGACAATATATTTTGCAACTTAACCAAATACTACAAATTCAATAAAACCAGGACACAGAAGGAATCATGAGATTATAAGACAACATCTGTTTTGTGGAAAAGTTATAAATATAAGAGTATTTTTAAAAAACAGTAGTATCAAGTGAAAGAAGCCAGTCACAAAAGTCCACATATGGTACAATTCTGTTTATATGAAATGTCCACCACAGGAAAATCTATAGAGATAGAGAGTAATTCATGATTGCCTGAGACTGGGTGTTGGAGAAGTGGAGAGTGACTGCTAATGCACATGGAGTTTCTTTTGGGGATGATGAGAATGTCCTAAAATTAGATTATGGTGATGGTTGCACAACTCTGAACATACAGAAAAACACTGAATTATACACTTTAAATGGGCGAATTGTATTACGTGTGAATTATTTATCAGTAAAGCTGTTAAAAAAGTAATAGGACTATTTTGTTGTTGGGAGTGAATGGCTTAGAGACCAAAAAGTGTGCGAGGAACAAGCAAGCATATCTCTCTAAGGACAGAGAACTATAGAGAACTTTACTTATTTATACCTTTAAGTAGGTCCTGGAAGAGGACACACAGCTGGTTTTGGTGTGACACTAAATTCCCCCAAGCAGCAAGGAGCCAGGCTCTTTGGGGACAGACTACAGGAGGAACTCAGGAATTTGTGCAACTGGCAGAGAAGTTTCCATGTGAGCAAGTGCAAGAGGACACGAGTGGAGCGACCCTAGACTAGCATCATCACAAACTACAAAAGGGACTGCGAGAGAGGGGTTTATTCACTCCACAGAACATGTTGGGGACAGCTATTATATACGCGGCACTGTTTTAAGAGCAGGAGTAAAGAGGGGATACAAAAACTACACGATTAGATTCCCACTCCCTCCCCTACTTCAAAGAGCTTCTAATCTGCCAAGACAGAGAACATGTGCACTGCAAGGCCAGGTGAATAAATGCTATGATAGAATCTGAGAAGCACCAGAAGGGCTAAAGAAGAGCTGGCATTTTCTCTGGGTTTCAAACATTTGAGAATATCGATCCCATACGCTGCCGTACCCTGGAAAACCAGTCAAATAACGGGAATCATTCAAGGAAGATAATACATACACTAAATTATTCTACCTTATTTAAGGCAAAAAAAAAAAAATACTCTTAGTATGGGTCACTACACTTCATGGGAAATAGAGTAAGACTTCATTTATACAAACACAAGTCTCCTGACAAGTCCTTGGCTTCAAATTCAGATGCACCTTTTTCTTAAAGTATTTAAGGTTCAGAGTGAGCCCCTGAACATGTGGCTACAAAAACAGCCAAACGTGCTGATGAGCTACAGCAGATCAGATCGCTGTTTGCAGGAAAAGCCTTAACTGTGATTTGCTGACAACATCTATGAGAACAAAGGAGAAGGAAAAGAAAGTAAGGGGAGAGAACAAAGGAGAAGGAAAAGAAAGTAAGGGGAGAGAGCTGTCAGGCAGCAAAAGAGACTGGAAGCAGAAGCAGAGGTCAGAAACAATGACAGGGTCGGTGGCAAGGTTGCCAGTGCCAGATGTTGGCACAGAGGAAAGCCAGTTATAAAAGAGGGAGAAAAGAAACTCATTCTACAGCTTCAGCCAGCAAAGAATCATCAGCTCATAAACAGGCAGGGGAGAAAGAGAAATCGAAGAGCACCTAAGGACACAGGCATCCTCCCAGAGGCCTGCCAAACAAGGCAGTTCAAGGGCTCCTGGGGATAGGGGTTATCCACGGTGCAGAGCTATATAGTGACAAACTCAATCACTCAGCCTCATGCCCAACACCATAAATATACACAGCATAAAACACTGATGTTCCTAAACATGAACATGAATCAAGAAAAGATCAAGTCAAGATAAATAATCTCTGGGTTGTTTTTTTTTTCTTTTAAGATTTTATTTATTATTAGAGAGAGAGAGAGAGCACAGGAGGAGGAAGAAACAAACTCCCCACTGAGCAGAGAGCCCAAAGCAGGGCTCGATCCCTGGACCCCAAGATCATGACCTGAGCCGAAGGCAGACAGGTAACCAACTGTGCCACCCAGGCACCCCAACAATCTCTAAAAGATACATCTAAGAAATGTTTTCATTCAAAATTAAAGTCAAAATACTTGGGGCATAAATCATCAAATCCCCAACTATACAGCAAACTGATTCTTTTATTCCCCAATTTATTCCTTAATGACCTAGGACAATAGGAATTTCATTCCATAATGGAACAAGAAGGCAACTCAAAGACAGAAAGGATAATTCTATGAGGGCAATCTAAAAAAAGACAAGGTCAGAAGCCATTTAATGACACGAAATAAACAAGAAAAACAGAAGAAGATCTCTGGCATACTTATTCTCTAAATCTGAATCTGAAACTACTTGGACTAAGGGCTGTGCTCTCTGAGACGAACCGAGACAGGCCCCCATGTGCAAATATTTTACATCCCTTTAAAAGTATAAGCTC
This sequence comes from Mirounga leonina, assembly GCF_011800145.1. Classification (NCBI taxonomy): domain Eukaryota; kingdom Metazoa; phylum Chordata; class Mammalia; order Carnivora; family Phocidae; genus Mirounga; species Mirounga leonina. The sequence continues at coordinate 20,697,479 of NW_023270839.1, forward strand.
AGTGAAGGAAGTAACTGTTTCGTGTTTCTGTCCTCCACCGTACTTAGACATTATGTCATGCATGCAGTATAAACTTCCCTGTCATTTAACAATGAAAGTTTTCACTCCATACTAACTATTGCTTTTGATTAGCTCAGAAGAGTACAGCAGTATCCTCCTACATTTTTCAGTTCTCAACACAAAGATACATCGATGGAGAAATCCTATGTCCTTCCCGTCTCTACGGATATGATTTTATCATTACATTTTCTTTTCTCCCAGTTCCCACAACCCAGACATGCCAGCTTCTCTCAATATAGTCACTTAACTCTGACTCTCTCCCAGTCAAAATTGAGGGGCAGATTTCTGGGACAGGTTTTAAGACTTCTGGAAGAGATTATGGTTTCATTCTGGGCTTAAAGTAGACAAAATATAATGGATGATCTCAGAGGCTCAGTCCTAAAGAAAAGTTGTGGGGTAATTCCAGGCTTCACCAGGATAAAAAGCAGTAAAGGGTGCCAATCGTCCACACTATTTAGTTTGAGCCTTTGGCTACATAATCATCAATTATCCTTTGAACTCTGAATTTTTTAAGACTTCTGGTAAGCCATAAATGTGTGATCATTTATCCTGGCCTGTCCTCCAGTCCAGTTTACACCTGCCATTAGGGAATTCCATATAGTTTGACATTTGAATCAGAGTATCCACTTTGCAAAGTGTATTAAAATAAGCTATAATAAAAATGCAATAAAATAAGCTGGAATAGGGGTGGGGTGGCTTTAGCAGGCTCTCTCTTTTGAAATTCCAACTTGTGCCATGGTCTTGTCTAGTGGTGAGATGGATTTACATCTCCCAGATGTTGCTAAATTTGCAAGATGACCAGAAATCACTTTCCAGCTCCATTTCCTGATCTAAGTAATTAACACCACCCTTTTAAAGACATCATACAAGGGGTTTGCTGATAAAAATGAAGGATGCAGGAATACAAGCAGCTGGATGTTGACCAACATCTACCATTTCCCCGATTCCCTCACACCCAAAAACTACCATTCCATTTTTACAAGTTCGATTTTTTTAGATCCTACATATAAGTGAGAACATACTGTACTTGTCTTTCTGTGTTTGACTTATTTTTCACTTAGCATAATGCCTTCAAGGTCCATCCATCCAGTCACAAAAGGCAGGATTCCCTTCTTTTTCATGGCTGGATACATGTCTGGTATTATTCCCCCAAACCTCTAAGTCCAGTCTAATGATACGAAAACCATCAGACAAACCCAAATTGAGGGCTATTATATAGAATACCTGACCAATATTCCTCAGAACCATCAAAGTCATGAAAATCAAGGAAAGGCTGAGCACTACCACAGACCAGAAGAAACTAAGGAGACATGATGCAATGTGGTACCCTAAATTAAACCCTTGAATAGAAAGAGGTCATTAGTGGAAAAAGAGGGAAAATCTGTTAATTAAGATAATATTATCTTTTTTTAAAGATTTTATTTATTTATTTGATAGAGAGAGACACAGTGAGAGAGGGAACACAAACAGGGGGAGTGGGAGAAGGAGAAGCAGGCCCCCTGCTGAGCAGGCGGCCCGATGCGGGGCTCGATCCCAGGATCCTGGGATCATGACCTGAGCAGAAGGCGGACACTTAACAACTAAGCCACCCAGGCACCCCAAGATAATATTACCCTTCTTAAAAAATTGTATTTTATGTTATGTTAATCACCATACATTACATCATTAGTTTTTGATGTAGTGTTCCATGATTCATTGTTTGTGTATAACACCCAGTGCTTAACCAGACTTTTTTTTAATAAAAAAATTTATTTAAAAAAAATTACTCTTGTTAAAAAAAAAAAAAAACCCTCTGCCTGAAAAATACAATTAAACAATTGTGGCTACATAAGATATGTTTATATATTACTCTGGGAAGCATGACTTCAGTTAGATCCAAATGAATAACTTCTAATTTTCAATATTAAATTCTTTTCATTCATTTCAGATCCAAATAAGAATTTAATAAATTCCAATAATGGAAGTTTGTTCTCCAGTGTACTTTTTTAAAAAAAGATTTATTTATTTTATTAGAGAGAATGCATGAGCGGGGGTGGGTACAAAGGGAGAAAACAGACTCCCCGCTGAGAAGGGAGCCCCATCCATGTGGGGCTCAATCTCAGGACCCTGAGATCATGACCTGAGTCGAAATCAAGAGGCAGGTGCTTAACCAACTGAGCCACCCAGGTGCCTCATATTCTCCAGTGTACTTTGAAGTATCTCAATTTGTGGGGAGAATCTTTTGTTGGAACACCTAATTTCAATTGGATGAATTTATATTCTATACTAGAACAGAATGAAATTGAAAAGTCCTCTGACAAACAGCATCTGTATTTGAACATTAAAAACAATCACAGAGGGGCACCTAGGTGGCTCAGTTGGTTAAGCATCTGCCTTTGGCTCAGGTCATGATCCCCGGGTCCTGGAACTGAGCCCTGCATCAGGCTCTCCACTCAGCTGTGAGCCTCCTTCTCCCTCTCCCTCTGTGATCTCTCTCTCTTTGCTCTCTCTCAAATAAATAAATAAAATCTTAAAGAAAAAAACAATCATAGAGATCATTTATTTTGTCTTATAAAAATATTATCAAAAAGGTATTCTGAATGAAGCTAAAAAGACAGTGTTAATGAAAAATATTTGGGATGAAATATTTATACATTTTAAATTTTTTGAGGTATAACATCTAATATTCACACATCAGTAATATTGAAGTGTATAGTTAAATGAGTTTTGACTCACTGTATACAGTTATATAACAATCACCACAATTAAGATAACATTTCCATCACAACAGAAAGTTCCCTTGTATCTTTGCTGTCAATCCCCCCATCTCTCTCTAGCTCCTGGCAACCACTGATGTGATGTGTTCTCTGTGTCTTTTCCAGAATTTCATATAAACTGTATAGTACAGTAAATGGTCCTTTGTTTCTGGCTTCTTTCCCTTAGCATAATGCTTTTGCAATTCATCCATACTATTGCCTATATCAGAAGGTTTTGCCTTTGTACTGCTGAGTAGTACTCCATTATACGAATGTACCACAGTTCACCTGCTGGAAAAGCATCTGGGTTATTTCCACTTTGGTGCTATCATGAATAGAGCTGCTATGAACATTTATGTATAAGTCTCTATGGGGACATATGTTAGGAGTGGGACTGCAGAGTTATATGCTTAGTGTATGTTTAACTTTATAAGAAACAAACTGTTTTCCAAAGTGCGTGTATCATACTACATTCCTGCCAGTAATATAATTCTACTTGCTCCAGATTTCAACAACACTTGATATTATAAATCTTTAATTGTAGTCATTCTAGTGGGTGTGTAGTGCTATGCCATTTTGGTTTTAATTTGCATTTGCCTGATGACTAATGATGTTGAGCATCTTTTCAAGTGATTATTGGCCATTTGTATTTTGTCACTAGCAAAGTGTTTGTTTAAATCTTCTGCCTTTTTTAAAAAAAAATTTGTCTTAATGATTTTTGACAATTGCTTATATATTCTGGATGTAAGTCCTTTATCAGACATGTGCTTTTTAAATTTTTCTCTGCCTGTGATTTGTCTTTTCATTTTCTTAACCATGTCTTTCAAGGGGCAAAAGTTTAAATTTTAATTAAGTCCAATTTATCAATTTTTTTCCTTTTATGATGCATGCCTTTTGTTTCCTCTCAAAGAATTCTTTACCTAACCCAAAATCATGAAGATTTTCTCCTATATTTTCTTCTAGAAGTTTTAGCTCTAGAATGATCCATTTTGAACTAATTTTTGTATAAGGAGTATGACAATGGTTGAGGTTATATTTAGCGCACTTGGATATCCAATTGTTCCCTGGTAACATTTGCTGAAAAAATGACTGTATGTGTGGATCCATTTCTGGACTTTCTATTCTGTTCCAATGATGTATATATCTAGCCTGAAATCTAAGCTATATCATCTTGATTAAGTGTAACTTTATACCAACTCTTAAAATCAAATAGTGTAAGACCTCCACCTCTGTTGTTCTTTTTCAAAATTCCGTTGGCTATTCTAGGTTCACTGCATTTCCATGTGATTTTTAGCATCAGTTTGTAGGTGTCAGTTTCTTCTTTAAAAAGTCATCTGGGAGGCAAGAATATGCAATGAGAAAAAGACATTCTCTTCAACAAATGGTGTTGGGAAAACTGGACAGCTACATGCAAAAGAATGAAACTGGACCACTTTCTTACACCATATACAAAAATAAACTCAAATGGATTAAAGACCTAACTGTGGGATCTGAAACCATAAAAATCCTTGAAGAGAGCATAGGCAGTAATCTCTCTGACATCAGCCGGGACAACATCTTTCTAGATATGTCTCCTGAGGCAAAGAAAACAAAAGCAAAAATAAACTATTTGGACTACATCAAAATAAATAGCTTCTGCACAGCAGAGGAAACAAACCAACAAAACTAAAAGACAACCTACCAAATGGGAGAAGCTATTTGCTAATGACATATCCAATAAAGGGTTAGTATCCAAAATATATAAAAAAAGTGATCTCTCTCTCTCTGTCAAATAAATGGGTAAAATCTTTAAATAATAATAATAATAATAATAATAATAATAATAATATTGGGGGAGACAAACCATAAGATACTATGGACTCTAAGAAACAAACTGAGGGTTCTAGAGGGGAGGGGGCTTGGGGGATGGGTTAGCCTGGTCATGGGTATTAAAGAAGGCACATATTGAATGGAGCACTGAGTGTTATATGCAAACAATGAATCATGGAACACTACATCAAAAATTAATGATGTATGTATGGTGATTAACATAACATAATAAAATAAATATTGTGGTTTAAATCAAAGACTCAATAGTGTCACATTTATGAGCCATAAAATGCACTATGAAGATGATCATGAGCAATTTTGTAAAAAATACTAAAAATAATTTTATTTTGAAATATATTCTTCAGAAAAATACCAGTGGCATGATAATAGATACAGAAGCAGTTAAGAAAATGATTAAAGCATGTGATTGTGCCAAGAATAATTACTTTGTTATTACTTAAATGTGCTGATAATTGATATAAAGTTTATATAAAATTTTGCTTTAATGTATGTATGTGTTTTAGAAAAAAATATTTTTGGAAAGAGTTTTTGAACAGGCTATTTTACCGTCCACCAATGTAATAAAGCCATTTTTCAGTCAAGAAATGAATATTTTGAAAATTACATAATTTTAATTAGTTTAAGAATCCTCTTTCATTCTCAAAAGTAAATTAGGATGATAAATGATCTTGTCAACTTAGGTATAACTCAATGCCTCAGATCAGTATTATGATGACTTTCTAAGACTTTCCTATGATATTACTGATCTTGATAGTCATCTTCATTAATTCTGGAAAAAAAAAAACTAATACAGAAACAGGTATGGACTGTAACACATGATGGAAGAAGCATAAGCAGGAAACATTTGGATTGCTCAATAAATGGATGAGATAATGGGCTTTTCATCTGGAAACACACACATACACAAAATTATTGTATTATAAACAGATCCCTACCTTACAATCTACTCCCAAATAAACACCAAATAGATGGAAGACCCAAATTCAAGGTGTAAAACTTTAAAACCAATAAAAGAAAATCTTTACTCAGCATGGATTTTTCCTTTTTTTTTTTTAGAAAGAGAGACTGCACACACAGGAGAGCAGGTAGGGGAATAGGGGGCAAATGATAGGGAGAAAGGGAATCTTAAGCAGGATCCATGCCCAATGCTGGGCTCCATGCGGGGCTCAATCTCATGACCCTGAGATCATGACCTGAGCTAAATTAAGACTTAGATACTTAACCAACTGAGCCACCCAGGCACCCCTCTTAGTGGATTTCTTAAATAGGCATATTTTAAAAGACTGATGAGTCTAATTACATTGAAATACAAATTCTTATACAACCAAATATATCAAAAACAAAGTTAAAAAGATAAGTAACAGATTGGGAGAAGCCACTGCAACATACATAATAAAGAATTAATATCTAAACTTTGTGATAAACCACTTTTAAATGTTTCAGTAGCCAAATTAAAGTAAAAGAAATAGGGAAAATTAATTTTAATAACATATTTTATTTAACCTAAAATATCTACAACAGTATAATTTTAACATGTACTTAATAATCAATGTGTAATAATATAAAAGTATAAATGAGATTTTATATTATTTTTTCACACTAAATTTAGTGTGTATTTTACACTTAAAACACTTCTCAATTTAGACTAACCTCATTTCAAGGGCTCAGTAGCCATGTGGGGCTAGTGGCTATTGTATTGGATAGCAAAGCACTAGAGCCTGGTTAATAGAAGCATCAGTACTACCTAGATAGGTTTTAGAAACACAGAGTCTCAGGCCAAATGCAAGACCCGCAGAATCGAAACCTATAGTTTAATAAGATCACCAGGTGATTCATATAAACATTAAAGTGAAAAGTTTGAGAGAAAATGTCTGAGAGCAGAATTTCTCAACAGGTATGTGATGTGGCAAGATATTACAGGTATACTGAAAAAAAAAATGGGCCCTTCAGCCCTCAGGATGGCAGTTGGGCTGAGTTAGCCAGAGACCCTGCCATTTAGCTCTCACCTGTTTGTGTGCCATGCAAAAATCCTTTTCTGTCTTTGTCTTGACAGACAAGAAGTTTGAGAAGCCCTGCCCTAGAAAACCTCTCACCCAAATACACAATGAGACATGTATAGGGGTGACCACTGAAGAAGAATCTATAAGAAAAAAATTATGGAAACAACCCAAACATCCGTCAATAAAAGGTGAGATAATTGTGATATATTTATATTATGGAATGCAACATAGTAGTAAAAATGTTTTACTAGATCTAATGATACTGACATGGCTAGATATTGATGACAGCTGGTGGCTTCAGGGAAGGAAAGAAAGGAATGGAACCAGGAAAAAAACAAAGGATACTTCAATTATTGTAATTTTAACTTTAAAAACTTTCTAAAGCAAATATGAAAAAAGTGTTTACATTTCTTCATTTTGGGTGACTGGGTGTACGGGAATATCTTACTATCTTTACTTTTTTTTTTTTTGTATTTGGGGCATTATTTTCAAGAAAACCAAACCCAAACCAACAAAAAAAGGAATAAATGCACATATTAATCACAAATAAAACAAATACACAGACTATAAAGTCCTACTTCACTCCTTTCCTCAATCTCAGGTTTTTCCCCAGTTAACCATAGTTGACAGCTTGGTGTACACCATTCCAATCAACTTTATATGCATTTACAAATATACAATTTCTATATATTAATGGGCTCTTGAGAGAATACTGAACATATTTCTAGGACTTGCTCTTTTTACTTGACAATATACCACGGACATCTTTCCTTGTCAGAACATATTTATCCAGCTCATTCTTTTCATTTTTCATTTCATTTCATTTCATTTTGTTTCATTTCATTTCTTTAATGAGAGAGAAAGAGAGCACACACGCATAAGCGGGGGGGTGAGGGGCAGAGGGAGACAGAGAATCTTAAGCCGTCCCCATGCCCAGTGCAGAGCCCACAGCGGGGCTTGACCCCTCAACCCTGAGATCATGACCCCAAATCAAGAGACTGAGCCACCCAGGCGATCCTAGCTTATTCTTTTTAATAGCTATATAGCATTCCTTTGTGGGGATACTCATAATGTAGCTAAAAGTAGCAGCAGAAAATTGGAGAGGATGGGTTAGCCAGGTGATGGGTATTAAGGAGGGCACGTATTACATGGAGCACTGGGTGTTACATGCAAACAATGAATCATGGAACACTACATCAAAAACTAATAATGTACTGTATGGTGACTAACATAACATAATAAAAAAAAAGTACATTGGAGAGTACTTTTACCTAAAGATAAGACAAAAGCTCCTTAAAAGTCTTTAAATTTTATTTTTCTCTCATTCAATAAATTTAGTGATGATATAAAGAAAATCTGAAAGTTGCCCCCTCTATCTTTCCCTTGGAAGGACATAGGTAGAGAAATACCTTAGAAGGAAGAAAAATTTTTTAAATCCTACTGAAATATCAGAAAGCGCACTGTAGTCTTCCATTACTCCCACTTCAAATACAACTTTTAGAAGAAAAAAAAACCTCTTCAGATATCCAAATAACAAATCTCTTTTAAGCCCAAGAATTTAAAGATCACTGAATAATGAAAATGATGTAATGCCTTGTAACCAAGATGCTCTGGAAATTATTTTTTAAATTCTCACACCACTATCATTAATGGACACCAGCTGTGGGCTCATAGCATCCTGGGTACATTACACAATAAACACATAGACAGGATGTCACTGCACATATGCCATGTTCACAGCTTGGTTCTAATTAGCATCATAATGAATACATATTTATTGAAAGAAATGGCATGTTTGGGAGCACAGACCCTGGAGTCATACTGCCTGGGTTCCAATCTTGGCTCAACCACTTATGTAATGTAATGACCTTGAGCAAATACTGAGGCCTCATATTCTCCTTTGAAAAGAGAAGAAAATATCTCACAAACTTGCCATGAGAATTAAAGGAAATAATGAACATGCAGTATTTAGGAAAGTATCTAGCCCTTAGTAAGCACTCAATTGATATTAGGGATTATCATTATTAGTATTATTGGATCATTAGAATCCTAAAGGAGTTCAATTAGGACAAGAAAATATGGAATGGTTTTTCCCAGTTTTCAATAGCTTATAGTTTAGAAATCAATTTGAATATCCCAAAATGAAAATAAAAAATAATAAAGAGTATCTTATTGAAACCTAAAAATTAAAATCACTTCTCAGTCACCCTACCCAGACAGGTAAATATTTAATCAATTTACCTTATCTGAGTACCTAATAGAGTTAATAACACTATGCATATAAGGGAGGTATGAATACAATCTAGTATATAGGTTAACCCAAAACTTTTTAATATAAAAATTTGATATTGGGTTTATCTTTGATTCCATAATGAGTTTGGTCATGATACTGATGTTATGACCCATCAACCCATTAAGAGTGACTTCAAGCGGGGGAAATCGGAGGGGTAGACGAACCATGAGAGACAATGGACTCTGAAAAACAAACAGGGTTCTAGAGGGGAGGGGGGTGGGAGGATGGGTTAGCCTGGTGGTGGGTATTGAGGAGGGCACATTCTGCATGGAGCACTGGGTGTTATGCACAAACAATGAATCATGGAACACTTCATCTAAAACTAATGATGTAATGTATGGGGATTAACGTAAGAATAAAAAAGAAAAAAAAAAGAGTGACTTCAAGAGGCAGCCAAGAGACCATCACTGCCCATCAACTAGTAGCATATCAACTGACCCATGTTTTGTAGGAAATATTTTTTTTTTAAGATTTATTTATTTGAGAGAGCGAGAATGAGAGAGAGTACATGACAGGGGGAGGGTTAGAGGGAGAAGCAGACTCCTCGCTGAGCAGGGAGCCCGATGCGGGACTCGATCCAGGGACTCCAGGATCATGACCTGAGCCGAAGGCAGTCGCTTAACCAACTGAGCCACCCAGGCGCCCCAGGAAATATTTTTAAACTTTAAAGGTCAACGTATATGCAAGACTTCACAGTTCAAAAGTTCCTGCAACTTGCTACTTCCCTTTCTCCATAACTGGGAGATGAACAAGACATCCTTCATAACAATTTTAGGGACTTCATTCAGAACAGATGATATAATTTGTCAGATAAGGTGACTCTACATAATTTTACTCAACCAGTTCCACTTTTTTTTTTTTTTTACCCTTAGAGCTTTGAAAATAAAGAATGCATCTGCTAAGCACGGATTAGTTTTAAAAGCCAAAAATGACATTCACAAGAAATGAAGTTTTGGGCTTGTGATCTGATTCACTGTAAAGCTAAAGCATAAATTACTTACTCAGCCTCACCAGTCTCTGCCTGCCTTATGTTTTCTGCTTTCTCTTTTCCACATTTTTCTCCAAGGATGTGGGTGCTCAGGTTCTTATTTTCAAATAAAATCAAGTTAGGGATACTTACTCATTACCTACTAGATCTAAAGCCCTGTCTGGTTGCTAGAGAGGGCCCCGAGATGGACAAGTTATTTGTCTTTAGAGAGACTAGAAATACAATCTATTTTAAAAAGCTATAATGTAAGACAGCATAATAAGGTCCGCACAGAAGTTTGCAATGTGACAGGGATTTAAAGATTGGAGAGTGCCATAGACTTCGACATTTAAACAAAGACAGAACTTCCATAAGAAGAGACAAAGGAAGACAGGCATTCTGGGGAGGGGGCATTAGGCAGGACTGGGGAGAGGGTGTTCAGGGAAGAGTGGGTTGTCCAGATGTCTCAGAGTTGAGAAAACATACTACAAAGAACTTTGAATATTAGACTAGGGAGTCTTATAGATAACTCATTATTAAAAGAGTCATCAGAAGTTTCTGGGTAGGAGAGTTAGGTGGTAAGAACTTTACTCTGGGAAGATTTATCTCATGGAAAGTGTGTAAGATGAGTCAAAGTGGGAGACCAGGTACTTAGAGATCACTGAGAAATTTATTGCAATATTTTACATGAGGTTAAACAGCTCTCTCAAGATTAAAAGTAAGGGGAAAAGTCAGAGGTTGGTAGGTTAAAGGAAAAATAAAATTGAGGAAAGTCTCTGCCCCCAGTATTTTTCTTTAAAGGGGAAACAGAGACCCGAGATTATACGAGAGCAGAAAAAGAATAGCAGAGGAGAGATTACTGATGCTCTGAGGGAGAGGGAGGCCAACTACCGAATCAAAGTCCTAGAGGAGGGGATGGAATGGCCCAGGTGGAGGTATTCATCTTAAAAAAGAAAAGCAAAATGTCTGTATTTCAAAGGGGGGGTGTGACAAGAGGAGGAAGAACGAAAATACATTGAAACTCAAATAGTTGAGGAATTTAAGGCAAATAATCTTAGCCTTCTCAGAAAGTAGGAGGAAGTTCATCTGCATAAAAGAACTAGGAATAGAGTGGGTACTTGCTGTGAGTGAGGAGCACTTTGAAAATAAAGAGTAAAAAAAAAGTATTGATTTAAAAATTGCTAAGATACCTAAAGCAAAGCAACTAAAGGAAAAATAGTTAAAATGGTCTTATTCAAAATTAATGTTTGTGCTTCAAAGGACACAATTAAGAAAGTGACAATACAATCCATAGAATGAGAGAAAATATTTGCAAATCATCTATCTGATAAAGGTCTAACATCCAGAATATATAAATGAAAAGACAAATAACCCAATTTAAAAATGGGCAAAGGATTTGAATTAGACATTTCTCCACACAAAAAATACAAATAGCCAGTACACACATATAAAAATGCTCAACATCATTAGTCATTAGGGAAATGCAAATCAAAACCACAATCAAAACCTGATATCCATTAGCATGGTCATTATCAAGAACAAGTGATCATAATTAAAAATAACGAATGTTGGTGAGGGTGTTAAGAAATTAAAATTCTCGTATACTGCTAATGGGAATGTAAAATGGTACAGCCATTTGCTAAACAATTTGACAGTTCCTCAAACAGTTAAACACAGAGTTACCATAAGGCCTAGGAATTTCATTTCTAAGTATATCTCAGTAAAAACATATATTCACATGAAAACTTGTACATAATGTTCATAGTAGCATTATTCATAATAGCCAAAAAATAGAAACAATTTAAATAGCCATCAACTGATGAGTGGATCAGCAAAATGTGGGATAGCCATACAAAGGAACATTATTCTGCCATAAAAATGAACTACTGATATATGTTACAGCATGGATGAATCTTACAAACATTATGCTAATTAAAAGTCACCAGACACAAAAAGCTACATATTGCATGATTCCATCTATATGAAATGTCTAGAACAGGCAAATCCACAGAGAGAAAAAGTAGATTAGTGGTTTCCAGGGACTGGGGGAATGGGACAATGGGGAAATCTGGAGTGACTGCTAACTGGTATGAGATTTCTTTTTTGCAGTGATGAAAATTTTATGGAATTACATAGTGTACAACTTTGTGAATATTCTAAAAATCACTGAACTGTACACTTTAAGTGAATTTTATGATATGTGAAATATATATACATATCAAGATTGCTAAGCAGCTGTGAGTTCAGATGACCTGTATTTTGTTCTCCATCTATTGAGGATGGAATCATGGCTTCCTCAGGCTATAAGAAGTCATACAAGTCAGATTGTGGGAGTCACCCTGAGCAGGGAATTGGCAAGACAGGAATGACAGAGAGTGAAAAGAATGAATAGCACATCATTGAAATGGATATCTATAAAAGCCCAGGCTCTTTCAAAACCTAATAGTAAAATGCAAACAATCCAATCAGAAAATGGGCAAAAAAATATGAACAGACATTTCACCAAAGAGAATACGTAGGTGGTAAATAAGCACATAAAAGGATGTTCAATACCATGAGCCAGTAGGGAAATGTAAATTAAAACCACAATGAGGTATCACTACACATCTCTCAGAATGACTCATAGAAAATAATGACAACACTAAATGCTGGTGAGGATGCAAAGAATCTGGATTATTTATACATTGTTGGTAGGAATGTAAAACGGTATAGATACTCTGGAAAATAGTTTGGCAGTTTCTTATAAAACTACACACAAATTACCATACAACCTAGCAATTGTACTTCTGGGCATTTATCCCAGAAAAATGAAAACCTATGTTCACACAAAAACCTTTACACAAATGTTCATAACAGCTTTATTCATAGTAACTGAAAACTGGAAACAGCCCAGACATACTTTAACAGGTAGTGGTTAAGCAAACTGTGTTATACCATGGAATATTACTGGGCAATAAAAAGAAAATTATTGTGACATATAACCTGGATGGATCTCCAAGGAATGATACTGAGTGAAAAACACCAATTCCAAAAGGTTACATATGGTATGATTTCATTTGTATGAGATTCTTTAAAATGATAAAAGTTATAAAAGTAGAGAATAGATTAGTGGTTGCCAGGAGTGAGAGATGGGAGAAAAGGAGAGAAGATGGTTATAAAAAAGCAATAAGAGGAATCCTTGTGGTGACAGAAATGTTCTGTAACTTGAATGTATCCCTGTCAATATTCTGGTTGTGAGATTGTACTATACTTTTGCAAGATGTTATTATTGGGGGAAACTGGGTAAAGGATACATTGGATCTCTCTATATTATTTTTTACAACTTCATGTGAATCTAAAATTATCTTAAAATAAAGTTTAATTAAAAAATAGTTCAGGTTGGGGGCGGCTGGGTGGCTCAGTTGTTAAGCATCTGCCTTCAGCTCAGGTCATGATCCCAGGGTCCTGGGATCGAGCCCCACATTGGGCTCCCGGCTCAGCAGGAAGCCTGCTTCTCCCTCTCCCATTCCCCCTGCTTGTGTTCCCTCTCTCACTGTGTCTCTCTCTGTCAAATAAACAAACAAAATCTTAAAAAAAAAAAAATAGTTCAGTTTGGGCTGGAGGCAAGACAACCCAAAATCTGATGTGCAGTTTTCACATCTATAATATAGGGATTACAATACCTACTAAGGGGAATTTAAAATATATATATGTAAAGTGAGTAGATGCTGAAACACAAAGTCTCTTCATGATAAATGACAGTTTACTATACCATCTACCATTATTGAAATGGCTCAGCAACTGCAAATGGGCAGTCATGTCCAGAGGATTTGTTATCACGGACTCTAAATTCATAAAGGCCTTGAAGAGTACATTCATGATACCTAAAACCCCCCCAAAAAACAGATCCCCCACCCACGTGCAAACTGGGCCCTCTCAGTGAGAGACTTCTGTTTAAGAATGCTATAAATCATAAAAGAATGGATCTAATATTTACATGAGTCAGAGAACTACATTTCAGGGTCAGCTCTAGCACAGAAGTTAGCCAAACTGGCTCTGGAGCCAGACTGCCTGGATTTGAATGCCACCTCATCAATTATTGACCACATGACTTTAAGCAAAACGAGTGGGTCTCTAGGTCTCAGCTTCCTCCTATAAGAATCAAAGAGATAATACATATACATTACTTCAGCATAGTGCTCTATAAGTACTCAATAAACGGCAATCGTTACTAGCAATTACAAGGGGCTACAATAATTAACTAGTGTGGTCCAACCTTTCCCGCACAGAAGGAATCACTTCAACATTCCCAACATCTTACCCAATCTTACTTAAACATATCTGGTGATGGGGAGCTCAATGCTTTTCAACGCAAGCAAGTCCAATTTTAGGCAGCTGCAACCGCTAGAAAGTTGTTCCTTCTATTTTTAATCCAAATCTTTCCTTTAACTTCCAAACATTAGTCTTGGTTCTGCCTTTTCAAGCTATGAAAAATGTCTGGGTCCTCTTCCACACAGCATGTCACATGTTTGGCACCTGCTATCTCATCATGTGGCACTTCTGGAAACTAGTCTGGTCCTCTCGAGTCCTGTGACTTAGGACACATCTCTCTGAGCCTTCTTCCTCATCTCAAAAGTTGGAGTTCCAGATTAAACCATCTCTAAGGTGTTTCCTCCCAGGGGGGGACATGTTATCTCTCCTCACCCCCTTGCTTGCCAACCTTTGAGTGTGCCTCAGTTGGTTAACATCCTTCTTAAAATGTCATCCCCAGAATGGAACACAAAACTCAAGTTCTGGCAATAACGGCCAAACATACTGTTAAACACTCTCCTCCCCATTTAATGCAACTTAATATAAGCATTTGGAGCTAACATTTTAGCACTATGCATTATGGTGAGCTTATAGCTAAGTAAAACTTCTGGATCTTTTTGCTGTAAAATTCTATCTTCTCCATCCTGTATACCCAAAGTTGATTTTTGGAATCAATGACCAGGATTTTTTTATTTATTTCTGTTTAATGTCAGTTTTTGAAACTTGTCCCATCATTTCAGCCCATGAAGCTTTTGTTGAATCTTTTTTTTAAAAAAAGATTTTATTTATTTATTTGACAGAGAGATCCCAGGACTCTAGGATCATGACCCAAACCAAAGGTAGATGCCCAACTGACTGAACCACCCAGGCACCTGCTTTGGTTGAATCCTAATTGTGTCATTCATTGTATTATTAGTGAAGGTACATGGATCATATCCTTATCAGGAAAACATGAAAAATATTCTACCACATACAAAAGTGCTTATATGCAAAAACTGCTTCCTACTGTTAATGTTGGATTTTTTAAAAAGATATTTCTTAAGAGTCTGTTGTACAAACTGACTGAAAACATGTTTTGGTTCTTTCAACCTCATTAGTTCTCTTTTACTGATCCTAAAACCTAGCAGTTCTAAGTGTGACATAAAACAGTCAAAACAAAGAACACAGTATGCATCTCCATGTGCTGGGACTGCCTGATGGAAGAGCAACCAATCCACACTACCCTGCAAATGTTTGCACCTTCTTGCTACTTATAACAAGTGACTGAATAACTCTCCTTTGTTAATTAAAGAGGGGATTTGGGGGGCGCCTGGGTGGCTCAGTCGTTAAATGTCTGCTTTCGGCTCAGGTCAGGATCCCAGGGTCCTGGGATGGAGCCCCACATCGGGTTCCCTGCTTGGTGGGAAGCCTGCTTCTCCCTCTCCCTCTGCCCCTGCTTGTGTTCCCTCTCTCACTGTGTCTTTCAAATAAATAAATAAAATCTTAAAATAAAATAAAGAGGGGATTTTGAAGCATAGCTAGACTACCTTGTCCTCCTGAGGTGTAAAAGATTATTTTGGAAATTTACTGTCATAGACAATTTAACAAGTTTTAAAAAGCTTTAGAATTTGTTATTGTTTGCCTCCATTATTAAAGCTGTGTGTGTTTGCTTCTGTAGGACTCCCAAATTAACCATGTTACATTCCTCTACATCATACTAATGTCCATATGACTGTGTTCAGATTCTAAGAAGTTCATTTCATTAATTGGATTATGATTGTAAATGACAGATTCTGGCCCTTTCAAAGCTAAAATTGTCCCAAATTTTTGTTAACAAAAAAGTAGTCTATGCTTTTTATTACCTATAAATTATACCTCAAGAAAATTTTAAAAATGAAAAACATAGGAAAATAGGTTCCTTTCAGGTAAATCTCGGTATCTCTCTCGCTGTTGCATATTTCCTCTATATTCTCTAAATCTACAGGGACTTGTGATTACTATTATCTTTTTAACAGTAAAATTTTATCGACCACCTATTACCATGCTGACATGTTCATAAGAGCAAAAATGCAAAACATCACAGACATTAGAATCTTGACCCACTTCAAATCCTTGACCTTGTCTCGCTGCATAATTTCACTCCTGGTTTTCTCTGTAGGCTTTACAAGGGCTGACCCCACTGTTCACAAGAGTTACTCCATGATGACTGCTCTTGGCCTGGTCTCAAATTGATGGCATGAACTCTTCAAGCCATTCCCTCTTCGCGGGCCCACATCCTTACCAGAAAAAATGGGTCCTCTATGATGCCAATTCATATGAAATTTTTTTAACTTGGTAGAATTTTGTGGTCCATAACAATAAAACATTAGTAGGTACTGTGCGCTAGACCATGGGGATATGCAATGATATAATACAGTATTTGTTAAAATGGGATTCTCTCTGTAACCTATTCTACTCATCAATAATCCAAACACTCTGCTTTCAAAAGAGACAAGAGGGGCACCTGGGTGGCTCAGTTGGTTAAGCAACCAACTCTTGATTTCAGCTCAGGGTTGTGAGATCTGGCCCCGTCTAACATGGAGCCTGCCTAAGATTCTCTCTCTCCCTCTGCTCCCCCCGCCACACAAAAAAACAAATAATAAAAATAAATTTTAAAAAGACAAGAACCTCAGGCCTCATTCTAAAATATCTTCTTCAAGTCTGGCCTATATACCCTTTGTAACTAGATTCTCTAAACTGGAAAATGGGAACCAATTAGTCTGCTTCATAGATAAGTCACTGCACCCTAACTCCATAAGCATTAACAAGTTTATCTGTAAAATGAGTCGGTTAGACTAGATCACTCATTTTTCAATGTGCATGCTCAGACTCATAGGAACCCCCCCAAAAAAGTAATATTGGGCCTGGAAGTTACTTTTATTTCAAAAAGCTTATTTGCTCATTATCTAAATAAAAGGACAGATTTTTTTCTGAGCTGGAATTATGGTCCTAATCATCATTTTTCTCATGTTGACTAGAAATCCTGGTTGGCTTTGATCAATAAAATTGGAAACAAATGCATTATTACTTAATGTAGACTAGTAAATCTTTCAAAATTTGGAGACCATGGGAAACAAAATTAATTAAAAAGTCTTTGGCAAAGATCACTGAATTATTCTTTCAGCCAATTATTGTGTACTTACCTGCACCAGGTTCTCCTCTAGGCCTGAGGATTATAAGGATAACACTGAGAAGTTCATGGTACAGTCCCATGAAGGGGATGATCTCTTAGGTGCCTTCCATCTGCAATATGGAAGGTCTGCTTATGTGTTAAGGGGAAGTTGGCCGCTGATGATACTCTTGTTTCATTTTATGATTGTTCCTTTAACTGTAGTTAGGCTATAAGAAGGTTTTAAAACTTGCTTACTTGCTGCCTGCTTTTCATAATAATGTCAGCTTTTAAGCAATCACCAGACAATCCTAGGTCTACATTTCAGAAGTCTAGAACTTAAACCATAAGCACCAAGGAAATGAGAGTATTAGGATCCCTCTTGAGGCTACAGGCCATAGGAAGGGCTGGGACAACTCAGGATGATGAACAGTCAGCTTCTCTCTGACTGTTCATCATCCTGAGTTGTCCCAGCCCTTAGTACAAACAAATCTTGATGGGAAAGCATGATTCTTAGGTTCTGAGTAGTACAAAATAGAACATGTTTGTTTCTTCCCACTGCATAATAAATCTCTTAAAAACCACACAGGCCTTGGAAGGTCACTAGACATTGCTGGTTTGATACAGAGCCATCATTCATCGGCCCAGAAAAACGTCATCTCCCTGGCTTGGAGAGCAACAATTTTCAAGTACTGGATGGGAAGTAAGGTCTTAACCAAGTAGACTTCAAACTGTAAATTCTAAAGTGGTGTTGATTTTAATGGAAAATAAATAAATTACTTCCAACAAGATGCTGCTTAACCCTTGAATAGTCATAGTTTATCACAGATATTAAAGGATATAAGTTTCTTAAGCCTCTATTTCCAGAGTTTAAGCATTATAAAAGAACAAGTATTCCCCCTCTTAATTTTTTAAAAGATTTATTCATATGAGAGAAAGAGAGAGTGGGGGGATGGGCAGAGGGAGAGAATCCTCAAGCAGACTCCCCACTGTGAGCAGAGCCCAATGCGGGGCTTGATCTTACGACCCTGAGATCATGATCTGAGTTGAAACCAAGAGTCAGACATTCAACCGAGACACCCAGGCACCCCTCCCCCTCCTAATTTAAGTGAGCTCTGACCCAACCTGCTTTTTGACACTTGTAATAAAAAACATTCAATGGCAAATACTTAGCTGATGGCATAAAAAGAGTACACTACCCTCTTTAGACAGTACTTGCCTTTTATATAGGTTCCAAACATATCAAAGAAAACAAACATGTACGTGTCCATGGAATCATTCAGAGTTATCTCCCCCTTGTATCTTCTTTTAGACCCATTTCTTCTATAGAAGTTTCATATGGAAAGGAGTGAGCCAACTCGAAAACCAACGATCTAAATTCAATTATTCACTCCCCTGGTATGAGAG
Source organism: Mirounga leonina (assembly GCF_011800145.1). Lineage (NCBI taxonomy): Eukaryota > Metazoa > Chordata > Mammalia > Carnivora > Phocidae > Mirounga > Mirounga leonina. The sequence goes on from NW_023270839.1 coordinate 20,716,188, forward strand.
CAGGAACTTGTGAGAACACAAGTCCTAACAGGCAGAAGGAAATAATCTGAAAGATGAAAAGGTCTATGAACAAGTACAAAGGTTTCCCGACTGTAAAACAATATTCCAGTCATCTCTCAGTCTGAGATGCCCAGAAATGGGTATCTGAGATTAGCCCATGCTTGTCATCAGAAATCTCAATTCTAGCCATCACATATACTCTTAGAAATACCCAATTCATCTGTGTGGCTGGCACAGATTTGCTTTTGGATACAGACTGCTGTAGGGAAAATTTGTGATGTCTGAAATCACAACACTCTTGCCCTGATTCTTTCTCCAGAAAACATTTCTTTTACTCACTGTCCTGGAACATTCTTCCTGGGGAGATCTATCTATAAGCCATAGATGACAGGTTATAGCATATCCATGTCAATGGGTAACTGAACACAGTTTAGGAGTAAACTGTCATTACCTATCATGGCTTACCGTTCAAGTAAATCAAAGAAGCTACCCTGTACTTAAAACACACACACACACACACACACAATGATTATTTTCCTTTTCTTCCTAGGAATCATGATATACTATTCTGTGATGGAAGATATTACTAGAGTGGCTGAGGTTTTGTTTGAGAAAAATCATTACAAAGAAATGGGAATTTCTTTAAGCATTCCTAAATAAAGGAGGAAAACATTCAACTGCATTAACAGTCAAAAATATTAATTAAAACTATACAAGCCTGCAAAAAGAAATGACAAAAGACCAATTCTTTTTTTTTTTAAGATTTTGTTTATTTATTTGACGGAGAGAGAGAGACAGCGAGAGAGGGAACACAAGCAGGGGGAGTGGGAGAGGGAGAAGCAGGATTCCCACGGAGCAGGGAGCCTGATGCGGGGCTTGATCCCAGAACCCTGGGATCATGACCTGAGCCGAAGGCAGACGCTCAATGACTGAGCCACCCAGGCACCCCTACAAAAGACCATTTCTGATATATTAAATTGGCAAAGTTTAGAAAGGCAATTCTGTTCTTGGCACACTTTTATATTGAGCATTTTAGCTATAGGTGCCCAAAATTTTACAATGCTTATAACCTGACTCAGTAATTCTAATTTAGGGGCATTTATTTTAAAGAAATAATCAGATACATAAAGATTTATAAATATAAATATTCATCTCAAGGTTTTTATAATTGGAAAATCTATTTTTTATAGAAATAATAGTCCAGGGGTGCCAGGGTGGCACAGCTCTTGGTTTCAGCTCAGGTCGTGATCTCAGGGTCATGGGATCAAGTCCTGCATTGGGCTCCCTCTTTAGTTGAGAGTCTGTTTCTCCCTCTCCCTCTCCCCTGCTTGTGCTCTAAAATAAATAAATAAATCTTTAAAAAAAAAAAAAAAGAACAAGGAGTCCGTTATGACTCTATATATAGCCTGAATTTTGGTAGGCTACTATTACAAAAGCCCATGATAAGACTGATGCTTGTCTAAATTCATCAAACAAACTGGAGGAGTGATCCAAGAATCTCTATAGCACAGTTTTATACACAGAGTTCTCTTATACTGTCACATGTTATTGATGCTAACTAAATGATACCTGGTGGCAAACTCCAGTGACTAAAAACTTGCAGTTTTTGCAAAATTGGAAATTTTCCATGATCCAGAGGATTTAACCAAGCTTCAAGGAATGACAGCCCAGTCAGTAAGCACTCAGCAAGTCCCTCAGCCTCTGATTTTGGGGAAAGAACATATTTTCACATGGATAAGCAATTCTTGGACACTTATATATGTATTGGGAACCATCACACATATTTTGAAGGAGGCATTCACATCTTTTAAAAAAAGTCTACACATGATCTTTCATTGAATGCTTAAGAATAACCTTCTTAAGTACATTCTTGTGAAGCATTTTAACATGGATCCTTTTAAAAAAAATGAAGTATTACATATTTCTCGTACTGAGCTGATAGCTTTATAGCATGGTGAAATGAATCATTTCTCATTAATTTTTGCTTTTTTCTACTGCTATTGTAGCCAAACTAGATCAACTATGCAGTGAGCTCATCAACTATTTTTCAATAACTCAACATTATAACAAAAAATTCAAATGGCCAAATTGGACTTTGAAGTTAACAGCCTGTCTTAAATATATCAGTTACAGAGTATTAAATATCCACATAATTTGGAACCTCCTGGAAACTAACCAGGTAAAACTGATGTGGTTGTTGCCTTTTATGAGCAAGTGACATTCTGCAGTAGACTGGGGATGAACTTCAAGAGAAAGATGGCAAAATCTTGACTTTCACATCAAACCCTACAAAGATTTAACTTGTCTAACTCTGAGTGTGAAATATGTGGGTGGTCAGACTTGATCCAAAGGAAGACACCATGACCTGAATGTAAAGGAGACACTCAGACCCAGCAGGAGGGACAGCGGTGCTCCTGCTGGACTCTAACACTCTACCATTTTCCCAGGATAGATCTGATTTGACTCTACCTGTCAGAAGGGATGCAAATAACTTCTTACATATACTGTATCACAAAGTAAATAATCAGGTAAATAACTGCAAAATTAAAAAAAAATAGACTGTGCAGCATGTTGAAGTTCAAGGCCAAAAGAAATTTGATGACTCAAATAATTGAAAATATTGATGGGAAAATGTTAACTTCTCACATTTTAATCAGAATGATTAGAGTTTAAAAAATTCAAAAATGTGATCATCATTAATAAATATAGTAAGTATTTTTCCTTTGAACAGAGAAGGGAGAAAATTAAGTGACTGGATGTGCTAAAATAACTAAGTCAATAAAGTTCCTTCAAATACTGCTTATTATTGGACAGAGAAAAGTAGACATGAAAAATTTTTAATTTCATTAGAAAACAATTATAAAACACCTGCTATGGAAATTAAACCTATGCTAGGCTTCATGAAGATTATGAAGACGAGAAAGATTTCTCTAAAAGTTACCATGACGTATATATCCTTAAACAACAAAAGGTAGCCACTGCAGACTTAGGTTAACTATTCATAGCTTACACATTACATGCATATGTTATAGACTATGGTAGAAAATCCCCCAAGCTATTCATTTGCAAAGCAAAAAATAAGACTATTGAGAAAATGAGAGCAGAGGGGCAAGAACAGATCTAAATTCTTTTTTTTTTTTTTTAATTTTTTTTTTCATTCTAATGTTAATCCCCATACATTACATCATTAGTTTTAGATGAAGTGTTCCATGATGCATTGTTTGTGCATAACACCCAGTGCTCCATGCAGAATGTGCCCTCCTCAATACCCACCACCAGGCTAACCCATCCTCCCAACCCCCTCCCCTCTAGAACCCTCAGTTTGTTTTTCAGAGTCCATCGTCTCTCATGGTTCATCTACCCCTCCGATTTCCCCCGCTTCGTGCTCAATATCACTCGGCATCAGGGAAATCCAAATCAAAACCTCAATGAGATACCACCTCACACCAGTCAGAATGGCTAAAATTAACAAGTCAGGAAATGACAGATGTTGGCGGGGATGTGGAGAAAGGGGAACCCTCCTGCACTGTTGATGGGAATGCAAGCTGGTGCAGCCACTCTGGAAAACAGTATGGAGGTTCCTTAAAAAGATCTAAATTCTTTTATTTTCTAAGGGCAAATGCTGATTATTTTCCAACTAGATTTTTTAAAGAGTCAAAAGTTATGTTAATTTTTTTTAATGTAGTTTTCTCCTTTTTACTCTAGAAAGGGAGTATCTCTTCCAAATCCTATATCCTGTAACCATTTTTTTCTAAGGGTTTAAAGAACACCATCTAGCCCATGTAGATCTAGGCTTACATGATCCAACCCTACCATTTACCCTAAATTCAAACAAGGTGGAAAGGATTATCTCAAAAAAAGATTTTGTATAAAACTGTCAAAGAGGACTTCCTATAAAATAGTTCAATGACCACAAGTAAAAGCATGTCACTGTCCTAAAATTCACATGGAGATAGATGGTGGTGATGGCTCTACATTACGAATGTGTTTAATACTACTGAACTGTATACTTAAATGGTCAAGGTAGTAAGATTTATGCTACCTGTATTTTATCACAAATTTTAAAACAGGAAAAGAGTAGATGGGAGAGGTCTAAAAGGCAGTGGACTATTCAAGAGAGTTCAAGAGAGAAGATAGGACTAGAGATAGACATTTAAGAGTCTTCTGACAATAGGAGTATTATTTTGTACCACTGCCTGGTATGCTTATTAATGGGGTACTTGCCTCATTTTCTTTACTTAAAAAAAAAGCTTACAATCTGTTAATCTCTGAGCCCAACATGAGGCTCAAATTCACGACCCTGAGATCAAGAGTTACACGCTCTACTGACTGAGCCAGTGGTGCCCTCAGATTGTAAGCTCTTAAAGGACAGTGGGATGAATGCCTTACTCATCTATTTGTCCCATGCAGCATTAGGACAACATCTCTAATAGGTGTTCAACAAATATTTATAAAAATTGAACTGGGATGATGGCAGATTAGGAGGACCCTAGGCTCACCTCCTCCTATGACTACATCTAGATAATTATCAAATCATCCTAAATACCCCAGAAATTGACCTGAAGATGGGCAGAACTCCACAACTAAAGGTAGAGAAGAGGCCACACTAAAGAAAGTAGGAACTATGGAGACACATTTTGGAAGAGAAACAGATAGTTGCTGTGGTGGGGAGGGAGCTATGGTTAACAGAGAAGGGCAAGAGACAAACTAACACAGAGGGGAGTGCACAGGGAAAACGAATCCCCATAGCAGTTGGCTTGAAATGTGAGAGGGCCTAAGTTTGGTGAGTTCTTGCAACCAGCAGGGCTTAAGCCTGGATTTTTAAAGGTCAGTGAGTATGACTGGGATAGTGCCAGGAGGTCACTGCCCTGCTCTTGGAGAAAAGACAGGAAAACAACCTGCAGACATACAGTGTGGAAACAGCAATCTGAAGAGTACCTGGGGCACACAGTGGGGAGGTTATTCTCTCATCTCAGAGCATGTCCCAAAGAGACAGATGATATATCCAATCAAGGATTAGTATCCAAAATATATAAAGACTCAACACCCAAAAACCAAATAATTCAATTAAAACATGGGCAGAAGACACTAACAGACATTTCTCCAAAGAAGATATACATATGGCCAACAGACACATAGAAAGATGCTCAACTTCACTCATCATCAGGAAAATGCAAATGAAAACTACAGTGAGATATCATTTCACACCTGTCAGAATGGCTAAAATCAACAACACAAAAAAGTGTTGGCAAGGATGTGGAGAAAAACAAATTCTCTTGCACTGTTGGTGGGAATGCAAACCGGTACAGCAACTTTGGAAAACAGTATGGAGTTTCCTCAACAAGTTAAAAATAGATCTACTTTATGATCCAGCAATCACACTACTGGGTACTTAACCAAAGAATAAAAAATTGCTAATTCAGGGATACATGCATCCCTATGTTTATTGTAGCATTGTTTATAATAGTCAAATTATGGAAGCTTCCCAAGTATCCATTGATTGATGAATGGATAAAGAAGATGAGGGGGAGCCTGGGTGGCTCAGTCGGTTAGGCATCCAACTCTTGATTTCACCTCAGGTCACAATCTCAAGGTCACGAGATCGAGTCCCATGCCGAGCTCTGCACTGGGTGTGGAGCCTGCTTAAGATTCTCTTACTCTCTCTCCCCTCCCCCCCATGTTCTCTCTCTCTCTTAAAAAAAAAGAATAAAATAAAAAAGATGTGGTGTGTATATACACGTGCACACACACACACACAGATAAAATGGGATATTATTCAGCCATAAAAAAGAAGGAAATCTTGCCATTTGCAACGATATGGATGGAGCTAGAGAGCATAATGCTAAGCAAAATAAGTCAGTCAGAGAAAGACAAATACCATATGATTTCACTCAGATGTGGAACTTAAGGGACAAAACAAATGAGCAAATGGGAAAAAAGGTGAAAAAGAGAAAGACAAATTAAGAAACAGACTCTTAACTATAGATAACAAATGGATGGTTATGGGGGGGCGACGGGTGAAATAGGTAATGGGGATTAAGGGGGGCACTTGTGATGAGCACCAGGTGATGTATGGAATTGTTGAATCACTGTATTGTATACCTGAAACTAATATAACACTGTATGCTAATTAACTGGAATTAAAATGCTAAGAATTTTTTTTTTTAAGATTTTATTCATTCATTCATTTTATTCATTCATTTGACAGAGAGAGCACAAGCAGGGGGAGCTGCAGAGGGAGAAGGAGAAGCAGGCTCCGCTGAGCAGGGAGCCCGATGTGGGGCTCGATCCCAGGACCCCGGGTTCATGACCTGAGCCAAAGGCAGATGCTTAACTGACTGAGCCACCCAGGTGCTCCAAAATTTTAAGAATTTAAAAAAATAAAGTATGTAAGTAGGGATTTAAAAATCTGAACACTAAAGAGAGAACCTTTAGTCCTTCTCCACCTAGTATACCTAGACTCGATATTTACAGATTTATCCTAAATCCTGACTGATCATTTTGGCTCATTTGTAAATGAGAGGTCAGAGGTTTGCAGCTACACCATAATGTCTGTATTTCAGAATCCATTTTACTACATGAACACGATCCAATAAAAAGTTCAAGCCAGAACGTGCCTTTTTTTGTTGTTGTTGTTCACTCAGCTCCAGACTCTCCTTGTATACCCACCCACTCCCTCCTGAGAACCCTGGCACAGAGTTTCACAGCCAAAAATAAGGCACAAGGTCAAGCAGTGCTCCCTATGCAGGGAGGATATTCCCTCCCTTCCTTTTGGAAACACTTCAACTAACCCTGTTTTAGTTTGGCTGCTTTGCCTCATTTCAAAAATATTTCATTATACTCTATGGCCCTTCCCTGGATGCCCTAGTTAATTAAGTTTACATAATTTCCTACTGATTAGTTTTGAACAGCTTGTTCTGGATTTTTCTCTCCTTTAATTTTCAGCCTTTACTGACTGCTTAAAATCCTCAACTACAAACTGAGGAAAGTATGTGTTACCACAAAGATCACTCTCCTAACACCATGAAAAGCAAATGAGCACTATGATCTTTAAGAGATCTGAGATCGTCTGTTCCAGGAAACAAAGAGACTGGTAGGTGAAACCCAGCAATAAGCCAGTGATAATAAATGCAAAAAAGTCACTAGTTATATTCTTTCACATACAAACATGAACCATGGTCCATTCCTATACTAATACATTTCACATTTACTAAGATCCTTTGAGATTCTTTCTCTGGGCTTAAGAACTCAGAGGATTAATAAACAAATTACTAGTACATACTCAAAAATTATGCTCAAGCTGATTTATATCCCTCCTCGAATAGAATTCTTAACTGACATTTTGTCTTTGTTTTTGTGCCATAAAAGAATGGCCTATAGGGTATTTAAAAATCCATTAATTTTGGCCATCTTTGTGGCTGATGTGAATTGCCACACAACCAATGGAAATTTCTAATAATGAATATGGTCAAAATTAATGGGTCAGCTGTGCCACAGTCTGGTCCATCTGCTGCATATACACAGCCTCAGAGGACAATGAGGAAGGAAAATGAACCCAAAACGTCAACACCAATATCCTAAGGCCTTTCGTGATCCAAGAAATAGCAATAGGCTTTAAAATTACACTGAAATCTGCTTTTCTCATAAATTCTTTAATTTTCTTGGCACTTTGGGGACAACATAACAATAAATGGTCATTTTTAAGACCAAAGTTTCATGCAATGTTTTTTCTTGCTCCTGTTAACTCTATAAAATAAAGTCCCCCTTTATCCACTAGTCCACATCAGAACACAGAAAGGAAAAGTGAGTTTCAACATTGCAGCGAATCTTCAAATACACTCTATCCACTAATCAAGAATAAATCTGCAATGGCAAAAAACAAACAAATGTATTTTCATTTTTTATCTTTTTATTATGATGTTCAGTTAGCCAACATATAGTACATCACAAATATATTTTTTAAAAGTACTCTCAGGTGACTTTTCTGGTGGTGACATCCCCTCCACTCCATATACTGAACTACTGTAGATCAGCCAGGATTCTTGCTATGTAACCATCAGTCTTCCTCTCTGGAGGGACCAGTGTTTTATCTCTGGTGATTTTGTCCATAACTGACAGCCAAATGTGCTGCCTTTTCAGAAACGTGCTTTGTACAAATTTCATTCCAGTGTTCTTTTATTTCTGTTGAAGACTACCTTGTTTCATGTGCCAAGAAACACTCTAAGATGGGAGGGTTTTTAGAATTTATTTTTAAAAATCAGCTTCCACATGCAGTATGCAGATTTTTTTAAACCCAGACATATATAATCGCTTCCTGAAAGCATAGCTGAAGGTCGTATTATGCAGTGATGAGATGTCAAGCAAAGAAATACACACATTTCAATTTACAAGCTCACAAGTGTCAGTACTTGGAAAGAAAATTCATAGGCTTGGGAATGAAAGATAAGATATGGAACACTGGCTAATTGGTTAATTCACAAGTATAGCCTCTCCTTGGAACAAGCATAATTCCCATTATGATAAGCACTTTGCAGGTGTGCTGAAGGCAGAAGAGATAAAGTTTGGCAGTTAAGTTAGTGTTTCCCCCAGTGAATTCTGACTCCAACAATGGTACCAAAGGAGTGTGATGCAATTATGAAACTGAATTTCACAGGATTTTTGTGGCTGAAGATACTATGTCAGTGACTCACTGAAAATGCTCATAATTTATGACAAACGTCTCAAACACTTTCTGATTATATGCTTTAAAAGACAGATTAAAATGCCCTTTTTAAAAAAATTTGGGGCCTATGTGGGCATATATAAATATCACAGGATATTTCATGTGATAATAAAACAGTGAAAGGGAACTGGAAATGTGCAAACTATGTTAAACTATCCTCTCTTCAGGATGCCATGGGGAAGATTAAGACATGCAATCCCAACGAGAAGAGAAGTGAATAAGATGCTCCCAGTACCCTAAACAGCATCCATTTTAAGAGAGAAAAACACTTTGATAAACTCCTTTTAAAATATTCAAAACAATGATCAAGGCTCGATTCCATTTCTCGTGGCAGTCTTACATGGTTACTGGTTGTTACAATATTTTCATGCTATGTGCCTAAATTTTGAGGACAGAAGGGCTCCACATCCCCAGTCTAGCACATTTGTGTCCAATCCGACCACCTCAGCAGTCCTGCACAGGCCTCATGACGGGCTGACATGCCTCTAGCCAAGCTTCAACCCAGCCCAGGTTCCCCCCTCCGCACTGCTTTTATTTCATTGTTCTTAAATGCTTTACTATTTTTACTGTTATCGAGGTGAGAAGTCTTGAATGGTTTACTGTTTAATGCATTTGTTGTGTTAAACATTAAAGATGCTGAGATAAAGGTGAACCTGGAATAAAACAAGATCGGTGGGATCAAGCTATGAAAATAATAGAACATTCAAAAACAATGACAAAAGGCAGACAGAGAAAAAAACGTAAAGACATAGCACAGCTTAAAAGGCCATACTGTGTCAAATCAATGGTTCATTCAGTTTATTATCTTCTCTCTGACAGCGGTACTGGGGTAAGTTTTGTGGTAAAGCTTGTCATTCACGCTCTTTGATTTTGTCCTCTAAAGGTTAGAAAGACATCCTAAACATATCTAGCTTTCATTAATAATACATGAAGCCTCTAGTCATAACCTAGTCTTGGATTTGTCAGCATTTCTATCCAGCAAGTTATTTGTATTTTCTCTTAATTGTTAAAAGGAATCATTCTTCTGTTTTAAAGCGATATGGATTCTAATCCAGACTCCGCCAGTAACTGGGTATTTGACGCTGGGCAAGGTGAATAACATCTGTATCTGCATGCCCCTGTCTATAGAATGAAGGTCATAGACATAGTAATCAGTGAGGTCCCTCACCACTCTCAAATTTTGACTTGGCTACCAAATGTTAAGAGGATAATAATACACTCATCCTTACATTATACATACCCACTGTTCTGCAAACTGTAATCTCCTCCACCTTTGTTTTCTCTAGACTTCAAAGAATTAGTTTCTCATGGTTGAAAGAGATCTCAAAAATCATATAAGGCAACCTTAGGATGCCTGAATAACCATTACAGAATCCCCTACTAGCTGTCATCTTGCTCCTGTTTGGATACTGTTATTGATAGAAAATTCTGAGAGCTCCCAAGGCAGCCCAATTTATTTTCAACTAACTCCAATTTTCACAAATTATTCTGATATGAATTCAGATATAAATGTTGAAACAAATCTATCTCCTTGCAACTTCCCGCTTCTTCCCTCTGGGGCAAGACAGCAGACCTAAACTTTTTTCTACATGCTCCACATGATAGTTTCTTCCAGTATTAGAAGATCTATCACATTCCTGTAAGTTTTCTCCCTTCTCTAGGCTAATCACTCGTTAACCTTCATTCCTGTATCATAGTGTTTAATAATTTCATTGGTTGTTCTTCTCTGAACAAACTCCAGCCTTTCAGTGCCTATCTGAAAGTATAACATCCCAGACAGAAACCAACATTTTAGCCATGGGATAGTTAAGTGCTAAGAATCAGTTGCAAGGAGATAGATGTCTTGATATGCGTTGTCAAAATTTAGCAATTTATACTTAGGATTTGTTTATTTTACTCTATGTCTATTACACTTCACTAAAATAGCTTATTTTTAAACTTTTAAAATAAAAATTGTTTTAAAAATTAAAAAAAAAAAGAATAGAAGGATTATATCCTCCTTGTTCCAAACATCCATTTGGATGTTTCTATTAATACAACTAAGATCACATTAACTTATAAGATTTATACTTCCTAATATTTTTAGTGCACTGCTATTCAGCCATATTTTCCCCACCTTATATCTGTAGCTGGATACATATGATGGCTAGAAGCTCAAAAAGAAAGATGCCCACTACAGGTGTTAGGAGACATGCCTCTTATTAACTGTGTGACCTTAGGCAAACAATTTCAATTTCCCATGCCCTGATTTTCTCATTCCTAAATGGAGAGGACAATTCTTCTAAATATCAACAATTTTCTAAATTCTTCTAAATCTGAGCATATTATAAAGATAAATGAGTGGATATAACTATTTTTTTCTTAAGTTAAAAGAATTATGGAAAAACAGACTGGCAGTTCCTAATGATTAAACATAGAGGTACTATATGATCCAGCAATTCCACTCATAAGTATATACTCAAGAGAAATAAAAATATGTATCCACACAAACACTTGTGCACAATATTCATAGTAATATTATTCATAATAGCCAGAACATAGAAACAATTTAAATAGACATCAACTGATGAATGGATCAACAAAATGTGGGATATCCATCCAATGGAATATTATTAAGACATAACAATGAATGAAGTACTGATACATGCTACAATGTGGATGAATCTTACATACATTATCCTAGGTAAAACAAGCCAGACACAGAAGGCCACATATTGCATGACTCCATTTACATGAAATGCCCAGAATAGGCAAATCTAAAGAGACAGAAAGGGAAGAGCAGTCTGAGAACTGACTAGAAATGGGTACAAGGTTTCTTTTGGTGATAATAAAAACGTGCTAAATGTGATTGTGGTGATGGCTGCACAACTCAGTGAATGTACTAAAAGCTGTTGAATTTTATGCTTTAAATAGGTGAATCATAGGGTATGTGTTATATCTCAATAAAGTTGTTCTTTTAAAAGAACTATAGAAATGTAAGACGTTCATTTAATTGTTATGTCTCAGTGAATAATCGACAGCAACTCTAAGAATACTTCCCAGAGTTCCAAAACTCCAAGGTCATCATTCCCATGGGAATTATATTTATAATTCTGCTCAAAGACTGTGGCTACAGTACACAATCTGGGGAAGCAGCATGTGTAAACCAGGGACCAGGATACATCAATGCCTGTGATCTGAGCATAAAGCGATTACCCATGGAAATCTAATATGGCCACAGGGAAATATTCCCATATGCACAAACTTCACTCAATAGCTGCCATTTATATAGATTCTTATTTAACAACTGTAGTCATCAGTTTGTTTTGAGTTTTTAAAAGTGAACAAGTACTCCAAATAAATATTGTAGCCTGCAGAATATTAATTCATTAAACAGATATTATATTAGCACTCTGTCCCAGACCCTAGGAATATAAAGATGAACTGAATCTAATTCTAGCCCTAGAGTTGTTCTAAATGAGAGGCGAATAAGAAAGATAGGAAATGAGATTAGAACTTAAAAAAGGACTTTTCATTTCTGTTCATAGGGTGGACCAAATAACCTGAAAAGCCTTTCCCAACCAAACTCAAAGAAACTCAGAGTACAATATAGCAAATACCCTTTTAAATACATAGCTAAGTTTTCAAGAAAAAAGGGAACTCCTTAGAGGCCAAAATAGAAAATTAAATAAAGGGGCGCCTGGGTGGCTCAGTCGTTAAGCGTCTGCCTTCGGCTCAGGTCATGATCCCAGGGTCCTGGGATCAAGCCCCGCATCGGGCTCCCTGCTCCGCGGGGAGCCTGCTTCTCTCTCTCCCACTCCCCCTGGTTGTGTTCCTCCTCTCACTGTCTCTCTCTCTGTCAAATAAATAAATAAAAATCTTTAAAAAAAATTAAATAAAAAACAGAAGAGTAAACATATGACCTGACATGATGGCAACCCTGTGGATGGTGGGTATGCAGATACTGGTCTTGAAAATATAAAGGGCCACACAGGACATGAGAAGCCAAGTAAGAGAGCCTTGGATCAAGCTAAGGAGTTGGGACTTTATCCTGTAGGCTTGGAGTTATAAGAGGATGTAGTAGTAGTTGTCAATTATACCTCAATGAAGCTGGAAAAAAACGTGGGGAAGCAACATGCTCAAATTTTTATTTAGAGAAATTATTCTGGCAGCAGTATGGCTAATGTATTTGAGGAAAGCAAATGTGGGGAAGAGAGACAAGTTAGAAGACTATTAATAATAGCTAGATTTATTGAGCCCTCATGTACCAGCACAGAGCTAAGAGCTTTATATGTACTACCTCACTTAATTATTATAACAACTCCACATAGAGATTATTCCCCAATTTGATTCATAATAAACCTGAGACTCTGGTTAAATAACTTGCTCAAGGGGCGCCTGGGTGGCTCAGTCATTAAGCGTCTACCTTCAGCTCAGGTCATGATCCTGGGGTCCTGGGATCAAGCCCCGCATCGGGCTCCCTGCTCTGCGGGAAGCCTGCTTCTCCCTCTCCCACTCCCCCTGTGTTCCCTCTCTCGCTGTCTCTCTCTCTCTCTCTGTCAAATAAATAAAGTCTTTAAAAAAAATAAATAACTTGCTCAAGTCACATAATTAGGAAGTGGTTAGGTCAACTATACTGAGTCTGATGATTTCAGTGTAAATTGAAAAGAGGGGTTTAGAAGGTAGAACTGAGAGGACCTGCTGACCAGTTTGCTATGGAAAAGACAGAAAGGAAGGTGTTTAATTGCAATACGTTTAGTACTATCTGTATGTGTTATACAATATAACATTATAAAAGGACTATTGGAGATTACCCAATAAGCTAAATATAAAATTACCATATGATATAGTAATTCCACTCCTAGATATACATGCAAAAGAACTAAAAACAGGTATCAAACAAATACTTGTCCATGAAGGCTTGTAGTAGCTTTATTTACAATAGCCAAAATGTGGAAACCCAAATGTTTATCAACAGATCAATGGAAAAACGAAATGCGGTAAATCCATACAATGGAATATTGATCAGCTATTAAAAGGAATGAAGCACTACATGCTACAACATGGATGAGCCTTGAAAACTTTATGCCAAGTGAAAGATGCCAACACCAAAGTCCATGTATTACATGATTTCATCTATATAAAATATCCAGGTTAGGTAAATCCAGAGACAGAAGGCAGATTAGTGGTTTCCTGGGGCTGTGAGGATAGAACAGGGAACGACTGCTTAATAGATGTGGCGCTTCCTTATAGGGTGATGAAAATGTCCTGGGGCTAGATAGTGCTGATGGTTGCACAGTATCGTAAATGTGCTTAATGGCACTGAATTGTGTATTTTAAAATGATTACAATGGTAAATTTTATGTTATGTATATTTTACCACACATTTTAAAAAGGGGGATTGGCCTCTTGATAGAACATGGAGATATTTAAAGGGTAGAACTGTCAAGGATGAGGGAGAAAGGCGAGACTGCCATTAAAACAAACAGTAATTATATATTTTATGAAACAGCTGCATTGTGAAAGGGATACTGGCCTTAACAGAGTACTACTATGGAGAGGATTTCCATTCACTGTACAAGATCACCATTCACGGTTTTGATAATATAAGAGGCCACACAGGGTCAGGGTTAGAAAGAGATCAAAGAGCTAGTCCCAACCCTCATAGGTTTTAGAATCAAGTAGAATAAGTAGGATTCACAGAAAGCTCAGCAATATACCAGCTAAAAACAATATAAGATAAAAATTTAAGAGCAGTGCGGTCAACATATGCTATGAGAGCAGAGGGGAAAACAGGGAAGGCAGTTTTGAAATATGAAACTAAACATTAAGGGACAACCCAGTACACTAGCTCAAAGTGTGGGCTTTTAGGTGGAGCACACTGGATTTTTATGGTAATCAAACTGTTTTGTATAACACTACAGTGGTGGATACATGTCATTATATGTTTGTCCAAAACCATAGAATTTACAACACCAAGAGCGAACCCCAATGTCATCTATGGACTCTGGGTGACTATGATGTATCAATGTTGTTTCATCAACTAACAAGTGTACCCCTCTGGTCAGGGATGTTCATAATGGGGGAGGCTATGCATGGGCAGCAGGGGAGGTGGTACAGGGGAACTCTGTGCCTTCACTCAATTTTGCTGTAAACTAAAACTTCTCCAAAAACTACAATCTATTAACCAAAAAAAAGGTGCCCGTTTTTGAGCCATATTGAACTTTGGCTCTACCACTTACTACCTGCACGACCTCATGCAGGTTACTTTTCCTCGATTTTCTCATTTGAAAAGTGGGAATAACAATAGAACCTATACCAAATTTTTGTGAGGATTAAATGAGTTAATATATATTTAAAAAGCTTTGACTAGAAAGGGCTCAATAAATATTAGCTTCATCATCACGTCATTATACCATCCTAAACACTGGAGGAGGAGTCAGTTGTGTTTAGGAATAAAACTCAGTATTCCAGGGGCGCCTGGGTGGCTCAGTCGCTTAAGCGGCTGCCTTCGGCTCAGGTCATGATCCCTGGGTCCTGGGATCGGGCCCCACGTCCGGCTCCCTGCTCTCCCTCTCTCTCTGCCTGCCTCTCTGCCTACTTGTGCTTTTTCTATGTCAAATAAATAAATAAAATCTTAAAAAAAAAAAAAAAAAAACACCTCAGTATTCCAGGCCAGCAATTTTCAAACTTTTTTGAATGTACAAATAAGATAAAAATTGGAAGTCCAATATTTACATGGAGTTGAAGCATGGCTATAATTGAAGTGATTCCTGTATGGTGAATCACACTATTTGAGAATTCTGTCCTGGACGTTACATAGCACTTACTTAGGGATTCATTCATTATTCAGCATTTGGTGAACATCTATGTGCTAGTTGGGTTTGGTTTTTTTTTTTCTATTTTTTTTAAGATTTTATTTTTATGTAATCTCTATATCCAACGGCAGGGAGGCTCGAACCCACAACCCTGAGATCACAAGTTACATGCTCTACCGACTGAGTCAGCCAGGCACCCCTATGTGCTAGATTTTATTTTATTTTATTTTTAAAGATTTTATTTATTTATTTAACAGAGAGAGACACAGTGAGAGAGGGAACATAAGCAGGGAGAGTGGGAGAGGGAGAAGCAGGCTCCCCGCGGAGCAGGGAGCCCGATGTAGGGCTCGATCCCAGGACCCTGGGATCATGACCTGAGCCAAAGGCAGACACTTAACAACTGAGCCACCCAGGTGCCCCTGTGCTAGTTTTTATGATGGATGCTGAGGGTTTGGAGAAGACAGAGCTAGAACCTGTTCTTCAAGGAAGTTACCTATGTTCTAGTTGACAAGACAGACAAGAATCTAACCATTTTTTTAAACAACTTCATTGGGAAATAATTCACACAGCATAAAATTCACCCATTTAAAGTACACAAATAGTTTGTAGTGTATTCACAAAGTTGTACAAACATTACCATGATCAATTTTAGAACATTTTCATCACCCCAAAAGAAACCAGGAGTCCATTCTTAAATGTAAACAACAACAACAACAACAACAACCCCTATGTAAAACTATTACAAAGTTTGAGTTTATGCAGAATGTAGAACTGACCACTCCTTGTAATATGAGATCCCAGGAGATAAACAGGCATGCCAGCTATCCTTTGAACAGCTGATCATTTTCTAACAGGTGGCATTTTATTTGACTGGCTTTCAGCAATCAGAGCAAGCAAAAGGAAAAGAATTGGGAAGTAAGAATAACAAGAAGCTCACTGGAGGATGTCCACAGTGCATATAGCCCAGTAAGTCAAGACATCAGAAGTGCATAAGGCTGAAGAGAGGAAAAAGCAGCTGAGGAGGCATAAGAGCCTAATAAAATTTTGTTTTCCACCCTTTCTTTTATCTTAAAAGAAAGAGCACAGCAAAAACCTCCAACACTGTGTTCCTCAGAAGCGTGTGCCTGAGTGTGTGTGCGCGCACATACTTACATGTATGCTCACTTTTCTCACTCACTTGAACCAAATCTGTGATTCAGGGAAATTCCACTCCAGCCAGTCCCCATTTTAAGCTTGGCTATTGTGAAGTTCAGACAAAAGGCAGACTACGACAATGCTAGGAATCTGAAAATTTGTGGTATTGGTGAATGTCAGATACATGAGGGTACTATTTTACATCCCATTTATGAGCTCCAGGCCAGAAGCAAATTACTTAGTGCTTGAGAACACTCACCCATGAAATTATCGAGATGATATAAATAAAATACTTTGTACTATTCTGTTTAGATGCCCCATATATGTTATACTAATGTTAATTATGTGTATAATAGTCAGATTTTATATTTTGATACATAACTATATTTCAGCATATACAATATTTAGCCACAACAGTCAGCTCAAGATACTTTTTTATCAGAGACAGAATGCTGCAGAAGCCTTCTCTGAATTACCAGAGAGATGAATAACTGCAATTTTCTCCTGAAGATGTGTGTGTTTAAATTGTCTTATTGTACTCATTTCCAAAGGAAGTGCTATATTTTAATCACTCTACCTTCCCTGTTTTGAATGTTTTAAAAGATCACTATGAATCCTTACCACAACTACTAAATTCTTCCCAGTGTTAAAGACTGCAAATATGCAATCTGAGAAAATGGGCAATTTGAGACTATCTAACACAACCAGCTTGGGAACCTCACACAAAGAACACTGTAACTATGGAAACACTTGGCAATGGAGTTACAACATAAATCAAAGAACCTGTTTCATTATTCAAGTACCAAGCATTTGAGATCAATTTATAGCAACTGTAAGCTATTAATAATTGTATTCTATTTAATTTGTCAAACATGATTTTCTCTCTCAATGAGATCTTTAGGAAATCCTTAAGTGTTTTCCTTAAGGAGAAGAAAATGATAAATTAAATCCACTTAAGTGGTGCAGTGTAACTGACTGGTGGTTTTGATCCATTTATGAAACAAACACTATGAAATCAGGCTTATTTGGCACTTGGCATATGCTTTGTAATATTATACATATATATTATATATACAGATGGCCTGGTTCCTCAACCAGGATGATAAATTTCTCAAGCACAGGAAACATAAACAATTCATAAGACTCCATCCACATCACCAGTACCTAGCAAAGGGCTCACGATAGGTCCATAATAAGTGCTTTCCTGGCTAATTTAGGTCTTCTTTTCTAAGCACAAGAGACTTTGGAAGAAGATAAATCACAGCACATTAATGTGAACAGGATTTTATGATGGGGAAAGATGAGAATCAGTGACGGAAAAAGCCCTACAGGGCTAAGTTCATGAAGGTTATCCTCACAAAGTATACAAGCTATATACCCTTATAAACATGGCGGGTATTTCCTTGCTAATTTTTTTCCACAAACTTTCTTTTTTCCTTTTTCATTGTTTCTTTTTGTTTGTTTTTGAAGAAAGGAAACTGTAGGCCAGTTCTAACTTTTTTTTTTTTTAAGATTTTATTTATTTATTTATTAGAGAGTGAGCGAGAGAGAAACAGCATGAGAGGGGGTAAGGTCAGAGGGAGAAACAGGCTCCCCGCCGAGCCGGGAGCCTGATGTGGGGCTCGATCCCAGGACGCTGGGATCATGACCTGAGCCGAAGGCAGTCGCTCAACCGACTGAGCCACCCAGGCGCCCCCAGTTCTAACTTTTAATTTCCTTCTGCTCATAGGAAGTTTTGTTAGCGGACAGTTTTTGTTATGTTTTTCTTTACAACTGTGTGCTACCTGACCCTCTACTCCCCTCTCTTCCTATTTCTCTTAGGTGAAAAGAGGAAGGGAAAAATACAGAAAGGGCACATCTACGGAAGAATTTTAGGATAAAGCTCAGGCCTAACATCATATATGCAACATCAAAAGAGAGCCTCCCTGTATGACACAGGGATGGAAGAGAAGCTGATCTTGAAATATATATATATATATATTTTTGCATCTTTTTTATTGTTATGTTAATCCCCATACATTACATCATTAGTTTTTGATGGAGTGTCCCATGATTCATTTTTTGCGTATAACACCCAGTGCTCCATTCAGTACGAGCCCTCTTTAATACCCATCACTGGGCTAACCCATCCCCCCACCCCCTTTTTAAAAGATCTCTTCTGATTGATTTGGGTTTAATGTTCCCAACTTTTAATTTAAAATACAGGGGGAACTGGGGTGCCTGGGCGGTGCAGTCAGTTAAGCAGTTAGCGTCTGACTCTTGGTTTTGGCTAGGTCATGGTCTCAGGGTCGTTGCCTCTGCGCTCAGCAGGGAGTCTGCTTGGGAATCTCTCTCCTTCTCCTTCGGCCCCTACCCCCTCTAAACAGACAAATCTTTTTTTTTTTTTTTTTCAATTTTAACAGATAGAATATATTTGATGATGTGTCTGGTGGGTATTGAAAAGTTGCTAGTGTGGTAGGTTCTTTTTTTTTTTTTTTTTTTTGACAGGAAGTAGGTTTTATTGGTGGGCATGAATAGAAAGGGGGCAGTGCCGAGGTTCTCATGAGTGCAGAGCCCTCCATTTGTCCAAGGGGCCACGATTAGGGATGTATTTGACCCCAGAGCCATCTGGGATAAGCCACTTTTCAGCCACCATATCTTCAAATTCATCCGCATTAAACTTAGTAAAGCCCCACTTCTTGGAGATGTGGATCTTCTGGCGGCCAGGGAACTTGAACTTGGCCCTGTGTAGGGCCTCAATCAAATGCTCCTTGTTCTTGGTACGGATGGACATGATGACTTGGCCAATGTGGACCCTGGCTACTGTGCCCTGGGGCTTTCCAAAGGCACCCCGCATACCTGTCTGCAGCCTAGATTGGAGATAGTATGAGGTCAGACCTCAATATCCACTGGAAAGGGCTGTCTCCAAGGTCCCTTAGGGCAACCCATACAATCAACAGGCTGCATACACTACCAAGGAGGCTACTGTTTGCAGCCATGGCACACTGGGCCCCCATGGACAAAGAGCACAGTCGGCTTAATTGGCTGCAGAACAGACAAATCTTTTTTTAAAAAGGGGAACGAAATACTTCATATTTTTCTCTCATCAAACCATAATTTGTAGGTTTTGTTTGGTCTGCAGTCTCTTTTGGGAATCTATTCCTTGAAAGGGTCTCTTCCCTCTCTTGTGTCGGTCTGTCCTTCACATTCTACTTTTACAGTGTAATACCAGTCAGCCTTCATCCTTTCTGTTCTAGCTGAGAAGCCTTCATTAATTCTCACCTGAATTACTGTATTTACTTCTAAATTGGTCTCGCGGCTCCTGGTATTCCCCTGTAACTCACTCTATATGGTACCTGCTAGGTTAATGTTGCTAAAATATAGTTCTGGGGATGCCTGGGCAGCAAAGTGGGTTAATCGACCAACTCTTGGTTTCTGCTCAGGTGGTGATCTCAGGGTCATGAGATGGAGCCCTGTGTCAGGCTCTGTGCTCAGTGAGGAGTCTGCTTGAGACTCTCTCTCTCTCTCTCTTCCTCTGCCCCTCAACCCCACTTGCTCTCTCTCTCAAATAAATAAATGTTAAAAAAAAATAAAATATAGTTCTGATCCTTTGAGGAGTCATGAATATTAAGCACAAATTCTCTATGCCAGATACTACGTTAGACACTAAAGATTCAAAGAAAAAGACACATGGGTTTTTGACTTCATGGAGCTTACATTCTAATAATTCTTCTGTCCAAAATCCATCAGTGGTTCCCCAATGACAATGGAATTCAGCCTAATTTCTTCACTCTACCCATCTGAAGACATGAGCTAAGTGACCCTCTGTAGATTAAGCTCCTAATGTACTTTTGCCCTCTGTTCTGATGAAATGAGTTTTGTACACCATGAATTTTGCTACACCCATGTTCCTCTTTATTCTGACCTCTGTACCTAGAATCCTCTCTCCAGGGCCATCTCATCCTCCAGAAATTCAACCTCTATTTCACAGCAAGTCTCAAGTGAAATCTCCTTCATAAAGTCTTTTATGATCCTAGATCCTAATGTTATCTCTCCCTAAGCTATTCTTCAGGAACTTTTATTTTGCATCGTATTATAGTCATTGTGTATTTATTCCAGCCCCTATCTTGCTCCATTTTATTATATACAGGCATTAATACAGAAACTTATATAAATTAGGTAGGGAGTACAGAGCCTAGAGCCTGTTTTCAAGGACATACACATTTTCTAAACTCTCTTTCCTTCCCTCCTTCAGGCCAAAAAACTTGGTCTGATCAGGGATGGGGGAGGTGGGAGGGGGAGATTAAGATAAAGATAAATGACTGATGAGTTCTTCTCCTGACAAGAGTCATTTAATCTGAAAGTGAACATGAATAAAGGTTAGTCAGGTGGAGATGGGTAGGAAAAACTAAATCTGTTGGCTTGTGTAAAAGCGCAGAAGGGAAGCAGCATCATAATAAGATACTGCAACCACGCTAATATCTTAATGGAGCAATACAGTCAAGCCCCACTGAAAAAAATAACCACAAAAATCTTCAACAATATCTATCACAGTAGCTGTATTCTGGGGCGAGCAGATCATCTCACAAGGATCCTCTTTTCTCATGGATCACATACCCACATTCCATTCCCTACCTCCAGAAACACGGACTCTGGCAGCCTTGTGTTTACCATGAACCCAGGGATGTACATTGACTCAAGCCAGGCCAATCAGACCTCCCCTCCTGTGGGTCTGGAATAGGAACCATGAGAACAGCCAAGGCAATGTCTCTAGGAGGCTGGAACTGTAACGTGTAAACTTGAGTGCGATCGGGTAGCCATTTTTCTACAAAGTGGACAGCAGTACAGAGAAATCGGTCTGTACATAGATAGGGAAGCAGTAGATATGCACACAGAAGCACCCCTTAGGTCTGTGCTGCTTCCCGTTTGTTCCCTAGTTCTGTTATCTCTGAGGCCCAGCTGCTCTCTTATTCTTGGGCCTGCCAACCGCTATACTCTTTTTCTTTAAAAATAAAAATTAAAAAAAGATTTTATTTATTTGAGAGAGAGAGAGCACAAGCAGGGGGAGCTGCAGGCAGAGGGAGAAGCAGACTCCCCGCTGAGCAGGGAGCCCGATGCGGGACTCGATCCCAGGACCCCGAGATCATGACCTGAGCCGAAGGCAGACACTTAACCGACTGAGCCACCCAGGCATCCCTGCCAACAGCTATACTCTTAAAATAAGCCCCATTCTGCTAAGGCTAGAAGGTTTCCTTCAGACACCTGTGTAGCCAGCTAGTCCTATCTAAGACACAAACATTGTACTGAACCATAAAATTTCCACTGACCAGTGTACTGGAAATCTTCCAGTATTTTTCAAGCTCCTCCCATGCACAAGTTATCCACCACCAGTGTACAGGAATCTAAGAGTTTATTTTCCATTTAACATTTTCTTTTGACCATGGCATATGTTATTTTAGACTATGCATATTTAGAAGATTTATGTCTATAAGGTAAATCCAAGGCCTAGGATTCCTGTTTCATTTCACAGCTAATAGTCACTCTGTGAGTTGCTAATAGTCACTCTGTGATTTGCTAATATATGTACGTCAATATTCTAAAAGACATTTTGGAAGATGAAAAGACAATGAATTCAGAGATGCCATCTTTCCTGACTTTAATCAAACCAAGTTCATCTACCAAATTTCAAGTGGGCTCAAAAACTATTCTAGGATAGGGCGCCTGGGTGGCTCAGTTGGTTAAGCGACTGCCTTCGGCTCAGGTCATGATCCTGGAGTCCCAGGATTGAGTCCCGCATTGGGCTCCCTGCTCAGCGGGGGGTCTGCTTCTCCCTCTGCCCTCTTCCCTCTCGTGCTCTCTGTCTCTCATTCTCCCTCAAATAAATAAATAAATAAAAATCTTAAAAAAAAAAAAACTATTCTAGGACAATTCATTGAGGGACACATTGAAATGACCTCTTTAGAAAGTATCAGTGGAATTATTATACCCATGGATTTAACATTACTATGATTCAGTGGTTCACTATGCACCACTTACTGGACCCCTAGGGAGCCAGCCAACACAGAATTCCATCCAACAAAATAAATATAGTCTAGCAACAGAGTGTTTCCCAAAATTACCCCATCATAAAACTCACCTGGAGCACTTGTAAACATAGAGATTCCAAAAGCCCACCTCAGACCTACTGAATCCGAATCTCTAAGAGATAGACCTAGATCTCTGCATGTCTAACAAGCATCCCCAGAGGACCCACAGTTTCCCAGACTGTTTAGCATAACTTTAAGAATGACCCCTGAGCCTCACACCCAAGAGGAAACCCCAGTCAGATGTTGCTGAACTAGGCTCTGATTCACCTGCACCTCATCTTCTCTCTGGCTTGCATTTTCTGACCTTCATTAAATTCTCTTGTTCCTCTGCAAATGCACCCCCTGCGGCAAGGCTCTGGAGCTTTCTCAGAGTTCAGCTACCTTGTTCTTCCTGGCATGGATGACTGGAAACCCAGAAAAAGAGGAACTGCCCCTGTATCTTGTTCCCCTTTTGCCTTAGCCACTCCACCTGTATGCTTGCTGTACTCAAAGACAACGCTGGCTGGGTATCATCTGGCCTTGATAGCCCACCTCAATCCAAAACAGACTCAAGGAAGGCAGACCTACATGCCATCCACAAATGTGGGAGTAAATTATGTTCATCATTCTAATTTAAGTTGATCTGTTTGATCACATATGGAGCACTTTTCCTATATGTTTAAAAATATTGAAGCAAATTTCCCAGTGTATAACTAAAGAATCAAACCAGTAGTATGTTTCTCTGAAATAAATTTTGTAGAAGAAAATTTTCCAAGAGGCAGTCCTTGGCCAACCAATTTCGTAAACCACAAGTGTATGCTTAAGGTCACCACTGTGAATTCCAGCTGTCACATAGGTCCACCACTCACTGGGAAATTGCAGAAGTGAGAAAAAAGGCAGTAAGAAGGAGGGATGATAGTGACTGACACTCACCACATCTCGTGCTTATGATGCTTCAGACCACAAAGTATGGGGTCTGCTTTGGAAAGTATGAAAAGCATGGTAGTAAATCAACAGCCAAAAGGCAGAGAAAGGATGTCAAAAGGGGTTTATTCATAGATTTACCATAATAGTTAATCAAACGATGTGAAGACGCAACATCATAGTGCTATCATTTTAGTTTATGGGACACAGGATTTTTTCTCTTCACAAAAGCTAGTGAGAGAATAAGAAGCCCAATAAAACCACTTTGTTCTCTGAAGTAAACAAACTGATAGTTGTAATGGTAAAATTCACTTTGCCAGGGTGGATGAGTGAGACTACACTCAAGCTAAGGGGAGAAAAGCAATAGCTACCCCCACCTGGTAGAAACTGCAGACATAGGGAAAAATTCTAAGGTGTCAATTTCTTTTGCAAACATGCTCTCCAGGGGAGACTGTGAGCAAGAAGTCGGGGCCCTAAGATTTACCCTCGCTCAGATTTGAAGCCCTTAGAATACCATGGCTGTGAAAGTGTCCAAGTTAAGCAGACAAGAAACAGAGCACCCATCAGCCTGACACGCATACTAATCTTGGAAGAAGTAGAAGGTACTTCCCAGAGTGGACTACAGGGAGGCTCTCTGGAGCAAACAAGGTAGCCCAGGGGAGGCTCTTTCTCGAATACTATGTAAAGAGATAATAGATGAGTGTATACAAACAAATACACACACAGTAACAGTCTATCCATGTCCTGGAGATTCAGACTCGTAACTTGTCTAATGTGTGCAAATTCTTTCTGTGGGCAGAAGGACTGCTGCTGGGTGCCCAGATGGATACATGGACAAATTATGTTTACCCAACTTCAGAGAAACCATGCCAAAATATTCCTCCCAAACAATTTCAATTTGTTCTTGTTTTCCTCCAACAACAGCCTAAAAAACTGTTTCATACAGGCATTTGACTTTTGAAATATTTGCAACCATGACAAACTCAGTGATTCCTTGTGCCCCAAAAGCTGCAGAATGGCCTTTGAATGACACGTGTACTGCATTCTGATGTAAAATGTCATCCTCTTAAAGTACAGGAGAAAGGACCTGCAGCAGCACAGACCTGACCTGACCCTCTCGTAGATGCATCAGCAGGACTCAGGGGCCTAAAGCGGCCAAAAAAGAAATGCCACACTTCCAAAAGTTCAGAGTGACAAACAAAATAAAAGGTCCAAGGTTCAATGCCTGTGTGACTCTTCCTTAACTCTTCACTGAACAGAAAGCAAAAGGAGATGCTAGTAGAAAAGCAATCTAGGAGCTAGCTTCTGCCAGAGCCATGGGTCTCCCTTTACCCACAGAGTTGGACAACATGAGCCCCACCTGCAACTCTACCATTTCCTCACCAATAGTCATTTGACATTCCAGGTTCTTCCTATAGAGACCCCATCACAATCGTAACTTAAAGGAAACTTTACTCCTCACCTTGGGGCCTAGGTTTTTCATATTCATTTAATTCCTTTAAACATCACATATTAGAATAGACATATGTATCAGGCATACTTAGACAAAGTGACCTTTTCCCCCCAAAATCTATAAACTTTATTTAAAAATTATCTTTTTGTAAATTTTTTTACAAAAATTTAATTAACTTTTGTTTCTAAAATCAATTATTTGCTATTTAAAGGTGTGTGTTGTACAGATGAAGAGCAGTGAACCTTCTTGATGTCTCTATCCAAGTAGAGCATGACAGTAGTCAGATATCAAAAACATGACATTATCCTTCAGGCTCCCACATTAAGAGCAATATCATCAGAACTGTTTATGCTGGGTGTTATATGGCTTCTGCATGGAAGCCTATCACCCCCACATATAAACACCTCCCTCACACCAATACGTTGTAGTTCTCGTAAATTCTGGCAAGTTCACAGCCATTTTAACAATCAAAAGAGCTTGGAAAATAGTGGGGTCATGACCGGTAAAAATAAATAGCCATAATCCCGTATGTCAGTGTTTCTCAAACTCTAAAAGTATACAGATCACCTGGTGATCTTGTTAAAAGAGAGATTCTGATTCAGTAGGTCTGGGATGAGGCCAGAATTAACGCAGTGTAACAAGCTACCAGATGATGCAGTGCTGCTGATCCAGCGACTGCATTTTGAGTATGGAAACAAGGCCTTCTACCATGACCTCCCTTGGGAGGTCAAAGTAATTTCTCTGAAACACATGGAATTCCCATCACATGATTATGGAAAAAAACACTGCTGAAGGAAAGTTCAGTCCTCAGTTGTAGAGAATGGGGAAAAGAAGCAACACTGGGAATCTTGGCCCTTATTCTGACTCACACCCATCATTCTACTCTGCTTTCCTCAAAATTAGCTTGATATGCTGACTCCCTTAGGAGAGATGGAGATGTTTGTTGCCAAAGCTTACCAGTATCCAAGATACAAAAGCATTATCTTTGGTTGTCCGCTTGCAACTACCATGGAGAGATGGCCCAGCTATGGGCTGGTTTCAGGCATGCTAGGGAGGTAGTCATAAGACTATCTCAGGCATTGGAAGCACATCTAAACAATCCTGAATACGCTTATAAAGAATCACAAAGAGTTCCACAACATCTAAAAAGATAATCTTGTGTGAGTTTAACCAAACTATTCTGAGTAAGCAATTTTTGCTGACTTTGCCTCTTGATGATTTAGAGTATTTAACTAACACTCTGAAGAAAACCCTAAACTCTGAGACTAGCCACAGCAGGAACACAACATTAGAGTATATTCCAAAGTGTTTCATCTTAAAAGATGGAGGGAGGGGGAGTTTAAATTTTACTCACTAGAGCTGAAATCTAGTCACCCTGATTATATTTGATGCCTCCTTATTCACAA
Source organism: Mirounga leonina (assembly GCF_011800145.1). Classification (NCBI taxonomy): domain Eukaryota; kingdom Metazoa; phylum Chordata; class Mammalia; order Carnivora; family Phocidae; genus Mirounga; species Mirounga leonina. The sequence continues at coordinate 20,742,668 of NW_023270839.1, forward strand.
ATTTGCATTCCAAACATCCACACTGTCACCTAGTAGAAAATGGAATCCATAGTACTAGAAATAATTAGGGTATATCAAAGTGCTCATGGATGCATTCAAGTCACTAATAATAAAACACATACTCTATGAACACAACATACTTTCTCCTAGCACAACATTTAAAAATACAAGCTATTGACAAGTTGCTCCTCTGAACTAAAAACCACTCCTACATTATTAATCTTAGTGATCTCACTCTGCAACCAAGATCTCTTGTAACAAAACAAGACAACCATGTCAACGAGATACCATGTGAGAAGGTGATATCTCCCAAGGCAGATGTGAGCCACAGGCAGCTTGACTTCTGAGCTAAAGATTCTACCTGCCAAAGAAGTTGCTATAAGAAAAGAATCCTGGTTTTTCTGGATTCTTTATATTTGTTAGGCTAAAGGGCCTAGACAAGAGAACTAGCTCCTCCCACTATAAAGTAGTCCTTCAGGACTTGTGATGCCACGCTGGAGAAACCAGCTTGGGGGCTGGGCAGCTACTTACATAATTCTGTGAGGCTTTCTCCCACCAGGAAAAGGAGCACCAAGAAAGCTTGTGGATAGCAGGCAATGTATGAAATCAAACCAAATCAAGTCAAAATATTAGAGGATATACATGTTTCCCCCAAAATGCATGTGTAGTGAAATATCTTAATGTGAAACAACACCTAACACCATAACCTCATTAACTAACCTACTTACTATATATTTCTTGTTGCTAATTCCCTTGGGTGCTTCTGGATTCCAGGACTCTTACAGATGATTCTGAAATTCCTGTGAAGGTGGAAATAGACTGACAGAGAACTGGTTGCCTGCTTCTTTTAGATCTTCACTAGAAAGAATGGAAATGAATGTATTTTTTCCCAGAGTGAGGATGAACAAATATAAGGTGGTGAGTACTATTATTTCAGAAACAGATACATTCCAGGTCTTGGGCAACTTATAAAATATTTTGCAAATTACTATTAGTTCAACCTTTATTCTCTAGGGATGTAGCCTATAACTAAAGGAAAGGGCACTGTGGCATTGTTTCCTCCAAGAATGATAGCTGGACCAACTGCATCAGAATCACTTGGATGCTTTTTAAAACTGTAGATTCCTGGGACCCACTTAAAGTATTTTGGAGTGGATACAGAAATCTATTTGAACCATTATCCTTAATGATTCTGAGTTCTCTAAAGTCTAGAGAACCCTGGGTTAAAGTCTGCAGGGCTGAAAAACTTTGCACTACTGACTTGTAGGAAAGTCACAGTAATTGATTTTTATAGTGACTGCCACATCACACTCAATGGCAGGAGCATCCTGCTTGGCACCATTATGCATTTTTTGCAGATACCTTTAACCTCTTGGACACACCTGCTACCCTGGACCACAAGGTCTAAATATAAACAAGATGCTCTACCACCATGTAGAGCCTTGAAAAAATACTCCAATTAGGGGATGAAAGAAATATGCAGTGCATTGCAAGAAACAAAGATGGATCAACTGAAAGGTAAGAAGCAAGCCTGGATACTTCAATGTGAGAAAATATAATTGAATCCAATATGCATTAGTTGGGTTCCAATCAAAGGAAGAGAAAGTTCAGAAAAGGGAGTGGTCAGGAGTGTTACCACTGAAGTCAAATAAAATGAGGAATAGGGTTTTGGAATGAAGGAGATCCCCAATCTATAAGAATGTTATTCCTGGTAACAGATCTGGCATGGAGAAATCAAGGTAAAGAAATGAAGACCCCCTAAATAGACTACTCTTTGATAGGAAAAGGAAACAAAGAAATTGACCTAGCTTGGAATGAAATGTAGGGGTTTTATGTTGTTTCATTTTGTTTTTGCTTGTTTGTTTGAAGATGAGAATCTTTTCAGCAACTCCCAAGCAGACTTCCATACTGTACTGCAGACAAGAGTATTTCAAAGGTAACTTTGTGAGAGTTCAAAAGGTTTTCCAGTCCACCGCCTACCTACCCCACTAACCAAGTGGCTGGTTAGAGCTGGACTTAAGAGCTCACTGACTCACTTGGGGATCACTTAGACAAGCAATGGGACAAAGAAAGTGGCTGTGCCTTCAGCTCTACTGTGTGCCTGGAAGAGTGAACAAATCACTAAAGCTCACCAGTCACAAACTTTGGGTCCAAGGCTTGGAAACCTAAAAGGAATGAAGAAGGAAAATGGATAAAAGATGATGACAACTTTGGAGTAAAAGCTTTGCCTACTGTCATACTCTGGGATACTGGGAGAGGGAAGGGAAGACAATCCCAACAGATTTGGTTGGGAAATTTTCCTTCTGTTGTTCAAAGAAAAAGAGACTAGGACAAGAAGACACCTATGGTCAATCAGGAAGAAAAACCTCTTTGTACCTGATACATCTGATGGATTGTCCTCATGACATTTTCCCTAATCTCACTGTAGCCTTGGAACACAGCCAGCCGGGGTGTCCATTTGACTCATCAGCTACAACAGTGCTAGCCTCTGAGACCTCAGGTCAATATAGAATGAGAGCTCCGTCAGAGTCCAAAGTTTCTCCAGAAAGAGAGAAAATAGGAATTAAATATTAAGAAGATGACCATGAGATATAGGGTTTTTACCCTGCAAGAGGGGAAAAATCCTTCTATTCAAATTGTGAAGTTTTATGGAATAGTTCCGATTAGACATACTCTGTACTATACAGTCTTTGTCCTTGTACCTCTCCTCACAACATGCATTTTCAAACTTTTCAGTATTCAAGTTACTGCTCTACTGAGATACAGATAGATGGATAGATCAAACAGCTTTATTTATATATAACTCACCCACTACATAATTCTCTCATTTAAAGCATATAATTCAGTGGTTTTTAGTATATACACACACAGAATTGTGCAAACTTTGGCACAATCCATTTTAGAACACTTTTATCAACCCCAGAAGAAGTCCTGCACCCATTAGCAGTCACTCCCCATTTCCCCAAATCCTCTCTCCTAGACAACGATTAATCTACTTTCTATCCCCATGGATTTGCCTATATAGGACATTTCATACAAACAGAATCAAACAATATGTGGTCTTCTGTGATTGGTTTATCTCAATTAGCATAATGTTTTCAAGGCTCATCCATGTTGCAGCATATATTTCCTCTTATTGCCAAGTAATAGTCCATTGTATGGATATACCACATTTTATTCACCCATTTCTCAGTTGATGGACATTTGGGTTGTTTCTGTTTTTTGGCTGTTATATAATGCTGCTAAAACTTTCATATTAATACCACCCATATACAGTAGTCTGAAGATGATCAAATTATTTCAAAGATCTGGAAACAGAATTTCTTAAAAATAAATGTGCTAGTTGTAAGAAACTATCACAGTTAGATTTAAATGTCTGCAAAAAAAAAAAATGCAGATTTGGTAACGTGTTTTGTCCTTTCTTACTGAGCTGAGGATTTAAAGATTTGTTGGTCTTTCGATTCTTTATTTTTTGCCTGTCATTCTTTCTCTCCTGGGTATCCTGCTTAGCTCTAGCAATTCTCAGTTTTGCCTTTCAAAAAATGGAAATACTTTTAACATTCATTAGCTTTAACAAGAAAACACATCATCATTACTGCTCATTAGAACTAAATGGATGGTGAATATTTACCACACAATTCTTTCCCATTAAGTGTATTACTGTGTTTAAAAAGCTATGGTTAAATTCTGTTTCACAGAAAAATAAAGTTAAATGTTTTCCTAAAAAAAATTTAAAGTTTCAAAAATGTTTTTCACTAAGGAGCAATACAACTATGTACTAAAGCTGATTTTTCTACCTCCTTTTTTCAAGGTTATCACAGAGCTGAGGAGAAACTAGTATTTATAAGCAGACATTAAAAGACATTAAGCATTTGATTTTAAAGCAAAAACATAAACCCATATGTGGACAACATGAAGTAGAGAATCCATGGGAAGGTCAGGGGTAGAAAAGTGAAGAGAAAGGCAAAGTTAAGATATGGAACAAGCTTATTTTATACACATTCACTGCAGAAATCTTTGAATTTCCACATATAACCAAGTAGAGGGCTGTGACCCAATTTACACATATGCTCATAACCTGCATTTGAAGCTCCCAAGGGATCTCCAAATTTCACATTTTCACAGAAGCCTATTAAGTTCCCATTTGCTAAATGTCTATCATCACATGTTAATAGAAGGGTTTTATTGTTAGAATGTAAGTCAGAGACTTACTTTCATTATCTGAGTTGTATCTATAAAACTCTATGCCTCTCAACACAGGGTCTTACTTTACTGAGATAAAACACATGACCAGAGGGGCGCCTGGGTGGCTCAGCCGTTAAGTGTCTGCCTTCGGCTCAGGTCATGATCCCAGGGTCCTGGGATCAGCCCCGCATCAGGCTCCCTGCTCTGTGGGAAGCCTGCTTCTCCCTCTCCCACTCACCCTGCTTGTGTTCCTTCTCTCGCTTTGTCTCTGTCAAATAAATAAAATCTTTAAAAAAACAAAAACAAAAACAAACAAACAAAAAAACCACATGACCAGAAATTTCACCCCTTCAAAATGCACACTTTGGTAGTTCATAGCACATTCACAGAGCTAGTTTCCATTTCTGAGAATAGTTTTGTAACTAACTGTTCACCTCTCTGCCCTTTACCCTCTTCCTTTTGTTTGTATGGAGAGGTGCTATAGCGTATCAGTGAAGAGTGCCAATTCTGGAGCAGGGCTGCTTGGACTTAAATATCATTTCACCCTCCAGACAGCTATGCATCCTAAACTTCTTTGAGCTTTCATTTTTCTCAGAAGTAAAATGAGTATGTATGTAAAGTTGTCGACATATGTGACATGTTTAGAAGCTAATCTGACACTCAACAATTAACACTATTTTAATAAACCAAACTCTTATGTGTAGAAAGAAGCAATAAAACCAAATAAGTGCTAAAAAAAAAAAAAAAAAAAAAAAAGACAGCACTTCCTTTCCTCTAAGGATGAAGTCCAAACTCCTAAAAGGCCAAAAATGGCTAAGCTCTGGTTCCTGCCACCTCTCTAGCTTTGGCTCCACTTCTCCCTGAGACTGATGCTACACACAGTAACACAGCCCTGCTTGTGCTGTTTGCACGCACTGCACTCTTCACTTCCATTCCTTTGCTTGAGAATGCCTATCACAGTCCATGACCCAGCTGACTCATTCTGATCTTTAAAATCACTGGTTCAGTGGTTACCTCCTCCAGGAAATCTTAACAGATATGACTCCTACTTCTCACTGATCCCTTCTACCACCAGCACCATACTCACAATTAGTTAAAAATCCTTCCTTCTGGATTCCCATGATAGGGAATATCTTTGCACTTACTGCCTCAAACTACACTTATGCTTTGAGGAGTCTGTGTTCTCCACTGAACTATGAGATCTTTTTTTTAAAATTTCAGCTTTGCTGAGGTATAACTGAATATAACATTGTAAGATATTTGAAGAGTATGTTGTGCTGATTTCATATGCATATACATGGTGAAAGGATCCCTCCATCTAGTTAATTAACACATCATCACCTCACTTTTTTTTTTTTTTGGTGAGAACATTTAAGTTCAATTCTATTAAATTTCAATTACGCAATAGAGTGCTATCAACTATAGTCACCATGTTTTACATTAGATCCTCAGACCTGATTCATCTTATAGCTGAAAGTTGGTACCCTTTTATCAACCCCTATTTATTTTTAAGATTTTATTTATTTGAGAGTGAGCGAGCACAAAAGCAGGGCAGGGAGGGACAGAGGTAGAGAGAGAAGCCCGCTCCTTGCTGAGGAAAGAAAGGTAAATAACTTTTAGCATTACTAACACAATAGCTGTGACTTATTAAAGAGCACATACTGAATGGAGCACTGGGTGTTATACGCAAACAATGAATCATGGAACACTACATCAAAAACTAATGATATAATGTATGGTGTTTAACATAACAAAATAAAATTTTTAAAAATGTAAAATAAAAAAATAAATTAAAAAAAATAGCTGTGACTCAAAAAAAATAAAAAAGCTGTGACCCTGAGGACTCAGGTCTCAGGGACCCTCGAGGACCCCAGATCTCAATATAATGGTACATGGGAGTGTTTGTTTCTTAAATTATAAAATGTATTTTTATTCATATGAAAGTTAAAGTATTTGGGAAGGGTAATGGGCAAATGAAAATACAACTTTAGCCTTACCTAGAGAAAATTGCTGGAGACAGAGCAGCAAAAGAAAAGGCAAGGTGGTCATAAAGCACAAAACAGGACCAGCCTTATGAGAAATAATAAAGAAGCCAAAAGTGACTCTACACAAACATAACCAAAAATGAGAATGTCACTGAAGGCCAAAAGTGTGAACAAATCCTAAATAGAAATTGATCTTTTAGGGGTGCCTGGCTGGCGAAGTCGGTAGAGCATGCAACTCTTGATCTCAGGGTTGTGAGTTCGAGCTGCATGTTGGGTGTAGAGATTACTTAAGAATAAAATTTAAAAAAAAAAAAAAGAGGGACGCCTGGGTGGCTCAGTCGGTTAAGCGTCTGCCTTCAGCTCAGGTCATGATCCCAGGATCCTGGGATCGAGTCCCGCATCGGGCTCCCTGCTCCGCGGGGAGCCTGCTTCTCCCTCTGCCTCTGCCTCTCTCTCTCTCTCTCTCTCATGAATAAATAAAAAAAAAAAGAAAGAAAGAAAGAAAGAAATTGATCTTTTGGGTATGAAAGGCATCATTTTGACAATTCTTTCCTACCCCACTCCCATCTTTTTGTCATGCTCAATCCTCATGTACTCTTTTTTTAAATTTTATTTATTTATTTGACAGAGGGAGACACAGCGAGAGAGGGAACACAAGCAGGGGGAGTGGGAGAGGGAGAAGCAGGCTTCCCACGGAGCAGGGAGCCCGATGCAGGGCTCGATCCCAGAATCCTGGGATCATGACCTGAGCCGAAGGCACACTCTTAACAATTGAGCCACCCAGGCGCCCCTGTACTCTTTTTTACTCTCCTCTCCTCCCTCCTCCTTTGGAACTCTTGCTTTGTAGTAATTGGCTTAAAAATGCTGCTCAGATGTTATGTGATTAGAGAAGGAATAAAAAGCGACAGCTCTGATGAAGCTGCATGATTGGAATCCAACTGATAAATTTTTTAACATTCTATTAGATTATAAAAAATGATAATGAGGTTTTAAAAATAGGAACGCTGAAGTTATTTTTACATGTTGAACGTACATTAAAAATTAGTGTCCTTAAAATATGTATGCTGCATGAAGTCCAGGATTGGAAAGTAATGTGGACTTGGTTATAGTGCTAGTGTGGTAGATGAGTTGAATTATTTCTTTAATGTGGTGATATCATCCTTCCTACAGCAACAAAAGCCATGGAAATACAATTAATTCTCAAGTTACATTTGCCTTTGGTATCTTCTACAAACTTTTCAGGGATATACAATTCGTTTGAATTTTGTTAAGTAGTCGTATGTGCTGAGATCAAAAACTCGAGGTCTAGACCAGGGGTAGGCACATTAGAGGCCCAGGCCACGTCCAGCCTGCAGGTTGTTTCTGCATAGCCCTCAAGCTGAGATAGTTTTCACTTTTTAAAAGGTTGTATTAAGGAGGGCACGTACTGAATGGAGCACTGGGTGTTACACGCAAACAATGAATCATGGAACACTAAACTAATGATGTAATGTATGGTGACAAATGTAACATTAAAAAAAAGGTTGTAAAAATGAAACAAACACATCAAACAAACCAAAACAGAGAATGATACGCAAAAGAAATTATATGTGTCCTGCACATATTGGCCTTTACCCAAAAAATCTGGCAATACCAAACATAACACATGCATCATAGTGTCTGGTCCATAATATGTACTAAATAAATGTTAGCTACCATTGTTATTTTCATATTACTATTCCTGTATTTTATCATCCTAAATTATTATTCTCCTTGAATAATTATATTTTAATTTCTAAACTCCGAGGACATGGCTTGAACTTTGTCAATCACATTAAAGTATCGCTGTCCCTGTTTCATCTTTGCGTTCTTTTCATCCTGCCTGTTCTTGAAAAACCTTGATTTCTCCTTTTTATTTACTGTAGTAAGATACACATAACACAGAAGTTACCATTTTTTCCTTTTTTAAACTTTTATTTTATTGTGCTAGGAACACCGAACATGAGATTTACCCTGTTAAATTTTTAAGTGTACATTATTGACTATAAGTACAATGTTGTACAACAGATCTCTAGAACTTACTCATCTTACTTAATGCAACTTTATGCCTACTGATTAGTGACTCCCCAATTCTCCTTTATCCCCGCCCCTATCGACCACTGTCTTAGGAGTTTTATTATTTTAGATACCTCATATAAGTGGAATTATGCAATATTTGTCTTTTTGAGATGGCTTATTTCACTTAGCATAATGGCCTCAAAGTTCATGCCTGTTTCATATTGCAGAATTTCCTTTTTAAAGTCTGAAAAACAATTTATTGCATGTATATAATACGTTTTCTTCATCCATTCATCTGTTGATGGACATTTAGATTGTTTCCACATCATGGCTACTGGAAATGAACACAGGAGTGCTGATCTCTCTTCAAGATCCTGATTTTGATTCTGAATAAATACGCAGAAGTGGAACTGTTGAATCATACGGTAGTTCTATCTTTAATTTCTTGAGAAACTCTGATACTGTGTTCCAAAGTGGCTGCACCATTTTGTATTCCCACCAGCAATGCACAAGTGTTCCAAATTCTCCAAACTGTCACCAACACTTACTGTCTTTTGTTTTTTTATAACAGCTATCTTGACAGGTATAAAGTGATACCTCATTGTGGTTTTGATTTGCATTTCACTGATGATTAATGATGGTGAACATTTTTTTCATATATTTGTTGCCCATTTATGTTTTCTTTGGAAATATCTATTCAGATCCTTAACCCTTTTTTGAGGAGTGTTTTTGCTATTGAATTTTTTTAATATATATTTTGCAGATCAACCTCTTATCAGATACATTGTGTTTTTTTTGTTTTTTGGTTTTTTTTTTTTAAATCTTTTTTTTTTTTAAGATTTTATTTTATTAGAGAGTGAGCGAGAGAGAAACAGCATGAGAGAGGAGAGGGTCAGAGGGAGAAGCAGGCTCCCTGCTGAGCCGGGAGCCCGATGTGGGACTCGATCCCAGGACCCTGGGATCATGACCTGAGCCGAAGGCAGTCGCTTAACCAACTGAGCCACCCAGGCACCCTATCAGATATATTGTTTGCAAATATTTTCTTGTGTTCCATAGGTTAACTTTTCACTGTTGTTTTCTTTGCTGTGCAGAAGCTTTTTTAGTTTGATATAGACCCCATTGTCTATTTTTGCTTTTGCTGTCATATCCATTGCCATGACCTATGTCACAAAATTTTCCCCTCTGTTTTCTCCTAGGAGTTTTACAGTTTCAGGTATTTAATCTATTTTGAGTTGTTTTTATGTGTGGTTTAAGGGTGGTGAATTTTGTCACATAATTTTGCTGCATCTATTAAGACAATCATGTGATTTTTATCCTGTATTGTTAATGTGGTACATCACATTAATTGATTTTTGTATGTTGAACCATCCTTGTATGCCAGGGATAAATCTCACTTGGTCATGCTGAATGATCCTTTTAATGTGTTGTTGGATTCAGTCTGCTGGTATTTTGTTGAAGATTTTCACATTTATATTCATCAGGGATACCAACCTGCAATTTTCTTCTGTTGTGGTGTCTTTGCCTGGCTTTGGCATTGGGGAAATGCTGGCCTCCTATTATGAGTTTAGAAATGTTCCCTCTGCTTCAGTTTTTTGGAAGAGTTTGAGAATGATTGGCATTAATTAATTCTTCTTTAAATATTTGGTAGAATTCATCAGTGATGCCAGCTGGTCCTGAGCTTTTCTTCATTGGGAGGTTTTTGATTACTGATTCAATCTCCATACAAGTTATAGATTTGTTCAGACTTTCTATTTTTTCAAGATTTAGTCTTGGTCATATACTTGTATGTTTCTAGAAATTTACCCAGTTATTCTAGGTTATTCAGTTTGTTGGCATATAATTGTTCATATAATTGCTCAATCTCTTTGATCCTTTCTGAACCATTTATTTCTGAGGCAGAAATGTTCTGTTTTCACTGTTTTTAAAGATTTATTTGAGGGGGGTAGGGGAGGGGCAGAGGGAAGAGAAAGAGAAACTCAAGCAGGCTCTGCACTGAGCCTGGAGCCTGACGTGCCTCACAACCCTGAGATCGCGACCTGAGCCAAAACCAAAAGCCAGTAGCTCAACCTACTGCACCACCGAGGCACCCCTCCTTTTTCATCTCTGATTTACTAAGTCCTGCTTTTTCAGTCCAGCTAGGAGTTTGTCAATTCTGTCTTTTCAAAAAACCAAGTCTTCTTTTTGTTGATTTTTTCTACTGTTTTTCTGTTTTCTATTTTATTTCTGCTCCAATGTGTGTTATTTCCTTCCTTCTACTTTGAGCTCAGTTTGTTCTTTTTCTAGCTCTGTGAGGTATAAAGTTAGGTTATTTAAAATCTTTCTTGGGCGCCTGAGTGGCTCAGTTGGTTAAGCGACTGCCTTCAGCTCAGGTCATGATCCTGGAGTCCCTGGATCGAGTCCTGCATCGGGCTCCCTGCTCGGCGGGGAGTCTGCTTCTCCCTCTGACCCTCCCCCCTCTCATGTGCTCTCTCTCATTCTCTCTCTCTCAAATAAATAAATAAAAATCTTTAAAAATAAAAAAATAAAATCTTTCTTTTTAGGGGCAACTGGGTGGCTCAGTAGGTTGAGATTCTCTGCCTCTCCCTCCCCCTCTGCCTCTCCCCCACCCCCACACAAGCAAGTGCACACTTTCTCAAAAATAAATAAAATCTTTAAAAAAAAAAAATCTTTCTTTTTAACGTAGGCATTTATCGCAGAAAACTTCCTTCCCTCTTAGTATTGCTTCTGTTGCATCCCATAAGTTTTGGTATACTGTTTTTCACTTTCATTTGTCTTAAGCTATTTTCTAATTTCCTTTTTGATTTAATCTTTACCCAATGTTTGTTCAAGAGTGTGTTATTTACTAGTGGGTGTTTATCCCAAAGATACAAATGTAGTGATCTGAAGGGGCACATGCACCCCAATGTTTATAGCAGCAATGTCCACAATAGCCAAACTATGGAAAGAGCCTAGATGTCCATCAACAGATGAATGGATAAAGATGTGGTATATATATATACAATGGAATATTACACAGCCATCAAAAAAAAAAAAGAAATCTTGCCATTTGCAATGATGTGGTTGGAATTAGAGGGTATTATGCTAAGCGAAATAAGTCAATCAGAGAAAGACAAGTATCATATGATTTCACTGATATGAGGAATTTGAGAAACAAGACAGAGGATCATAGGGGAAGGGAGCAAAAAATGAAACAAGATGAAACCAGAGAGGGAGACAAACCATAAGAGACTCTTAATCTCAGGAAACAAACTGAGGGTTGCTGGAGTAGAGGGGGGTGTGAGGGATAGGGTGGCTGGGTGATAGACATTGGGGAGGGTATGTATTATGGTGAGTGCTATAAATTGTGTAAGACTGATGAATCACATACCTGTACCCCTGAAACAAATAATACATTATATGTTAATAAAAATTTTTTTTTAAAAAGTGTGCTATTTAGGGTCGCCTGGATGGCTAACTCAGTTAAGCACCTTTGACTCAGGTCATGATCTCAGGGTCCTGGGATGGAGACCTGCATTGGGCTCCTTGCTCAGCAGAGAGTCTTCTTGTTCCTCTCCCTCTACCCCTCCCCCTATTCATACTCTATCTCTCAAATAAATAAATATTTTGGAATAAAAAGAGTGGGGGCGGGCGCCTGGGTGGCTCAGTTGGTTGGGCGACTGCTTTCGGCTCAGGTCATGATCCTGGAGTCCCGGGATCGAGTCCCGCATCGGGCTCCCTGCTCGGCAGGGAGTCTGCTTCTCCCTCTGACCCTCCCCCCGCCATGTGCTCTCTCTCTCTCATTCTCTCTGTCTCAAATAAATAAATAAAATCTTTAAAAAAAAAAAAAAAAGAGTGGGGGCGCCTGGGTGGCTCAGTCGTTAAGCGTCTGCCTTCGGCTCAGGTCATGATCCCAGGGTCCTGGGATCGAGCCCTGCATCAGGCTCCCTACTCAGCCAGGAACCTGCTTCTCCCTCTCCCACTCCCCCTGCTTGTGTTCCCTCTCTAGCTGTCTCTCTCTCTCTCTCTCTGTCAAATAAATAAAAAAATAAAAAAATAAATCTTTAAAAAAAAAAAAGAGTGTGCTATTTAATTTCCACATATTTGTGAATTTTCCAGTCTTCCTTCTGCTATTGATTTCTAGTATCATGTCCAATGTGATCAGAATAAACATTTGGTATGATTCCAATCTCTTAAATTTTTAAAGACTTGATTTGTAAACTAACATGTTATCTATCCTAAGAAAGTTCTGTGTGCACTTGGGAAGAATGTGTATTCTGCTGCTAATGGATGGAATGTTCTGTATATGTTTGTTACTAACATTTGGTCTAAAGTATGGTTCAAGCGCAATATTGCCTTGTTGGTTTTTTGGTTTGATTTATATATATTTTAAAATGATTACCATAATAGGTTCAGCTGACATCATATTCTCATATAGATAAAAAGAAAAAAAGAAAGGAAAAAGTTTTTTCTCCTTGTGATGAGAAGTCTTAGGATTTACTCTCTCAACTTTCCTATATACCATACACTCATACATTGTTAGCCATAGTCAACATGCTGTACATTAATTACATCCCTACTTATAACAGGAAGTTTGTACCTTTTGATCACCTTCCTCCAATTCTCCCTCTCCTGACTCATGTCTTTGATAATCCCAAGACTGATCTCTTTTCCTATGAGTTTGGGTTCTGTTTCATTTTGTTTTTAGATTCCACATACAGGTGAGACCATATAGTATTTTTTTTTTTAAGATTTTATTTATTTATTTGACAGAGAGAGCACAAATAGGCAGAGCAGCAGGCAGAGGGAGAGGGAGAAGCAGGCTCTCCACTGAGCAGGGAGCCTGATGTGAGACCTGATCCCAGGACCCTGGGATCATGACCTGAGCCAAAGGCAGCCACTTAACCGACTGAGCCACCCAGGCACCCCGTATTTGTCTTTTATTGACTTGTTTCACTTAGCATAATGCCTTCAAGGTCCATCCATGTTGTCACAAATGGTAGAATTTACTCATTTTTTATGGCTGAATATATAATATTCACAGATATATTTATATATAATAATACATATTTATTTATCTCACAACTTCTTTATATGTTCATCCATTGATGGGCACTTAGGTTATTTCCATGTCTTGGCTATTATAAATTATGCTATTAACATAATGCAGTCACCTTTTTGAGTGTTTTTGTTACCTTTGGATATGTTCCCAGAAGTGGCATTGCTAGATCATATGGTAGTTCTATTTTTAATTTTTTCAGGATCTTCCATACTGTTTTCCACAGTGGCTGCACCAGTTTATAATCCCATCAACAGTGCACAATGGTTCCCTTTTCTCCTTATCCATGTTAGCATTTGTTATCACTTGTCTTTTTGATGATGGCCATTCTAACAGGTATATGGTAATATCTCATTGTACTTTTAATTTGCAATTCCCTAATGACTAGTGATGTTGAGCATTTTTCATGTACCTGTTGTCCTTTTGTATATCTTGTATATGTCTGTTGAGATACTTTGCCCATTTTTTAATTGGGTTACTTGCTTCTTTGCTATTGGTTGTATGAGTTCTTTATATGTTTTGGATATTAACTCCATATCAAATATGTAGTTTACAAATACTTTTTCTCATTCCATAGGTTGTCTTTTCACTTTGTTGATGTTTTCTTTTGCTGTATAGAAGCTTTATAGTTTGATGTAGTCCCACTTGTTTTATTTTGTTGCTTGTGTTTTAGGGGTCATATCCAAAAAAAAAAAATCATTACCAAGACCCATGTCAAGGAGCTTTGTTCCTGTGTTTTCTGCTAATAGTTTCATGATTTCGGGTTTTACATTTAATTCTTTAATCCATTTCAAGTTAATTTTTGTGAGTTACTGGTCTAGTTTTATTCTTTTACATGTGGATATACAACTATCCTATTGAAGAGACTTATCTCCATGGGGTATTCTTGGCTCCCTTGTCATTATTAGTTGACTATATATGTTTGGTTTTGTTTCTGGGCTCTCAATTCTGTTCCATTGGCTTATGTGTCTATTTTTATGCCAGTATCAGACTGTTTTCATGACTGTAGTTTTATAGTGTATTTTGAAATCAGGAAGCAGAGTTTTTTGTGATTCTACATAAATTTTAGGAGTTTTTTCCTACTTCTGTAAAAAATTCTATTGGAAACTCGACAGGGATTGCACTGAATCTAGAGATGGATTTCAGTGGTATTGACACTTTAACAATATTAATTCTCCCAATCCTTGGCCTTGGGATATTTTTCCATTTATTTATGTCTGCTTTGATTTCTTTTATCAATGTCTTGTAGTTTTCAGGAGAGATATTTCACCTCCTTAGTTAAATTTATTCCTAGGTATTTTATTTTTTCTGATGCTATCATAAATGGGATCACTTTCTTCATTTCCTCTTCAGAAATTTTATTCTTAGTGTATAGAAACACTGATTTTTTTTAAAGATTTTATTTATTTAGGGGCACCTGGGTGGCTCAGTTGGTTAAGCGACTGCCTTCGGCCCAGGTCATGATCCTGGAGTCCCAAGATTGAGTCCGCATCGGGCTCCCTGCTCTGCAGGGAGTCTGCTTCTCCCTCTGACCCTCCCCCCTCTCCTGCTCTCTCTCTCTCATTCTCTCTCTCAAATAAATAAATAAATAAAAATCTTTAAAAAAAAGATTTTTATTTATTTGTCAGAGAGAGAGAGAAAGAGAGAGCACAAGCAGGGGGAGTGACAGGCTCCCCACTGAGCAGGGAGCCCAACGTGGGGCTCGATCCCAGCACTCTGGGATCATGACCTGAGCTGAAGGCAGATGCTTAACCCACCAAGCCACCCAGGTGCCCCTACCCTACTGATTTTTTAAGTTAATTTTGTATCCTGCAATTTTCCTGAATTTGTTGATTAGATTTAACAGTTTTGGCCTTTTCTTCAGAATTTTCTATATATAAAATTATATCACCTGCAAATAAAAACAATTTTACTTCTTCCTTTCCAATTCTGATACCTTTTCTTTTTCTTACCTGACTGCCCCAGCTAGGACCTCCAGTACTATGCTGAAGAGGAGTGGTGGGAGTGGGCAACCCTTGTCTTGTTCTTGATCTTAGAAAAAAAGTTTTTATCCTTTCAACATTGAGCATGTTAGCTGTGACCTTGTCAGTGAAGCCATCTGGTCCTGAGCTTTTCTTCATTGAGAGATTTTTGATTACTAGATCAATCTCCCTACTTGTAATTGATTATTCAGATTTTCTTTCTTCCTGATTCAGTCTTGATAAGCTGTGTGTTTCTAAGAATTTTTCCATTTCTTCTAGGTTGTCCAGTTTGTTGATGTATCACTGTCCATAGCTTGTTGATTTTGTCTAGAAGTTCTATCCATTATTAAAATGGAGTATTAAGGCTCCTACCACCATTGTGTTGCTGCCTGTTTCTCTCTCTAGCTCTGTCGATGTTTGCTTTATATATTTAGGTACTCTGATTTTAATTGCATATATATTTATAATTATTATATTTTCCCAGTGGACTGACCCTTTATCATTATATAATATCCTTCTTTGTCTCTTGTGACAGTTTTTCCCTTAAAGTCTATTCTGGGTTGATGGATTTATTTCCTTTCACCACTTTAAAGATGTCATTCATTGTCATCTGGCTTGCAAGGTTTCTGATAAGAAGTCTACTCTAATTAACATCTTTATTCCCCTATATGTAATATGGCTTTTTTCTTTGGCTGCCTTCAAGATTTTCACTTTATATTTGGTTTTCAGAAATTTGAATATGATATGCCTAGGTAGGGGTGTATGTATTGTGTGTAGTATTGATCCTGCTTGGGATTCTCTGAGCTTTATTGGATCAGTGGCTTGCTGCCCTTCATTTCATAATTTATGGAAAACTATCACTTCTATGTCTTCTAATATTTCTTCTATTCTCTTTTTCTTTGGGATCCCAATTATATGTACATTAGTATATTAGACCATTTTATATTGTCCTGAGCTCTTGATTGCTGTGCCGTATTGGGTTTTTTTTTCACCCTCATTTTTCTCTTCATGTTTTGATTTGGGTAATTTCTTTTAACTACTTTCAAGTTAATTCCTCAACAATTATCTTCAACTAATTCTTTCCTCAGCTGTGGCAAGTCTATTAGTGAGATCCTGAAAGGCATTCTTCATGACTATTACTATGTTTTACATGTTTACCATTGCCATTTCACTCATTCTTATAGGTTCCATCTCTTCGCGAAACTCCCTATCTGTTCGTGCATGTTGTCTATCTTTTCCACTAGAGCCTTTAACACACAAATCATAGTTATTTCAAGCTCTCTATCTCATTGTTCCAACATCTGGGTCATCTTTAAGTCTTGTTCTGTTGATTACTTTGTCTCTTGACAGTGGGTTGGTTTTTCTCACTTTTTTGTTTGTCTCCTAATTTTTTTTAATACATCATGTTCAAGACCTCTAATGGTCTGGGGTTCAGATGGTTTTCACTTCTTCCCCCATGGGTAGAGTATATTGTATATTATATTTCCTTTATCCCTAGCCATAGTGGGTTTCCACTTGTACTTTAGGGTGCAATAGTTTCCTCTCCTTCAAATAGATGAAGGCCTTTTTATCTTCTTAGAGTATGGTACAAGTAGAGCTTTGTGTCTTTCCCACAGCAGCAGCTGCTCCCCTCTCCAGTCCTGCAGAACTGAGGGAGGATTTCTCTTGTCTGTCTCCAGTCTTTCCAAAGGATACCCAGCGAAGGACCTTAGTTATAAAACTATAAGTAGGTACAGGGGCCCTTGAGTGGCTCAGTCAGTTAAGCATCTAACTCTTGGTTTCAGCTCAGGTCATAGTCTCAGAGTCATGGGACTGAGCCCTGCATCAAGCTCCATGCTCAGTGCAAAGTCTGTTTGAGATTCTCTCCCTCTCCCTCTGCCCTTGCCCCTGCTCATGTGCTCTCTTTAAAATAAGATCTTTTTTTAAAAAAATAAATAGGTGTAAACACCATTTGTGTCTGCAGCCCCTAGATGTCCCATACTCTCATTCTAGCCCACATTAAACTTTTAATAATTTGTTAAATTTTATAGCTAAATTCTTATTTACTAGTATGGGGTCCCATCTTCCTCCTGTTCTCTGCCACAGGTAAGCCACTGCTTTCATCCTGTCTCTCCTTGGAGGTCCCTATATTCCTTACATTTCAAACTAGTTGACTACCTTACCTTACAATGTTGGCTCTCTGATAGGCTCAAGAAAAGTTATACTTTTGTATATTATCTGACTTCTTATTGTTGGTATGAGAGCAACATTTTTCCCAGGTTTCCACATACTAGGTATAAATCTGTCCTATCCTGACTATTCTTTTTTTTTTAAGATTTTATTTATTTATTTGAGAGAGAGAGGGAGCAAGCACGGGGAGGAGCAGAGGGAGAAGGACAAGCAGACTCCCCGCTGAGTAGGGAACTGGTGTGGGGCTCAGTCCCAGGACCCTGAGATCAGGACCTGAGCTGAAGTCAGACACTTTAACCAACTGAGCTACCCAGCACCCCCTGACTATTCCTGAACACTCTGGTTATGAACAGCTCTTAGATATTTCACAATATCATTTGCTCTTCTAATCTATTTTAAAGATACCATGTCCAATGTCATCATGTACCAAGAACAACTTTGTACCATAAGGTACACATCCCACTGCAATTATAAGCAAGTAGTTATCCATTATGATGGTCCAAGCTATTTTTGAGTTGCTACCATTGCTACTCAGGCAAGGCAAATTCTTTATTGTTACCTACATTTTGCAGGACTTCATATATTTTACAACTGCAGTACAGTCCTCAATTTACTGCCACTCAACAAAGAAAATCACTTATTAATCCTCTGGCAACAACATTTTATAATTGTTTTTAACACAGTAAAAGCAGAGACCACCTCTTCTTTTCCATTATAATCCACCTCTAGCCTCAATATTTTTTTCATTGCTCCTCATATCCCCAAAACTCTCAAGGGGTAAGCATTTTCTAATCCCTTTAATGAATCCATGCTCTAGTACTTCCCTGCCCTATGATCTTCCTCAGATTATTGAACTTCTCTAAACTTCAGTCTCCTCATTTGCAAAATGAAGATAATAGTTTGAGAAATTAAATGAGAAAATGTATTATCTTTGAAAAGTACTTGGCTATTTTTATTGTACTTTTCTATCATTAATAGCTGATTAAATATTAGATTTATAGCCAATTGTATAAAGACTAAGGAATCTCTTTTCTAGTCAAGCATATAACCCCTATCTAATGTTACTTTTATTTATTTATTAAAGATTTTATTTATTTGACAGAGAGAGACACAGTGAGAGAGGGAACACAAACAGGGGGAGTGGGAGAGGGAGAAGCAAGTTTCCCATTGAGCAGGGAGCCCGATGTGGGGCTCGATCCCAGGACCCTGGGATTATGACCTGAGGTGAAGGCAGATGCTTAACGACTGAGCCACCCAGGCACCCCTCTAAATGTTACTTTATCTTTTTTTAAAGATTTTATTTATTTGACAGAGAGAGACACAGCGAGAGAGGGAACACAAGCAGGGGGAGTGGGAGAGGGAGAAGCAGGCTCCCCACTGAGCAGGGGGCCCGATGCGGGGCTCGATCCCAGGACCCTGGGACCATGACCTGAGCCAAAGGCAGACGCTTAATGACTGAGCCACCCAGGCGCCCCTAAATGTTACTTTTAAAGGAAAACCAAATTAAATTTAAAAATCATTTCCACTTAAAATGCCTTTTCCAGGAATGCAACCCACTACAAATATGAGGTCTTCCTTTGCACTACTAAATATCTTTCCTTTCTTATTTTAACTCTTCATGTATACATATATATGTATCTGGGTGTATGATGCATTTCCATACCTCTATGAGCTTGATGATTGGCAACTGCTCTGGCTCATCTGGCCTTCCATCTGCAACAGGGACAGTGCCAGGCACAGTGCTTATCTCAATTTTTCTTAGATAGACTCATATATTTTAGGGAGTCTATAAGAACCAAGCAAATGATCTGATGGTTTTGGTAATTTAAAATCTTCCTACCAGCATGCATTTTTAGCAATTGCTAAAGGTATTGCAGAGTGATAAATTGCTCCTGCAAGGACTTGATCAGTTTCTCTTGATCTTCAGGTTTCATCCTGTCTGTAAACAAAGTCCCTAAGAATATTTTGATGTAGCTCCTAGCAGCATCCTTCAGATACTGGCTGAGTATGCATCCCTTCATAATGGTAATTCTCAGGCTAAAAAAAAAAAAGACTCAAAAAGAGGATTTCTCGATCTCAAAACAGAATTTTTAATGTCCCTAGGACACTTCTTATGTATGAAGACATGTCTGTCTTAGCAGCATTTAAAAATGCATTAGATAACATTTGCAGATCATGTGGAGATTTTTTCCCTTAAAATAACTTGCATGTGGAAAAGCTCCATAGGTTAGAAGGCAGTCTCATTGGTGAGAATGAGTTCGATGCAGTAGAGATTAGTAGAGTTCTAAGTATGATTTATATTTGCTGAATTTAAACTAATTCAGCTAAAATGTACAAATACATTTGAAAGATTTCAAATACATACCATTAATAAAGGTGTAATATGATTTCTTCAGTTTCTTTGTAAATCTCAAGGTCACTGGGCCTAGAGGAGCTGGATTCCAACTTTCTTTGAACTCCAAAACATTTAGAGTTGCACTTAATCACCCATTCTGAATCCTTTGAAGAAGTAGGAAATAAGCATCTTGTTTCTAATCTCTACAAATGAAATGGATGCTACTTCAGTGCTCTTCCCATTTTTGACCATTTGGGGTGCAATAAAGAGCTAGGAAATACATTCACCAACTGATGTTTCAAGAGTCAACAAAAGGAAACCCAAATGCCAGAAAAACGATTTGTTACATACTTCTCCCTTTCCATATGAAAATGCCAGAGGTCCCTGGAGACAGAAATAGATCTTATTTTTATATTTCAAAGTTGTACTGTAATGCTTACATGTACAAGAATTACCATGAACTTGCTTTAAAAGTAGTTCTATACAAAATCTTATTATACGGTTTTAGAAATCATTTTAAGAAAATAAAAGCCTGAAAGGCATATAAGAACTGCTTCTATTAAACATTTTGCCCATTATTTAAAAATTCATAATTCAGGGGCACCTGGGTGACACAGTCGGTTAAGCCACTAGACTCTTGATTTTGACTCCGGTTGCGATCTCAGGGTCGTGAGATGGAGCCTGACCTAGGGCCCCACACTCAACACAGAGTCTGCTTGGGATTCTCTCTCCCTCTTCCCCTCCCCACCCTGTGCTCTTGAGTGCTCGCTCTCTCTTTTCCTCTCCCTCTCAAATAAACACATCTTTTTAAAAAATTCATAATTCAGTATTTCCAATGTTTGAAAAAATTCAGAGCAAAAAAACATTTAATGAGAAGAGAATCCGCTATGCACAAGCCCACCCTCACGGACTTTTCCCTGCTGTCATCTCCCTATTTACACAACCTCTATTCAAATGAAAATGCTTCAGGAATAAGTTTTATTTTAGTGCCTATCTTTATGACTAGCCAGATGCAAAGAGGGTCTTAGAGGAGCCATTCTACATAAAACCTCCCTTCGGCCTTTGCTCTCCTACCTGCAGCTACCCCAGACAGGATCAGAGGGTACCGAATTTTCAGGACTCTCACAAACAGGCTGCAACTGTCTCCCTGAGAACCTTCCTGACAGGTTCTACACCACTTATTTGCAGCCGGGTGACCCTGCTGTCTTGGTAGAAGCACGAAAGACCTACAAAAGGAACAAACTGCACCTTAGGATCATGCTTCCTCCTAGTTTCTGACCACTGAGGCCACTGTTCGGTTCTTCTTGACTTCCTGGACCCCAGACTACTGCTTATTTTGAAAGCAGGGACTTTTAAGTCAGAAAGTCTCAGTTTAATTCCCAACTCCATTACTTACTAGCTTTTTGACCTTGAGCAAGTCACTTATATACTCCATTCACCATCTTCTTCTTTTTTAAAAATGGGGATCATGATACCCTCAGAGGACTGACACGGAGTGAATGGAATAAAACAGTACCTGAGCTTTATTTGGGGGAACTATGAGGTGTCAGGCAAATGTCAGTTTAATTGGCACATAAGAACAAAGTATATCCAGAACTTGAAAGATATACCTGAATGTGAATCTAGAAAGGGTAAACATATAATGACATTAGTTCTCTGTAGAAGTCATCCATCATAAAAAGGCCATTTTGGGTCCTCTACTCCAAGTCTAATAAGGTAATTAGTTATCACGGCAAAAATGATTATTTAAAATAGAGCTATAACCTTGGCGCCTGGGTGGCTCAGTCATTAAGCATTTGCCTTCAGCTCAGGTCATGGTCCCAGGGTCCTGGGATCAAGCCCCACATCGGGCTCCCTGCTCAGCGGGAAGCCTGCTTCTCCCTCTCCCACTCCCCCTGCTTGTGTTCCCTCTCTCACTGTGTCTCTGTCAAATAAATAAATAAAATCTTTTTTTTTTAAATAAGATAAAGCTATAACCTAACATTATTGAAATTTGTATGAAGAATGTATTAAAAGAAGATGGCAATATAAATGGCTTTTTTAGAAAGAAGGGACATGGTGCAAAGAAAAATGTGGTAGCATTTAACCAGCAGTGTCCAAGAGAAATGGAACGTGACTCAACAGGAATTATAATTTTGAGAGACAGATGTTCTGTTTCGTTTTGGTTTGGTATTGGTATCAACATTTTAAGAAGTTTTTATTTAAACTCCAGTCAGCTAAAATAGTGTTATATTAGTTTCAGGTGTACAATACAGTGATTCAACACTTCCATACATCACCTGGTGCTCATCACAACAAGTGCACTCCTTCATCCCCTTCACCTGTTTCCCCCATCCCCCACACCTCCCCTCTGGTTACCATCAGTTTGCTTTCTACAGTGAAGCATCTGGTTCATGGTTTGCCTCTCATTTTTTTTCCCTTTGCTTGCTTGTCTGTTAAATTCCCCATATGAGTAAAATCATATGGTATTTGTCTTTCTCTGACTTATTTTGCTTAGCATAATACTCTCTAGCTTCATCCATGTTGTTGCAAATGGCAAGATTTCATTTTTTATGGCCGATTAATAGTCCATTATATATACATATATATGTATGGGCACACACATCTTTATCCATTCATAATTTGGCTATTGTAGATAATGCTGCTATAAACATCAGATTGCATGTTTCCCTCTGAATTAGTATTTTTGTATTCTTTAGGCAAATACCTAGTAGTGTGATTGCTGGATCATGGGTAGTTCTATTTTTAAGATGTTCTGTATTTTAAAAGGAGCTTAATATGCCAGTCTTCACTGCAGTATTATGAAATCTTTTTTCAAGACTACCTGGTATCCTTTATTCTGATTTTATGTTCACCAAATCATCTTTTGATTACTAATTCAATCAACAAAAGTAAAAACCAGACCTAAATTGATGTGATCCCCACAGGGACACTGTGAGACCTGTTGGGGGGGGGAAGCCAGCTTTTCTTCTGACTTCTCAATTGGCTCTTCTTACTAATTTCAACATTATTTATTTTTATTGCAAAGGTATTTTGCATATTTTCAAGAGCCATGTAACCCGTTCTTATTTTTCTGACTCTACACTTCTGCTTCTAGTTTATAATGCCAATGTGGAAAAAATGTGTTTACAAAGTTGAAAATCACAGAATTTTATACGTTAAAAAAAATCCTGAGAATTACAGTACTAACTCTATGGCTATTTCATAATAATTTAAAATAATGGTTGTAAAGACTATTGCATAGCAAGATTTACAAAGTCAAATGCCCACAAGGTTAGGAAAAAACAACAACAACAACAAAGAAAGCAGCAGGCAGACTGATTTAAGAGTAGGGAATGATGGGACTCCTTACTGGTGAGAAGGATGAAGACTGTGGCGAACTACGAGCTGACAAGGGCAGCCACTACCCAGCCCCAGTCATTTACTGCCACAGAGCAACGCAGACCCAGTGTTGCCTAATCTTCTGATTTTTCAAAAGAACCTGGAAGTTAGGATCTGTTTATGAAATATCTTGAGTTTCAAACATTGGCAATTAACTCAATCTAAAAAAAAAAAACAAAAACAAACAAAACAAAAAAACCACTAAGTCAGCTAATATTATGAGAGCCAAATAAGATGTGAGTATAGCCTGGATCTGGCTTGGAGTGCACCAGTTTGAACTCCGCTCTCCATCTTTGAAAAATGCTTGTGTTACAATGTTTAAAAACACTAACTATTGGAACATAGGTCAAATTATACAAATGCAATGTACTGGCGCCTGGGTGGCTCAGTCGTTAAGCGTCTGCCTTTGGCTCAGGTCATGATCCCACCGTCCTGGGATCAAGCCCTGCATCGGGCTCCCTGCTCCATGGGAAGCCTGCTTCTCCCTCTCCCACTCCCCCTGCTTGTGATCCCTCTCTCGCTGTGTCTCTCTCTGTCAAATAAATAAATAAAATCTTAAAATAAATAAATAAATGCAATGTACTTTCCCCACAGAGATATATCAAAACTCTACACGTGTGGCATGTAATATAAACCAGTAATCAAGTTTGTTCCCGACATCAGCTTTTATCTCCATAAAAAAAGTAGTCTTCTACACTACTCAGACATTTATGTCACATGGAATTTTAATTCTTTTAAATCTGGGATCGACTTACAAAATCGACTTAACATATTCTATACTTTTTAATATATTTGAGCTGAAAATACGTTTCTTCCTCACAAAAAAACTATAAATAATGTTCAGATATTTAATAACGTTTTGAGTCAATCACACACGGAAGGGTGATAGTACACAAAACTACAGATACATATACATAAAATAATAAAAGCTAAGACTGGATTGAGATGATAGACTTTAGGCACATCTAAATCCCTTCGTATCTTAACTTCAATGAAATGAAAGAAAGTAAAAGAATAATTTCAGAATTTTAGTGAAAGCAAGAAAGAGTGCTAAGCAGATCACAAATTTTGAGGATTTCTCAAAGGATAGAAAGCAGATGGAATCAGATCAGAGAAACAAGATCAGAGGAAAGCTAAGTCTTAGACACTTATAGGGAAAAACTGCTGTGAAGGCAGGCACAGTTTCAGGGAGCTTCAAACTTAAGAGTCAGGTGAATAAGGAGCAGATGGAGAGGTTCTGAGGCAACCATCAGGATGCAAAGGTGTACCAAGTACAGCAAGACAGGGTCTTTCCCTCTCTGGATTATGCTAATAAGTAACTGATGGATCAAAGCAGCAACTAGGAGCATTGGAGTTGGGCTAATGTTCATTGATAATTCAGGCCTTGTCCCATCACCCATGTCTGAATGCTAGCCTTCTTTAATATGACAGTGGCTAAGGATTTGTGCTAACCAGGGGAAGTGGTAGGGATAAGAGGAAGAAAGATTATTTATTCGGATATATGGAGCAATGTTTCAAAATATATTTTTTTAGTTTAACTCACAGAGCATGCACCCTGAGTATGGCCTAGAACAACCAGATAATCTGAATATGCCAGTTAGATATGATGCTGCTAGCATAACAGACTTTCATTAACCAGCTAAGGAGTTAAAAAAATAAAAATAAAAGACCAGTTGCTTGCAACTGACTAGGACTGGGATAGAAGGAGAATGGATCAGCATTATCTCCTTTATGCTTTCTCCTCCCCTACTGCTCTCTTTTTTTCTGTCTGAATCCTTCCTCCCTTAGACCCAAAAAATAGAATTCTTAAATCCTCAAAGCAACATTATGTAACCATGACATGATTTATTAAAGTATGAATGCACCCATCCTGGGAGAAGGAGGGGATCACTAAAATATATTTTATCTTCACCCACCCAACTTACCCCTCCTCAGTCCTGCCCAGCCCTGTAAGGGAAGTTCTCTTCTGCACTGTTTAGTTTCCCAGGACTTACTGTGATTCAGAATCAAGAGAATGAGTGGAGAAAGGCAAGGCTGGAGAGCCAAGATTAAAGAAGGAAGAATTCCTGCTTGCTCTGACAGTTTGTGGACTCACCTTTTCTTTTCTTCTCTTTTCTTTCTTTTTCTTTCTTTAAGATTTTATTTATTGATTTGAGAGACAGAGAGCACAAGCAGGGGAGAGGGGCAGAGGGAGAGGGAGAAGCAGACTCCCCACTGAGCAGGGAGCCCCATGTGGGGCTCCATCCCAGGACCCTGAGATCATGACCTGAGCTGAAGTCAGACACTTAACCAACTGAGCCACCCAGGCATCCCTGCAGACTCACCTTTCTTGTAGAGAGTCTAAGGAATGGGAACAGAATAGAGAAAAATAAGAAAAGAAGCCAGGAATACTAAGTCTGCCCATGTCATAAAGAGTTGAGAAAAATATATGAGCACAAAGAAAATCAGGTTGGGGTACCAGAAAGAGCTCAGTCTGTTAGCGAGAGAGGAGTTGCTGAGCAGCCCTAACATGAAAGAATTAGAGAAAAGAATAAAGAGGATTGTAAGAAGCATTGCTTTGGGTAACTTAGATTTTATTTAATATTCTTTGAGAGAAGCAAGTCAAGACTGAGATTTCTTTTCAGTTCCTCTGGTTGCTGGACTCTGCTTCTCTGTATGCAATGCTGCATGGTTAGTCCACAACAGGGCTTTAGTATTCATGAAGGTTAGGGACTTGTGGTGGCCAGGAGAGGGGAAAGGAAAAATGGTGTAGGTATAATCGAGGGTTCCAGCAGCTATGTGTACTTCTTCCCTTGTCTAATATACTTACATCCCAAATACTAAAATTAAAAGACAGGGCGCCTGGGTGGCTGGGTTGGTTGAGCGTCCGACTCTTGATTTCGGCTCAGGTCATGATCTCAGGGTCGTGGGATCCAGCCCTGCACTGGGCTCTGCACTAGGCTTGGAGCCTGCTTAAGATTCTCTCTCTCCTTCTCCCACTGCCCTGCCCCCCACATCGTGTGTGCATGCTCTCTAAAAGAAAAAAAATTAAATTAAAAGGCATTTCTAAATATGACAGCAGCTTTTAATCACTAATAAATCTTACCTCTTTCTCAAATACACACCCCACTTTAAAGGTTTGCTTTGAAGAATTAGAGGAAGGAATAAAAATTGGTTAATCTGGATTCCATTTTATTTTTTTGGTCACTGTTCTTTACAGAAACAAATACCTCAAAGATAATGAAGCTTGCTAGGGATGGTGGTTGAGGAGGGTTCATATAGTCTAGTAATTCTCCACTTGTGATTTAGAATAAAAATATGAGGAAGCAATTAAAGAAGCAATTACAAAAACTCCAGTTCTTAACCTTCTTTAATAGGCCCCAAGTAACTCCATATTAATACATAACTGCCCGGGAGGGCCTATCCTATCCTTCAAGTAAACCAAATTAGTTTAGGGAGGATAAGGTGTTTTTCTTTCTTCACATATTTACATTGCACGAAACCAAAGACTCTTTAAAAGAATGTTCAGCCTTCACTGGTAAGTAGAAAATATACTTTAAGGCAGACACGGGTGTCCTTCTGGTACTCCTAAAGATCCAGAACATGTTGGTGGTCTCCTCCTCTGACCAGGAAAAGGTTAAATTTAACAGTCTGTATTATTTTATCATAGGTACCTTATTTACCATTTCTGCAATATTTTGTCTCTATGTTCAGTCACTTACTTGCTCCGCCATACTGACTTTTCCCTGAAACTCTTTTCTTCATTTCCTATCTCATCTTTTTCACTGAACTAAATTCTTACCTCAATTTATCAGAGCATTTACTTCTCTCATTCAAAATCCAATTCAAACTCAAGCCCCAAGCAGGTAATCTTCAAAAATTAGGAAATCACAAACTCAAGATTCACCCAGATCCCCCAAAGGGATTCACAAGGGTGTTACAGAGAGCTTGGTATAGAGTCTGTCCTCTAAGATTATTTTTAAATTATCATTGATTTATTATCATTTATTAGATTTATATAGCACTTCTCCAAAATGGCTCACCAATTTTCCCAAAATCCAAGAAAGGAAGTAAACAGTAATTCTCTCCCTAACAAACAACTGGGAATAAATAAGTAGTATGCAGGGGCTCAAGGTTCCTCATGAAATCAGTTACGGTGTTAAAAACCGAAGGCCTCAGACTTCAGACCTAGAGGGAACACCTACCATAATGTAACTAGTTCTATTTCAAGCTGCCTCTTCTCTTTTTCTTTTTTTCAATTTTAAAAAATTTAAAAAAATCTAACTTGATTTTAGGCAATTTGATGCAACCTTAAGGTTTCCTCTGGCCTTTCAGAATGGAATATCCCTGGGAGAGATAATACTTTTATTCCTTTTACAGAAGGTAAAAATGAGAGTTTAGTTTCAGCTCCTTTCATGAGAACAGGTTTTGATAATGGATGAGAGAGAGGGCAATCTATGCATTAGCAGTGATGCTATCTCCTGGGAAGGATGTGAGGAGAAAGGCCCTTGATAGAAAAGCTAGAATCACAGAGACTAACTTTGCCTGCTTCATATTGTATTTTTAAAGAATAAGGTAGTATGGATTCTGAGAGGACAAACGCATCCAACCCACCCATGGGTTCTTCCAGAATGTAAAGCTCCAGGGGCAGAGATTCTCTTTTGTTTTATTCATTACTATCTCTGGCATCTAAAACGTTCCCTAGCATACACTATGTAAAAAATATTGAATGAGTGAGTGAACTTCTCAGAGGAAGTGACTAAGAAGAGGGAGAATATTTCAAGGGAACATAAAGTATGAACGCAAAGTACCAACAGTCCAGAGATGTACAGATAGTTCAGTATGGCTGGAGCATAGAGCACCTGTCAAGGAGTGTCAGGACATAGTTATGGACAGGTACAGAAGACTCAGATCACAAATGGACATGTAGACCATGCTAAGGAGTTTAGGCTTTATCCTGACAAAAATGGAACAATTAAAGGAGTCCAACACAAAGACGGCATGAGCATATTGAGTTTTGGAAAGATCTCTCTGGCACCACTGTGCAGGTTAAGTAGGAAAGAGCCGTCTAGAGGCAGAGACTGGGTAAGAGGCCACTGTAGTTCACACAAGAAGAACTTGGCATCGTTCATTTAATCTATGATAAGTATATTAGAAATCAATAGCAACTCAATGTTGAGGAATCACCACTTAAATGCTGGAATAACTGAATATTAGTATAAAAAGAGCTATTTAGATCCATACTTTGCTTAGCATATCTGTGTATCTTTATGATTGAATATTTTTAAAAATAAAGAAAATAAACCAGAAAATTAATCTTTTGTGGTGATTAAGAAATTATCTCAGAAAAAAACAAAATAAGAAAATCAGTTTACTAAACTATAATAAAGTTTAAAAATACATTTGTATAAAAATACAAAAAGGAGTAAAACAAATTGGAAGAAAGTAACAAAGGTTTGTTGTGTCAAAATGTGAAAGAAGTATACAATTATGTAAGGGCAACACCTAAGTAGTCAAAGGAGGGAAAACAAATTGAAAGAAGAAATACAAATAAGAGAGGAATCATATGAGAAAATACAGTTAGAAATTTGGGTTTCAAGTATGACTGCTTAAAACATAAATTATAAAATCTGATGTTGCCTGGGCTGAACTTCAACTTAGTAACAGTATGTGCTCATTCAATCTTTCTGAAAAATAATCAGTAATATGTAACAAGAACTATAAAACTGTTCATAGTTTTTAAAAGATTTTATTTATTTATTTGAGAGAAAGAACAACAGGAGGGAGGAGCAGAGAGAGAGGGAGAAGAAGGCTCCCCACTGAGCAGGGAGCCCAATATGGGGCTCGATCCCAGGACCCTGAGATCATGACCTGAGTCGAAGGCAGACATTTAACCGACTGAGGCACCCCAACTGTTCATATTTTTTGACTAAATAATTCCAGCTGGCAATATTAGGAATGTAAAGAAATATTCAGTACCTTACAAAGGAAAGAGGGAGGGAAGAAGGAAGAAAAATAATCTATATAGAGATGTTCTGAGTTGTGCTTTTTAGAATAGTGAAAAACTGAAATCATCCAAGGACCCCACAGTGGAAGAATAGTTTAAGAATTATGATATAATCAATAAGACAGGATTTGCGAGAGCAATGAAAAACACATCTGGTGACAAAGGAGAGCAATTAATTTGGAAAGATGTAAATGAAATTTTGTTTTTATTGTATTCTTTTTTGCTGTGGAGTCACTTATTCCTGAAAAGGGTACTTTTCCTGCTTGTCAGTGAGCATGTCACGAGTGTCAGAATCGAAAGCTTACTGAAATTAAGAAAGAGTAACTTACTATTACATCCTTGTCTCTGGCTCTTTCATAGAACAAGAAATGGATCTGACAAGACTGATTTTCAGAGTCATTTTGATTATTGCCTTAGTACTTGTGCTCCTATAAGTGATACCAAGCTAGATGTTATATGATTTGTTCCACTTTCTTCCTAAATGCAGAGGTTAAGCTGATTTTTAAATTCCTTTGCTTTACCTCCGGGCCTTTGGAATTGAGGATAAAGCTTCAGCTGTAAACTTCTGAGATCTTGAAAATCTTAGACCCAAGAAGGGAGAACCTTGGTCTAATGAATACTAACTACTTTTGACTTGACATTCAGATGAAATAAAAGCTTACTGAGGGCGCCTGGGTGGCTCAGTTGGTTAAGCGACCGCCTTCGGCTCAGGTCATGATCCTGGAGTCCCTGGATCGAGTCCCGCATCGGGCTCCCTGCTCAGCGAGGAGCCTGCTTCTCCCTCTGACCCTCTCCCCTCTCATGTGCTCTCTCTCTCTCATTCTCTCTCTCTCAAATAAATGAATAAAATCTTTAAAAAAAATAAATAAAAGCTTACTGAAATTAAGAAAAAAAGAGAAAATAGGAAGGCGATAAAATCTCACTCTTTCTCATCAATCTTTAAAATTCCACCATCATTTTTAGGACCTCTTTTGTGGCACTTTTTGTGTGTCAGTGATCACTGACTAAAGCACCTGTCACCAGTCTTAACACAGCAGTCCCTTTCCTGTCATTTAGAATGGACCCACGGTAAGGTCAACCTTAACAGTGAAGCCTAGCACATCTTGGCCTTTCCTGAGTATAACTAAAAGCAATAGAAAGCTTTGTTAAATGTAAGTGGTCTTATCAGTAAGTTCCATAAATTACCTTTCACTTGAAGAAATTCCCACAGAGTAGCAATCAGATGCTATCAAAAAACCAATATACGTCAGGTCAGCCACTTCGGTGATTGTGCTGGACAAATGTATCATAAGTACACCAAAGTCTCATTAAAAGTTCACCTCTCTGAACCTTCGCCCAAGTGATAATCAGCACCAGGATCGTTTTCTCCTTTTCTCTGATATATATGTTATGATATTAAAGTGACACAATCCAGCTTGGTGAGTTTAAAGAAAAAAAATTCAAGAAATACGGCTCCAATGGACAGCTTTGAAATCCAGGCTGTCTTTAAGATAATGGTGTTTCCCTATGATGGGTACCACATTCCACAAATTTTTATGTAACCTTCTTTGTTACAGTAATTACTTCAAATCAAACTTTATCATTAAAAAAACCCCCTAAAATGCATCGATACAATAAGTCTTAAAAATAACCTATGTTTGTATGTGATCTGTATTAGGACATGCTGAGACTGAATGTTCTCAAAACTACAATATATTTAAATGAGTGTCACACCGTTCCTAATCAAATGTGGGAGTCTAAAAAACACTTAAATTCTTTTCCCTCTACACTAATGTGATCCTTTCATAAACCTTTACAGGAACCTCACATCATCCTATTGACCAGGAACCAACTCCTTAATCTGGGTTTCACATTCCTGTCACTGCACTTCAAGGACCCTCACCTCTCCTTTCTCTCCCATACACTCTTTCCTCATTAGACTGTATCTAGTCCTTGGGGTGCCTGGTTTGCTCAGTCAGTGGGGCAAGCAACTCTTGATTTCAGGGTCATGAGTTCAAGCCCCATGCTGGGTGTAGAGATTCCTTTAAAATAAAATAAAAAGACCCTTAAAAAAAGAACATATCTAGTCCTCATCCTTTTTAGCAGTGCATTATTCTATCCTTGTCCCTTGGTTGTCTCATATACTATGTCCCTCCCACTCTCAGCTAGCCAATCCTTTAACCTGCCATCACTTAAGTCACTTTGGAAATCAGTCTTCCTCACAAAAACTTTCCCAAGTAACTAGAAGCAAAGGAAACATAGACTAATTAAACTAATAAACTTACCTCATATCAATCACTGGGCACCACTGCACTCATGCATTATAAACACTTTAAGTTTCTGTTTGATCCTAATGAGTATTCATTCTGCGATTGTTCACTTTACATCACAAACACCCACAGAGGAGCATTCTGTCTTATACAGAGAACAGAACATGTTTCACACAGTGTCATTTAATAAATGCTTTTTTATTATGGAAGTCATAATACCCAAATTCCAATCTGTAGTGTTCAGTGTTCATTCCAGAAACTGAAAAGCACCGACTAGCCATCAGCAACCCCCATTTCCATGGCTACCGAACAATCTCAACTTCCCTGTTGTTGACTTTCTTCTCCCTCACCAATACCCATTAATAAAAATAACCCAACCAAATGTCATTCTAAGAGAACTTCCAGTAGTATGAGGGAGACAGCTAGAGGAGTGGCTTTTCCACTATATCTCCATTTTTACTTAGACTTCTGTTTAATTATTTAATTTCTTCATTAGCTGTGCCAAGGTGAAAGAAAAGGTAAAAGTTCACCCCCAGTGTAAAGATGGGATTATGGCAATCATATTTTAATGATTTTTCTGAGGAAAAAAAGGTAATTATCAAAAAATACCCAAGATAACTATTTTTATGTCCACATTATTTAGTGCTAAAAAGTTAAGAAATTAAGTTTCACAAACAAGTACCATTGAAAAGAAATAGGATCATGAAGTTGATTAAGATACAAGCTAGGCATAAATCACTAGGATTACAACATTGGCGTTCACCATTGAGCAGGTTAGGGGATTCCTAGCTATGTGCTTACTTAAGCAAACTGCTATCATTATTCAACAATTTAAAAGAAAATAGTTGTACAACAAATTATAGGACTACCTGTAGGACCTCTAGGACCTCTCCTACCACTCCCAGCATCATTCTTTCTTTTTTTTTTTTTTTTTACTGAACATGATGGGAATCTAATGGAATTAACTGAAGACTGAATTTTTTTTAAAAAAGACAATTTTTTAGATCTTGACAAGGGTGATGAGAGGGAGACTGAGGCTACAAAAAAAAAAAAGGAAAAAGAAAAGGGCAACACAGAGCGAACAATGTGGTAAGTCTCAGCCTCAATGGGAATAGAAGGCATACATATGGAAAGCATTCAGACTTTTGGAGAAGAGAGGTAGTGTTAACTAAACAGTAGCTAGGAGCTAAATGTTAGCGGAGGTCCAGTGCTCTTACAGAGACAGATATCAACAGTACTGGACATAAAACACTTCTACATTATAAAATCTCAGGGGCCCCTGGCTGTCTCAGTCAGTGGAGCATGCGACTCCTGATCTCAGGGTTGTGAGTTCAAGCCCCACATGGGTGTAGAGATTACTTAAAAATAAATAAAATAAAATAAAATAAAATAACAATCTCAGGCCAGTCCTATTTTGAAAGATAGTAACACAAAAACTGAGACTATAGGCTAACTTTAATCCAAGTAATCCTTAAGGATCAATGTCAATTATATCAGAAAAATGTACAAGATGCTCTTATTTTTCCCCAGTCCAAAATGAACAGAGATCCCTTGCTTATATGTCATTTCAAAAAGTCTAGAAACTACATATAGTAAAAAGGAATTTTGTCTCTAAAGTCATACTCCAAATTTAGTGCACTTTTATAAGCATTTCATAAACCTGAAACCTGACCATTTTGATTTACTGTGAGTCAGATTCTACCACTGCAAGAAGCATTGTCCCAAAAATATAATAAGCAAAAGAATCACAAACATTATCCCCAGGGCTACAGAACTACAGCAACATCTTGGTGCTGTGACTGAGGAATCCAGTGAGGAGTGTCGGCAATTCCTATAATCGTGTCTTTACCCTGCCATCTACCTCAAAGGCATTTTTATTTATTTAAAATAAACAAAAAGTGAAAGTAATCCTTAGAGATTCCCTGCAGTCCCCTAGATGATGATATAACTCAATTTCCGCTTCAATATTCCATTAACTCCAACAAGGAAAGACAGCTTAAAGTCATTTCCAAGGACATCAAGAGATACTGCAGGATAAGCTTTTAGAACGAAGCTCCTCACAATCGTCCACACCACAAAAATAGACCTAACCAGAGCCCAGAACAGAAGGAACAAACTTTTCCTCTGTGATTTTTCACAGCATTGTGCTTCGTCCAGCAGAAAGGTCAAGCTTTGATTTGTAGCATTTCCCCAGGTTAGTGACTAAGACCCTCCTGGCAAGGACTAAGTGGACTTCTGGCAAGGAACAATGAGCCACGGGCAAAGCAAATGTCTCAGCAAACACTTTATAACAACTGTTCCCCAAGGGATTCCAGCTTGGGTTCCACAGCCAAGGACACTATTTCCAGGTGGGCTGTCCTACAATCAGAATCGTCCTCTGCTCTCTAAACCATTACACCTAAGCAGGTTGCTACCATTTGTCACCAGTACCACATCTATGCCCCCACACAAGGTGAGACCCAGGAAAGACTGGCATCCCCGTCAATCCCTGGAGGAATCAGGACTTGCCCCTGCACTGAACAGCTCTGCTGCACCTTCATAGCTTTCCTTCCTACATGGGCAATGCAGATTAGATCCCCGGGACCCTGACTACATTCCTTTCCTCCTCTTTTTCTAAAGATTAGACCTCAGATTCACTATTCCAAGGTAGTTCCAAGTGAGGCTTATATACTACAAAGGGAAAGCTGTTCTTGGGTGATTCTTGGCCACTAAAGAGAAAAAGGATAGGTCTAGTACAGGCAAAGTGAAACTTGTTCAAAGTTCTAGAAAATGACTCTAGAAGAAATCTTTCCATTATACGTATTGTTTGTTAGAAATGTGAAGCCTATATGAGAATTTGTAAGCTTAGCACTTCATAAGATACATGTTTTTTTCCCAGACTTTGAATAGCTACACAAGTTATAGGAGAGCACCAGGTTATGCTGTAAGGATCAAATGCAGATGAACTAAAAGGAAGAGAACACAGCATTCTTTGGGTACATTTCCATGATAACTTCAAAGCACAGGATACACAGATTTGCAAATTTACTTACAACTCTGACTGAGGCAAGCAGAAACCAGCTTGACATAAATTAGTTGTGTTAACACTAAAAAGAAATTCTATTTCTATGCTACAAATTTTACAGTAATATCACTGTCAGAAAATAAATACACACATACATACGGCTTTGCTTCTTTGGCACAGATGACATCTACTGACCAAAGGATAAATCCAAGCCAGATTTTAGCCTTATAGCTATCCAAATTTTTTGCCAGAGGTCTAACTAAAAACCTATCTAGTCTAATGTTTTTAACCTCCAATTGCCATTCATAAAGTCTATAAACCTTACTGTGTTGCCAAGACAGTGATACCTACTTTCATCCAAATGAGTATCAAAAAGTAATTATTAACTATCTTGGTGAAGAATCTTTAAAATCACTTAATTTAAAAAGTATGCTTTTAGAGAAATTAACAATAAAAAAATAAAGGGAGAAGAGAATTGCTAAACAGGACTTAATTCTGACAAAAAAGAATAGATTAGTGATGTAAAAAAGACAAAAATCTTCAAAGAAGCCACCTATGTGAAATTCAAGTATCTAATTACCAAAAAAGGTAACTCTGATTGTATTAGATACACAATTTAAAGTTTAAGAAAATAGATTACCAAAAGTTCAGAGGTGGGACGCCTGGTGGCTCAGTCGGTTAAGCGTCCAGCTCTTGATTTCAGCTCAGGTCATGATCTCAGGGTTGTGAGACCAAGCCCCCATGTCAGGCTCCATGCTCAGCTGGGAGTCTGCTTGAGATTCTCTCTCTCCCTCTGCCCCTACCCTGCTGACTCTTATGCTATAAATACATACATATATACATACACAAAATCTTAAAAAAAAAAAAAAGTTCAGAAGTAAATCAGATACAAGCCAATGTTCAGAGATTGTGAAAAAACAATTTTGAAGTCCCAGAAGCTTGAAAAAAAATAAAAATTTCAACTATACAATCACTAAAAGAAGAAAAGGGAAATATCTCTAAGTTGATGTATATAGTCAAGAAACCCCATGAAGCACCCAAATGTTTAAAGTACACAAGAAAAAAAATCACATGGCTTAAGTGAAATATACACAAAACCAGCAAGTATTTCTATAAAGAATGTCTGGAAGGTAAATGTTCAAAATGAGCTAAGATTCATGAAGACAATCATGCTCATGGAGAGCAATAATAAGGCCTCTTCTTAGATGCACAGGAATTGGGGAGAATAAGGAAAGGACCACTGTATAAGGCAGAGAAAAAAGAAGCACTCAGTTTCTGTTTTATCTCTTTCTTTATGCAGTTTGAAATTCAACTTGACAAGGATAGAAAAACCTTGATTAGAAAGAAAGAAAGCAAACAAAAGAAATAAATTCCATGTATAGAGTAAAGGACCACTCAAATTAATTCACTTATTGAGCACTTACTATGTCCCAGGTTCTGTTCCAGGCCCTGAGCAGGTAACCATGAATAAAGAAGACAAAATTTGTGGTTTGATTGCACTTACATTCTAGTGGAGCACACAGTCAACAAATAAATACAGAATATTCAGTAATGAGAATATTCTGAAGAACAATAAAGCAGGGTAAGAGGATAGAGAGATACTATGTAGATAATCCTCGAGGGCCTTTCGCAGAAGGCATTTAAGCAGTGACTTGAATGAGGCACAGGTGCAGGCCAGGGGACAAAGGTCCTGCAGGATGAGGCAACAACAAAAATGCAGGGCCCCGAGTTGACAATGTTTAAGTGAGAAACATCAAGAAGGTCACCGTGGCTAGAAGGGACAGAGCAAGGGAAAGAGCAACCAGAAATGAAATTGGAAAGATGAGCCAACTATGGAGGGCCCCACAGTCTTCACACTGCAAGAGGTGGAAAGCCCCTGGAGTATTAGAGCAAAGCAGACATGTGATCTGACTTGTACTTTGGAAGTATCATTCTGGCTACTGTGGAAAGGGGATATTGCGGAATAAGCATGAAAAACAAACAGACAAACTAGGAGGCCCTTGCAACACCAGGGCAGGGATGATGGCGGTTGAGTTTGAGTCCCCAGGTCTATACAAAGTACATCTCAGGCTACCTAAAAAATGTACAAATGTGTTATTCGCACAACCACTCTCAATCATTTTTCATATCTCACAAAAAACAAGAGTGGTGCCAGAAACCTAGAAATAAGTGTTTTCCCGGTTTTCACAAATGGAGGAGAGAAAAGGCAGATTCCAGACATTAGGAATCAAAACAGGGCTCCTTATGAACAAAATACGCCCAACTGGTTTTATTTTCTCAAGGAAGCATCAAGAAAGAATCAGCTATTCCCATTTTTTAAATTATTTCTTTCAAGTCCTTATTCTTCACATATATAATTTTTCAAAGTTGTAATTACAACATAGACACGTTTTTATTGCATAACTATTTTAGATTTCTCTGTATTATAAGCGTTACTCTGTGTTGTGACTCTGGCGTAATTTTTTAAGTAATTGCAGATGAAAGGGAATGATAAGACAACTTTGTAGATGAGGCATGAAAGTTTCAGGATATTTCTGCGTTATTTCCTGAACTAGAGTCACGATACTACTTAAAATACAAATGTGATACAGGTAAGTTTGGGGTGGCAATGAAGTTAGGCCAGGAAAATTATGAAAAATA
The DNA here is from genome assembly GCF_011800145.1 of Mirounga leonina. Classification (NCBI taxonomy): domain Eukaryota; kingdom Metazoa; phylum Chordata; class Mammalia; order Carnivora; family Phocidae; genus Mirounga; species Mirounga leonina. The sequence continues at coordinate 20,779,635 of NW_023270839.1, forward strand.
ATATTTCTTATCAAATGCAAATAACATTTTAATAAAAAGAGAATATCAGGAATCTCAGAATACTTGCACAAAGATGACTAAAGTGAACATTTATTTTTATTCTATAAATTTCAGGAAAAAAAGCTTTATTTCTTTAGATATATAACTAGTAAGCTGGCTATGATAAAATATAAAAGTAGAAAGAAAAGAGGGAGAATAAGATTTATTTGTAGCTAGTTGGTGTTTTCTACTTTTTGGCCATATAAGTCACCATAGTCTTCAGAGAGCATAACACTTCATTACCTTCCAGGGGTAGCAAAATGTGTTACATCTTCCAAATTTTCTCAGCCCAATCAGTTTGCATTGGAATCTTAAAATATACTATCCTTTTTCTCCTTGGGGGTAAAACAGATACCATTTTATTTCTGTTTTATAATTCAGACAACATCCATTTTACATGTTGAGGATCTGAAGGAAACTACTTGAAATTGAAAAACATAACAACGTAAGTGACAGAGAGTTCTAGGTAAGAGGGCTGTGTAAGTTCACACTTTGAGCCCACACCCCTGCCTACTCCTGCACTACTCATGTAACAGTGATAGACAAAAAATAAAAAGTAAAAAATGTAAAATCCTAGCTGCCATATTAATCAGGATTCAGTTACAGGTATAAAAATTCTGTAGTATTTCTTTTTTTTTTTTTTTTAAAGATTTTATTTGACAGCGAGAGACATAGAGAGGGAACACAAGCAGGGGGAGTGGGAGAGGGAGAAGCAGGCTTCCCGCCGAGCAGGGAGCCCGATGCGGGGCTCGATCCCAGGACCCTGGGATCATGACCTGAGCTGAAGGCAGACGCTTAATGACTGAGCCACCCAGGCGCCCCAAATTCTGTAGTATTTCAAGCAGGATCAGATTTAACACGTAGGTGCTAACCTTTAGATGCCAACAAAATAGCTGAAAGTGTGGACGATCAGGCTCTATGCTAAACCTTAAGGAACGAGTCTCAGAATCCACACAGAACTGGCCTGCCAAGGGAACGGCCACCTCTGCCACCATCAGAAAGTTAAAGAAGCAGGGCACTGCTTTGCTAAGTGCTGGACAAAATCACAATTCCTTAGCCACATCCAGGAATTAGGTAGCTACCGATGTGATTGCTGGGTCTAAAAACACAATGCCTTAGCTGCAGTTAGACATCAGGAAGTTACTGCCAGAACTGTGGGCTCCAGGGGACACAGCCTGGGGCTGCAACTTGGGGATCAGAAAGACCTGCAAACTCTAAGCTGCTGAATCTGCTCCAGCAAAACTGATGCCATGTGTACCACACCCCACCCCCACTGAACTCAGTTCTGAACTGGAGTCTCACGGAAGTGAATGTGATTAGTGCAATCTGAACTACATCAGTAACCCTAGATGTACGGAAGATAGGTAGTAATTTTTACTTTCCAATTCATGTAGTAAAAGAAGGAATACCAGAAGGAAGTTGAAACAGATGCTGAGTTGGGGCACCTGGGTGGCTCAGTCCATTAAGTGTCTGACTTCGGCTCAGGTCGTGGTCTGGGGGTCCTGGGATCAGGCCCCACACCAGGTTCCCTGCTCAGTGGGGAGTCTACTTGTCCCTCTTCCTAGCCTTCTGCCCCTCCCCCCACTTGTGCTTGCTCACGCTCTCTCTCTTTCTCAAATAAATAGGAGAAAAATCTTAAAAAAAAAGAAAAAAGAAAAAAACATGCTGAGTTATCTTGCAACCATACTTAGGAAAAAGACAATAAATTACATAAATTCTATTGTTATACATTAGTTATAATGAATATTCCCAAGGACTATAGATAGAACAGAAACACAAAACTGTGAATGAGGCTTAATGGGCTCAAAGTCCAGGAGCAAACAAAGAAGGCCAGGAATTCAGCTTCTGTAGGTTAATGAGAATTAAAAGTGCCTCACTTATGGCATGCAATTGGAGCCAGCTCATTGCTTAAAACCAGGGAGTGGGCAGAACTCCAAAAATGAGACTGAGAAAAGCAGTTTATGTGAAGCTGTACAACAAAAAAGGCGGAGAGGCCAGGACCCAAGCCAGCCACTTGCTTGCTCAATGGCTGGATGTACATTATCACCACTATCATGAAGATCAGGAATCCTGAATTACCTGTGGAACCAAATGGAGGCAAAATTGCAAGGCAAAGTAGGGTAAGGTGAGATGGGTAATAACTCTCACTGGAGTTAAGCTCTCAAACCAAAATTCCAAAATACATAAAGAATATTAACACCACAACTGCTAACAAAAGCATCTGCTGAGAGATTAATCCACTCAAGACAAAATGGAAATAATAGATCCATCTGAAAATGACCTCAAACTAAATATGTTTAGGATCCTCAAAGGGATAAAGAAAGGAAAAACAGCCATAAAACTACAGACAATCAAAATGCAATCTCAGGGGCACCTGGGTGGCTCAATGGGTTAACTCCTAATTTTGACTCAAGTCATGATCTCAGGGTCATGAGATCCAGCCCTGGGTGGGGCTCCATGCTGAGCATGGAGCCTGCTTAAGATTCTCTCTCTCTCTCTCTCTCTCCCTCTGCCCCTCCTCCCCTAAGAAAAGTTCAATCTCATACCAATCAAGATAAATACAAATAAATCCACACTTGCACATGACATTGTGAAAATACAGAACATTAAGGTGCCATAAAGAAGTATTATCTACCTAAAAAAAAGACTGACCACAGACACTTCATTAGCAATAATAGATGCCTTGAAGATAATGGAGTTATATGCAAAATATTAAAAACAAGAGAACTATCAAGCTAGAATCCAATGCCCAGCTAAGCTATCCAAAAGAATGAGGGCGAAATAAAGACATTTTAAGCTTTACAATGACTCTGAGTTTTCCAGATATATCTGAAGAATTGATACGTCTTAGGAGGTACTTCAGAAAAGAAAGCCCAAAGAAGGAAGCAAGATACCCTGGTGGTCCCACAAATAGATAAAGTATAGTATCAAATGTACCTAAATATAGATTACAAAAAAATTACTAGTTTTTCATAGTTAAAAGAAAAGTCATAACATAAATGAAAACATTATGCTACATGAAAGAAGCCAGTAACAAAACCACATATTGTTTAATTCCATGTATATGAAGTGCTTAGAACAGGCAAATCTAAAGAGACAGAAAGTAAACTGGTGGTTGCATAGGACTGGGGAACGGGTAGGGGGTTGGGGGGTGTAGGCCCAACTAGAAATCCTGGGGACAGGATTGCCTTTAAGGGGAATAAAAGTGTTCTAAAATTAGATTGTGGCAATGGTTGCACAAGCCTGCGAATAAGCTAAAAAACACTGAATTGTACACTTTTAAAATATGTGAATTTTGTCTCAATGAGCACTTTTTAAAAGTGGAACTGGAAAGGAAGAAGATGTTCACTTACACTAAGATCCTTTTAAACTTTGATAGAAAATTTTGTAGTTACGTGTGAGTGTTAAAAATTGAGGACTAGGGGCGCCTGGGTAGCTCAGTTGGTTAAGCGACTGCCTTCGGCTCAGGTCATGATCCTGGAGTCCCGGGATCGAGTCCCGCATCGGGCTCCCTGCTTGGCAGGGAGTCTGCTTCTCCCTCTGACCTTCCTCCCTCTCATGCTCTGTCTCTCATTCTCTCTCTCTCAAATAAATAAATAAAATCTTTAAAAAAAAAAATTGAGGACTAACCATTACAAGAACAGAAACGCCATCTATGCTTCTAGAAATCAGTAGAGGAACACGAAAGATGATATTCACAATTTTATCAATCTAAATGACAAGAGTAATACAAAAGAAAGAAGAAAGAGAAAATATACAAATGGCAAAAATGAGTTCAAATCTCTCTCTACACACACACACACACACACACACCCTATTAAAAGACAATTTATCAAGACTAAGTTAACAAACCCAACTAGAGACACATTTAAAGCAAAATGATCCAGAAAATTTGACAATAGATAGTGAACAAATATATTTGGTAAAAATTAAACTAAGAAAAGCTGGTAAAGCAGTCTGAACAACAAAATAGAACTTAGAAGGTGAAACAAAATAGGAGCAAAAGATGACATTACGTGATAGTAAAAAGAACACTCTACACAGAAGATACAATGAACTTATACAATGACTATAGGCTCTCAAATGTATAGGAAGCAAAACAGATACAATTAACAAGGAGAAACAAAACTACAATTGTGAGATCGCAAAACTACAGGAGATTCTAACACTCTGATGTCAGAAACTGCTGATCAAGCAGACAAAAATTCCCTGAGGACATAGCAAATCTGAACACAATGGTAAGCTTGATCTTACACATACATAGACACACACACACACACACACTGAAAAAAAGCCCTGTACCAAATAGAAAAGAATACACATTGGTTTTAAGCACACATTAGACATTTATAAAAATTTACTATGTATTAGGTCTCAGAGGTAGCATCAACTAATTTCTGAGAATAAATCTCATTCCAATCATATTCTTTAAGCACAATGTCAACAATTAGAAATCAGAAATAAAAAGTAAATATAAAACAACCCTATGTTTAGAAAATTTTAAATTTACTCAAAAATAACTCATGGGATAAAATCAAAATAGAAATTATAAAATACTAGAACTGAACAATAACGAAAATTATATACCAAACCTTGTAAAAATGCAACTAAAGGGGTAAAGTGGGATCATCAAGAATAAAAGAATGATGTCCACTATCACCACTGCTAGTCAACACTGCTTTGGAGGTCCCAAAGAGTACAATGGTGTAAGAAAAAATATATATAAAATAAGGAAATATCAAAACATTATCATTATTTGCATGTTATCATTACTCTCATAAAAAATCCAAGAGAATCTAAAAACAATTAGAATACAGAGAATTCAGAAAAGTTGCTGAATGTAAGATCAACTTACAAATATCGACAGTATTCTTATATACCAGTAGTAACCAACTAGAAAATATAACTTTAAAAAAGAAACCATTTGCAATAGCAATAAACAATATAAGGTAATGAAATAAATCCAATAAATTATGTGTAAGATTCTGCCAGAGAAAAACATAAATTGTATTAAAAACTCAAAGAAGAACTAAATAAAGAGAAATATGGTCATAAATAGGAATACTAGATGGAATAATTGTACCAATTCTCCCCAAATTACTCCATACAAAAATCAACACAATTCTAGCAAATATCCTATAGGGAATTTTTGTGGACCTTAACAAGCTCATTCTAAAATTCACAAAGAAGAAGAAAGAGCCAAGAAAAGCCGCAATAATTTTGAAGAAAATGGTAAAATAATTAAAATAGTGTGATATTAGACCAGGAACAGACAGACAAACCAGTGGAACAGAATAGAGAACGCAGAGACGGTCAAGTGCATCTACAGAAAATTGGTATTAGACAATGGAGGCATTCCAAATCGAGGCAGGAAACAGACTAATAAAAGGTCCTGGGATAATTGGCTATGCACACAGCAAATCAGATCCCCACCACAGAGCCAAATAAAACTGATGGGGGAAAAAAAAAAAAACCCCTAAATGTGAAAAGCAAAACTAGAACTTTCCAAAAGAATTATAACATTGTGGTTCTTTTGACCTTCTTCCTGGATACAGTTTCTAGACTCCAAACAACAATCCTAGTTGTTCCTCAAGGGCACCCTGTACTTAGAAGAGAACTCTTTTCATAATTTGGAAGCTGCAGAATAGAGTGGGAGCATCACTTTCTTGGTGCTGTTATTGAACTTCTGGTAACACAGCCTACCTAAGACCACACTAGCTTTATTTCTTCACTACAAAATAGGACTGATGAACACTGCACTTACCATCTGTTAAATCCCAACATCGTTTTTTATACCTGCTACACTTCAGTGAAGTCGCTCACATTTGGGGCTCATTGTATAGGGTGTTTTTGTTTCCTCCATGTACAAAGCCTTATTCTTACATCTATTTAATACCATCATTAAACTAGGCCAGTTGTCTTTGTCTGTGGTGACCTTTTCAATATCCTCCTATGTCATCAAATGTATTCATTACCCCTTCCTACACTAGGTCATTCACAAAATCAATAAGCATGTCTTCTACAGAAGACTTTATCCAAGAATTGGAAAAAAAAAAAAAAAAAAAAAAAAAAAACGTTGACCAAGCAGTTCTAAACAGAGAACCCTAGAGGGCTAACAGAAAATTTCCTACATTGATTCATTAATACTAATCCACCTAACTGTATTAGCAATTGGTCCATACTCCCCCCTGCCCCCAGCCTTCAAAAATACTTCAAACAAAAATTTGACATGTGGTCAAATGTCTTCTGAGTTTTGGATAAGCTTTGCTTATTGCATTTCCATGATCAGTCAATCTATTAAACCTGCCAAGAAGTGAAGTAAGTCTGACATAATTTGGTTTTAGTGAACCCACAGTGGTACCATCAAATAACTTGGGCTTCTTCTCTTAGATGATCAGAATCATTTATTAATAATTTTAAAGTATATTAGAAATTAAATTACAAATGAGATGAAATTATGAGGACTCCATACACTCATAACATAATTATAATCTCTATGGGGGACATATAATTATGAAAAAAATATTTATCTCCATAATGTGTAGGCCAGAAAATTTCTTTAAAATCTATCATTCACAGAACAGGGCTGGTAACTGTAAGAAATGGACCCCCCCTTGGAGTAGGGGAAGAGTTTGGGGAGGATGATAAATGTAGAAGGATAACTTACAAGTGTTAATAAGAATTACTTTGTTTAAATTAGGAGAAGGAGTATAAGGGATACAAGTGGGCAAATTCTGTACTTCTTCCTATAAGGAGGGTAAACAATGTGTTCCAAATCCAGACAGAGTTAGAACTCAGCTCCAAGATAACTGGGGGTACCCCACCTGAGCACATGCAGTGCAACCCAAACACTGAAACTGGGGATTAGAAAATACTCTGCCATCCTCACACATCCAGCTTTGAAACTCTTCCTCATTTGATCCTCCTGTTCAATTCCCACATGAACACCTTGGAAATTTACTTCCATCTAACTTTCTTAATGTCCCACAGAGTGTTCACTCTGGGACTGAAAAATCAGCTGTCTATGAAGATACTGTATATACAGAGATGGACACCTGAGAATTTTCACTAACCACAAAGGACCATGAGCTAGAATAAATATTTTGCTACTTAAGGTACCTTTCCAAGTGTTCCATTATTAGAGAATAAGCGGGACATTATTAGAGATATTATTAGAAAATTATTAACTGCAAAAACCAATTCTGAAGAAAAAGAAACATTTCCCAACAAACTACACCATAAGGATCAGACTGCAATACTGGATGGTAGACAATATTATCTTTGCCTAAAGCTCTTTTTCTTTTTTTTTAATTTTATTTTATTATGTTATGTTAGTCACCATACATTACATCATTAGTTTTTGATGTAGTGTTCCATGATTCATTGTTTGCGTATAACACCCAGTGCTCCATTCAATATGTGCCCTCTTTAATACCCATCACCGGGCTAACCCATCCCCCTACCCCCCTCCCCTCTAGAACCCTCAGTTTGTTTCTCAGAGTCTCTCATGGTTTGTCTCCCCCTCCGATTTGAAGCTCTTTTTCTTGATCATAAATGAGAAATGGAAATACAGAACTAAAATCTAAAAAATATAGCCAGCTGCTATGTGTGACTATGAAAGTTCTCCAGAGTCTATTAGTGTCTAATACAGGAGGCATTCAATAATTGATTTTGTCTGCTTTTCTGTAGCCAGATCCTTTCCATCACCAGATAGGCAAAGACAACTGAATCATTAGATGTTATGATTACCATTAAATACCTATTAGAGATATCCACAGAATCTGAGAACTGAAAGATAATTTAGAAGCCACCTGATACAACCACCTAATCTTTACAGAGGAAAACACAGACCCAACGAGTTTAAGAGCCCAAAGTCTCAATGATTAGTTAGTAATGAAGTGCAACTAGAACCCAGGTCATGAGGCTCCACTTTCACAGGGATAATCTTGGTTTGCCAGAGTCTCACTCTCCTGGTAAGATATTATTTTTCATCCTGTTTAAACATTTTATTGACCATCATCAGACACCGCAATGACATTTCATGAAAGCCTTACAACTCTAGGAAGGTGCAGAATACATTGGGCTCCTATAAACACAATATTTTGGAACTGGAAAAGTCTTTAGAGACTGTCTCTCCCTATCTCTGTCTCTTACATATGAGCAAACAGAGGTTAGGGTGTTTGCACAAGCTCCCAATGTGAAGAGCAAAGTCAAAATTAAGAACTGTATGTCCTGATTCCCTGCCCAGTGTTCTACACATTTCATTACAAGGCTTCTCTTTTCTTTTTCCCTAAAAAAAAAAAAAAAAAAAATGCTTCTGATTAAGAACAAGAATTTTTTAAGGTGAGGCTATCTATAGAGAGCAGGTGCAGGCACAGCTCAGAAATACTGCTGGTTGGGCTCCAGACCACCACAATAAAGGGAGGCAAATGAATTTTTTGGTTTCCCGGTGCCTTTAAAAGTTATGTTTACACTACACTGTAGCCTAATGATGTGCAATAATGTTATGTCTAAAAAAATGTGCATACTTCGATTAAAAAATACTTCATTGTTAAAAAAATGCTAAGCATCATCTGAACATTGAGTCGCGGATCACCGTAATAAATGTAATCATGAAAAACTTAGAAATATTGCAAGAATTACCAAAATGTGATGCAGAGACACAAAGTGAGCAAGTGCTGTTGGGAAAATGGTGCTGATAGACTTGTTTGATGTGAAGTCACAATAAACCTTTGATTTGTTTAAAAAAAAAAAAACCCACCAAAAAAACAGTATCTCTGAAGCACAATAAGGCAAAGCACAGTAAAACAAGGTATGCCTGTATTATTTTTATCAACATTTCTTCTTTTTTTCCCCCAAATAAAACTCCTCTAGAAAAGGAACTTGTAATAAATAAGGCCCACTTGGCCTTTGACTCTATCAGTTTATGGGCTGACTGCTCCCTGGCTATCTTTAATCCACTAGACATGGACACTGGTTAGGGCCAAGACACAGGACAGAGAAAAGCCTGGCAATGACTCAGTGAGCATAGCAAGGAGTGTGCTTAGGAGTGTTTACCCACTTGACTCACTGGACTTCATGTGATGCAACACTTTAAGCTATAAGGTGTCTTTGTGGGTTCAGGTATTCTAAAGGATCCTAGACTGTAACAACTTCTCTTTACAGAAACATCCTGAGCTAAATGGTTTCTGGGGACTAGCATGAAAACCTAACCACCATTTCTTGCTTATCTATTTCAAACACATCTTCTTATAAGTAACAGACATTTGAATGCTTGTACAATTCACAAATATACCATTGTTATATTTAAGACATTCTATTCATTTTCTCCAAACAAAATCCTTTAGAAGGGAGAATTTGCAATAGAGTGAGTCAAATCTGTGACATCCAAACCTTCTAAACTAGGAGAAGACTGAGGAAGCCTGTGCTGGTTCCCTTACTGTGGCAGGCTGCAAAGAAACCTAGTTTTTAGTGCAGCATTGGTATGGGAGGCAGGAGAAGAAAGACTTCTAGCTAAAATCTCGCCAGAATCACACCATCACAGACTTATTATTGAATTTGTCCTGATAAATTGTTCTGGAGGTGGAAAGCTCTTACTCTTCTCAGTTTACTAAGATTTAAAATTAAAATTTCTGGAGAGGAATCCCAGGATAGAGAAACTGCTGGAGTCCACTTCCCCATTTCTGCTGCTTCACTACTGATTCTGTGTGACAGACTTACCTATAAAGACTTCCTGAAAACATCTGTCCTGAGGCCCTAATGCTCCAGGCCATCAGAGAGCTGGCAGATAGCAAAGCTGTACAGAACTGAATGCACCTGCTACTCACCGTGGGCCAAAGTGGGAATGGGAAACGATCATCTGTTATGACACCATCAACTTAGTGTGGCATTAACACTTAACTCTCTGAAGCCCAGCATCTCTTCAAAATCACTGTTCCAGAATAGAGAGCCCAGAAATGGACCCTCAACTCTATGGTCAACTAATCTTTGACAAAGCAGGAAAGAATGTCCAATGGAAAAAAGACAGTCTCTTCAACAAATGGTGTTGGGAAAATTGGACAGCCACATGCAGAAGAATAAAACTGGACCATTTCCTCACACCACACACAAAAATAGATTCAAAATGGTTGAAAGACCTAAATGTGAGACAGGCGTCCATCAAAATCCTAAAGGAGAACATAGGCAGCAACCTCTTTGACCTCAGTCGCAGCAACTTCTTCCTAGAAACATCGCCAAAGGCAAGGGAAGCAAGGGCAAAAATGAACTATTGGGACTTCATTGAGATAAAAAGCTTTTGCACAGCAAAGAAAACACTCAACAAAACCAAAGACAACCGACAGAATGGGAGAAGATATTTGCAAATGACATATCAGATAATGGGCTAGTATCCAAAATCTATAAAGAACTTCTTAAACTCAACACCCAAAGAACAAATGATTCAATCAAGAAATGGGCAGAAGACATGAACAGACATTTCTGCAAAGACATCCAAATGGTCAACAGACACATGAAAAAGTGCTCAACATCGCTCGGCATCAGGGAAATCCAAATCAAAACCTCAATGAGGTATCACCTCACACCAGTCAGAATGGCTAAAATTAACAAGTCAGGAAACGACAGATGTTGGCGGAGATGCGGAGAAAGGGGAACCCTCCTACACTGTTGGTGGGAATGCAAGCTGGTGCAGCCACTCTGAAAAACAGTATGGAGGTTCCTCAAAAAGTTGAAAATAGAGCTGCCCTACAATCCAGCAATTGCACTACTGGGGATTTATCCCCAAGATACAAATGTAGTGATCCTAAGGGGGTACGTGCACCCCGATGTTTAGAGCAGCAATGTCCACAATAGCCAAACTGTGGAAAGAGCCAAGACGTCCATCGACAGATGAATAGATAAAGAAGATGTGGTATATATATGCAATGGAATATTATGCAGCCATCAAAAGGAATGAAATCTTGCCATTTGCAACGATGTGGATGGAACTGGAGGGTATTATGCTGAGCGAAATAAGTCAATCAGAGAAAGACATGTATCATATGATCTCACTGATATGAGGAATTCTTAATCTCAGGAAACAAACTGAGGGTTGCTGGACTGGTGTGGGGTGGGAGGGTGGGGTGGCTGGGTGATAGACATTGGGGAGGGTATGTGCTATGGTGAGTGCTGTGAATTGTGTAAGACTGTTGAATCACAGACCTGTACCTCTGAAACAAATAATACATTATATGTTAAAAAAAAAAAAAAAAGATAGTAGGAAGGGAGAAATGAAGGGGGGAAATTGGAGGGGGAGACAAACCATGAGAGACAATGGACTCTGAGAAACAAACTGAGGGTTGTAGAGGGAGGGAGGTGGGGAGATGGGTTAGCCTGGTGATGGGTATTAAAGAGGGCACGTACTGCATGGAGCACTGGGTGTTATACACAAACAATGAATCACGGAACACTACATCAAAAATTAATGATGTAATCTATGGTGATTAACATAACATAATAAAATACAAATAAATAAATAAACACTAAAAAATAAAAATAAAAAAATAATATCACTGTTCCAGGTAATGTATCACTTTTCAGTATTGTATTTGCTTGAGCAAGTGTTTCATGAATGCAGTGTTCTTATATCAAACTACCAGGGATTAATTGCTGGTGTTAGTAAGAGATTTTAGAGGTTTTGGTTCTTAGGATAAGGTTTGGCAGGAAAAGGTAAACAGAAACTTAGATGAAATATAAAGACAGAAAATTTGGCGTAAAATCTGTTTCAGTATAACACTTATCTGAACAGGACTCCAACTCTAAGAAACCCAGCCCTAGAAGTTGTTATTGAGAGTCTGGAATTTGTTAGCATATTACTTTTGGTTACAATTCTGATTGCACACTAGAAGTCCAATTACGTTTAATAAGCAGCAGGGACACATGGTTACCAAGGATAATTCTGCCAAACTGAATGAGAAAGTTCAAGATTTAACACATGTAATTTAGTGAGCATATTTGGGCGCTAATAAAATATAATCAGCCCCTTGTCTTTCATTTTAATCATCTTTATTAGAAGAAAAAAATACATCATACTAAAGGAGTTTACCATATGGAAACAGCAACTTAAACTGTAATGCTGTATTACTATGTAGAAAATTAATGCATTATGATTTTGCAAAGTGGGAATCGAATTGAACTTTCACTTTGATGTGAACTTAAGTTGAATTTTGTCTTTTAACATGACTTACAAACAGGTGTTAAGAATAGACCAACCAGTACAGTACACAAGTTTTTCATTTTCCCTGTTACTTCCTTATCTACTTGTTTGGTCACTAAGAGAACCAAAGCTTTTTCTTTGGGATTAATTTGGGTTTCAATCCTACTCACCAGTGTAAAAGAATATTTATGATTTATAAGCAGAGCACATTTATAAGATGCTTCTTAATGAAAATTGCTTGACATATACTGCTAATTAAGTTTTAGTGAACTATTTTCATTGCAAAACCGGCAACACTTTATGGATAAAGCCTTTATTGCAACCACTAGATAATGTCTTTTCTATTTGGCCTAATTCATGCTCTGATGCACTATACAAAGTGCCTTTACAAAACAAATTCTATATAGTTATCACATCTTAAAAGATGAAGAGTCCTGAATCCTTTACAGAAAAATTCTGGAAATCACACAGCTTTCTCCTAATTGTCTTAAAAGGCTGTTTCTTAGATCTTCTGGACTCATAAAATCCTCATTTGCCCTCTATGCCTTTCCAAGAAGATATTAACACACAGTACTGACCACAGTTCCTTCAACGATGAAATGCAAATTGAAAAATCTTCTGTGAAATGAGAATCCAATAGTTATCACTCACTGATTCCTGGCTCACGCCTTTCTTCTTATATCACACTGAAGAGCATGACCACTTAGAAATCTTTCTCAAAATGTGCTCCTTGGAACACTGGTATTCCACAAAAATGCATATTCAACATAAAACATGTTAGCAATACTCACTTTAAAAATTTTAATTATATGTCTAAGAAACACACTAAACACCTTTACAGTTATTGCTGTATGCAAATCTTTAAGAAATAATTCACAACCCCAAGAGAAATAAAAACATATTTTGACACACAAAAACTTGCACACAAATGTTCATAGCAGCATTATTCATAATAGCCAAAAGGTGGAAACAACCAAAATGTCCATCAACTGATAAATGTGTAAATAAAATGTGGTATGTCCATACAATGGAATATTATTCAGCAATAAAAAAAGATGAAGTACTGGTCCATGCTGAAATATGGGTGAACCTTGAAAATGTTACATTAATTGAAAGAAAGATCTCATATTGTATGATTCCATTTATACGAAATGTCCAGAATAGGCAGATCTGTAGAAATAGAAGTAGATTACTGGTTGCCAGGGGCTTGAGGTGGGTAGGGTGCTGAGAAGGAGGGGGTGTGTGGTGACAGCTAAAGAGTACAAGGTTTACTTTTGGGCACAAAGAAAACCTTCTAAAATTGATGTGGTGATGGATGTACAAATCTGAATATACTAAAAGCCACTTAATTAGGGGCACCTGAGTGGCTCAGTTGGTTGAGCATCCAACTCTTGATTTCAGTTCAGGTCATAATCTTAGGGTCATGGGATCAAGCCCCACGTAGGGCTCTACATTCAGCACAGAATGTTTGAGATTCTCTCTCCCTCTCCTTCTGTCCGTCCCCCCACTTGTTCGTTCTTGCTCTCTCAAATAAATAAATCTCTAAATAAATGCTACTTAATTGTACACTTTAAATGTATGTATTGTATAGTATATGAATTATCTCAATAAAGCTATCTTTAAAAAGAAAAATAGGTACTAGAACAGATACTTCACTTTTTAAAAATCAAAAAAACAATCAATAAATATAGGAAAAGATGCTCAATTTTATTAGGCATCAGCCTTTGGTTTTTAACACCAAAACAAGATACCATCACACACTACCAGAGTGACTTAAATTAAAAAGATGGATAACAACACATGTTGGTGATGATGTGGTATAGTGTATATACAGTACTGAGAAGAACTGAAGTTGTACAGGAGCTTTAGAAAGCCATTTGGTAGTAGCTATTCAAGTTGAATATAAATATATTGTAGGACCTGGCAATTCCACTACTAGATATATTACAGATATCAGATAGGTATCTATATATAGACACACACATACATATATCTCATATAGGCACACCAAAAAATATGTGTAAGAATATCCACAGCAGCATCATTTGTAATAGCCCTAAACTGAGAAAATCCCAAAGTCCATAAAAAACAAAATGGATTTGGAATTATGGTATATTTACACAGTGGAATACTACATGGTAATAGAGATGAACTACTGATACAACAACATGGATAAATCGGGGTAATACTATGCTGAGGGGAAAAATTTGACACAGAAGAATACATATTTAAATAAGGCAAAAGTAATCTATGTCATTACAAATTAGGATAGTAATTACCTTTGGGTAGAAAAAAAGGTAGTGACTGGGGAGAGAGGTGAGTCATGAGGGAGCTTCTGGGGGTGCTGGTAGTATTTTATTTCTTGATCCAGATGCTACTTACATGATGTGTTTATTTTGTGATAACTTATCTAGCTGCATACTTACTATATATGACTTTTTTTTTTTTAAGATTTTATTTATTTATTTGAGAGACAGAGAGAGAATGAGAGACAGAGAGCATGAGAGGGAGGAGGGACAGAGGGAGAAGCAGACTCCCTGCCAAGCAGGGAGCCCAATGCAGGACTCGATCCCGGGACTCCAGGATCATGACCTGAGCCGAAGGCAGTCGCTTAACCAACTGAGCCACCCAGGCGCCCCATATGACTTTTGATATATATATTTAGTACTTTAGTTTAAAAGTTTATTTTTAAAGAATGAAAAAATAGGGGCCCCTGGGTGGCTCAGTTGGTTAAGCAACTGCCTTCGGCTCAGGTCATGATCCCAGGGATCGAGGCCTGCATTCGGCTCCCTGCTCGGCGGGAAGCCTACTTCTCTCTCTCCCGCTCCCCCTGCTTGTGTTCCCTCTCTTG
This sequence comes from Mirounga leonina, assembly GCF_011800145.1. Taxonomy (NCBI): domain Eukaryota; kingdom Metazoa; phylum Chordata; class Mammalia; order Carnivora; family Phocidae; genus Mirounga; species Mirounga leonina. The sequence goes on from NW_023270839.1 coordinate 20,794,715, forward strand.
CTGTCTTTCTCTCTGTGTCCATTAAATAAATAAATGAAATCTTTAAAAAAAAAAAAAAAAAGAGAGAGAAAATAAAAAGAAATGTGCACAATAGCAGAGTACCTGACAATGTCAAGAAAATTTGATCTGTCATTTACCCAGAGTACTCACCCACAAACAGTTACACAGAACATGCATTGTCAATTCAATACCTGCTGGTCTGTTATGAATACTGTCATTTTATTTCAACATATTTGTGTTTTTTTATTATATGAAATATAGTTGTAGTGAAACTATGTGGTGAACTATGGCTAGTTCACAATCTATGCATGACCCAAACAAGCAAAAAACCAGACTCCTTCAATGTGAAAATAATAATCATAGCACTTGGTTTCTAAAAAATCGGAGGGTGAGCTGTGGAACATGAAACATTTCATAAGTTTCAGAGCTGTCTACTTCAAAAGCAGATTTTTGCAAACCCGCAGTACGTGTTCTTCCTTTTGTTTCAAAAAGCCTTTCTGAAATGGGCTTATGCTGCAACAAAATAAATGAACAGATTTGATGCTACATCTGCTATGAGAATGGGACTGAGCAACAAGATTCCTAATAGTAAACAGTGGATATGTACAAAATACAGAAACATTGTTTTCATTTTTAACGCTGTTTCTCTGCTGTATTTGAAAACCAAAAATATCTGTATTTAAAACATTTTTACTTTGCAATTTTTTATTCTTTTTGTTAAGTTTTTTACCTGTGGATTAAGACCCTTTTTTTTAAAAAAAAAAAAAAAGCAAAATATTCAAATTTTGATCATTTCTTGCATTAACTTCTCTATACAGCTATTTTACTGCATTTTAATCCATGAACTAATTATACATCTCATGTATTTCATTTTTTACACTTTAAAATGTTCCATGGTCAATACATTTGGGAAACTATGACCTAGAATTATCTTTTCAATTTCAAAATATCCCTAAATTTGAATCCATGATCACTAACTTCTATGATCTCACAAGGTTAAAAATTGTTTATTCATTGATCTAATCTCTTTATTTTTTTAGTAACCATTCACTAGATGCAATAAGGAGTACAATGAAATATGCAGGAAGTTCTCCAGAGAAAAGGAGGGAAGAAAAAGTCGGTAGCTATGATACAGCATAGATTCATAAAGGGCGAACCACTGAAGCAAAGATCAAAGCTTTAAGCATACTGAAAAAGATTAATGTTTAGTCTCAATGGCTATAAGCCAGTCAACTACATACCCATTTGCAAAATAAGGGAAGTATTTATAAAATTTTTTTTAACTGTAAATAGGGGTCAAAGATTATGCTTTAAAAAGTTCAGGATTTTGTAGTAGCTTTTAGCATTCTCAAACTTCTCTTAAAACATGTGAGTCTAAGGTTTGAGGTTTACATATTTGACTTATCTATGTGTTTCCAGTAACACATAATGTATGAAAATTGAGGAATACCTCAACTTTTGTCTGACCCAGGTAGGCTGCTGCTTCAGGAGCTAAATCCCACCTCTTCCCTGCCATTTGGAAGTATGAAAATGGGATCAGATATACAACTTGACTTATATCCACTATATGTTTGGCACCATCATACACAACGGGAATACATCTTTTTTTTTTTTTTAAGATTTTATTTATTTATTTGAGACAGAGAATGAGAGAGAGAGAGCACATGAGAGGGGGGAGGGTCAGAGGCAGAAGCAGGCTCCCTGCCGAGCAGGGAGCCCGATGCAGGACTCGATCCAGGGACTCCAGGATCATGACCTGAGCCGAAGGCAGTCGCTCAACCAACTGAGCCACCCAGGCGCCCGGGAATACATCTTTTAAACTGACCATTTGAGATACACAAGACACGTAGAGGCAATGCTTGCCTCTAAGAGGACAAGCTGGGAGACTGGAGGTCGGGGATGGGATAGATCAGCTTTTCATTCTGTACCTTTTTGTCCTGCTGTTAAAAATTGGAAGTCAACCTTCTCAAAAAATGTCATTATGATTACATCTTCTACATCATGTTAAACACACACAACAACTTTTGCCTGCACTAATTCTTTTCATGGAGAGCTGAAATCCAAATCCCCTCAGAGGTTTCATTCCTATGTCTTTAGACCACACCTGCTTTCTTCTTCAGAAGCCTACAACCCAGACCTCTTAAAAAGTGTAGTTCACGTCAACAGACACTCACTTAAAGGATCCAAAGTACACCTCAAAAATTGTCCCCACCAGCCGAACATTCAGGGATCCCGAAGCATCAATATAGGACATGTTCTATATTTGTGATCTACAAGTTCCCCTCATATTAAGGGCTAAAGCTTCAGAATTACTCTTTAAATAACTGGATTATTTTTATTATATGAAAGGCCTAATAGTTGTCTAAATTATTAGTAGCACCATACTACCCTGCAAGCAGCGGTGCTTACATGCTTTCTTGAAAAGCATTTTCCCCTAATTTATACATACTTTGAGATAAATCAATCAACAAAACTACAATTATCTGTTTTGATCAGAAAACACAGAACACCCTTAAAGTAAATACTTTTGCTAAGCATGCTAGGGGAAAAAAATGTTGACTGTTCTTTTTTCAAGTTGCTACTTAGATGTTAAATGACATATTTGGGGAGCAAAAGACATTCAGTTACATCAGTGCACAATGTGACCCTAAATTACCAGTAGATGATTCAAAGGCTAAAATTTTAGAGGCAGGCATCTCCAAACAACAATTCAGTTGTTCTAGCAGTATTTAGTTAAAGATTAAAAAAGAAGAAGAAGAAAAAAGAATCTAAGTAACAGGATGACTTTAAAAGTCCTAAGCATGTATATCACACTCCAAGCTACTACTTTTTCAAGGTGTTGAAACAGAAATTTCTAAATGTGTTATATGAAAAACTACTGCTAAGTCATTTATATCATAAATTGTAAATCCAAAATACCACTAGCTCCACAATATGCAAATGTACAGTCTAATTTCACTTTAAATTACTCTCACTTCTTTACTAGACTCCAAACAGGAAAGAAAATGAAAGAGTATAATCCAGGAGTTGAAAGAAAAAGAAAATGCAGGAACTTCAATCAGATCTGCATGACTCATGTTGTGTCAATTGCAAATTTCTGATTTCAAGCCTTTAAAAAAAGAAACTTCAAGTACCCTTCAAATTATGTTCAAGTCATATGCCTGATTAGACAATTGAATCACTTTACTGGACTACATTTTTTCCCCCTTGATTCAGATCTCTTCTCTTGCTGCCACAAATATGTTTGTTCAGTGTAAATGGAGTGATGAAGATTGACCTTTCTAGTTGAGCAGCTGGCTGAACAGGATTTTAAATGGTATGCTCAGGATTTTAGTTCACTCAATTTAAGGCAAAAGGAAGTGAAATAAGAGTTTATGGAAGATAGATCTACATACCAGCTTTTATTCTAGGAATTTTATTTTTTTAATTTAATTTTATTATGTTATGTTAATCACCATACATTACATCATTAGTTTTTTTGTGTTTTTTTTTTTAATTTATTTTGAGAGAGAGAGAATGAGAGACAGAGAGCACGAGAGGGAAGAGGGTCAGAGGGAGAAGCAGACTCCCTGCCGAGCAGGGAGCCCGATGCGGGACTCGATCCCGGGACTCCAGGATCATGACCTGAGCCGAAGGCAGTCGCTTAACCAACTGAGCCACCCAGGCGCCCACATCATTAGTTTTTGATGTAGTGATCCATGATTCACTGTTTGCATATAACACCCAGTGCTCCATGCAGAACGTGCCCTCTTTAATACCCATCACCAGGCTAACCCATCCCCCCACCCCGTCCCCTCTAGAACTCTCAGTTTGTTTCTCAGAGTCCATAGTCTCTCATGGTTCGTCTCCCCCTCCGATTTCCCCCCCCCTTCGTTTTTATTCTAGGAATTTTAAAGCCTCTGTCCCACCCCCTTTGACAAATTCAGCATCCCACATAAGGGTGAGGTGTAACCACAAGTGAAACATTAAACCACTACTGTGTGAAGTTAGGGGGTCCAAAATAGATTTAGTAGCAGCTCTGTCTTTTAAGAATTATTCCCATCTATTTTCCTGTTCTCAGGGAAAAAAATTTTTAACAGAAGGGAAAAAAAGAAATTGCTGTGCCCTTAAAGCCAGCCGTGTCTAGTACCTTGATTTATTCCAATGTCTTTTCACTGATTTTCCATTCAATAGCACTGAAATAATACTTTCATTTCTTACTTTCATAACCTGACACAACAGTCTTGAAAACTCACTATTCTGGAAGGACGAGGAGCTTATACATATAATCCAGATGAGAAATGCAATACTTTCTCATACTTTCAGTATTTTGCCAAATTTTTACTCTTCCTAATCTTTGTCCACCTCACCCAGTTACTGTACACTCCTAACTCAGCCCATCACTCGCTTGAGTCATAAGTATAGGCAACTATGAGCAACTGCCTGAGAAATTACATACTCAAAGCAGTCTTCAAAAACAAAATTCCATGAATATCTAATAGAAAGGGGAAAGAACCTATATTTATGAAATTTCTTTTAGACCTGCTACCTGATTTTCAGTCAATGCTAGCACATGAGCAAGTGCTAATTTGCGTAGCTGATAGGAAGCTGAGTCCAATCACTTACTCACAGCAGGACAGTGCTAGAAGCGAAGGATGCAGAGACAAAAGACTCAGTCAGATCCTTCATACAAAGACTTCAAAGTCTAGTGGGAGAGAGCCACATAAACCTACAATCATTAACATCGTAGATGTGTCACGATAGGAGTGATGTCCAGGCTGGCATGGGAAGACCAAAAACAAAAACAAAAACAAAAACAAGCACTTAAGTCTAAAAGAATTGGGGAAAGTTCTGCAGACTCTAATGCCAAGATAGCATTAGAATCAAGTCTGGAGAGATCCTTAGGAGGAACAGGGGTGGGAGTATGGGGGCGGGGCATTCCATTCAGACGGAAACAGCATGTAAAAAGACACAGATGTTTCATTTGAGATGATGGAAAGGTTCTGAAAATAGAGAGTGGCGATGGTTACACAACATTATGAATGTGCTTAATGCCACTGAATTGTACACTTTACTTTGGCTTTTTTTTTTTTTTTTTTTTTGAGAGTGAGCAAGCAAGTTGCAGGGAGGGGGCAGAGGAAGAAGGAGAGAGAGAATCCCAAGCAGGCTCCACGCCCAGCACAGGGCCCCACGCAGGGCTCGATCTCACGACCCTGAGATCCTGACCTGAGCCAAAATCAAAAGTGGGATCCCCAACCGACCGAGCCACCCAGACGTCCCTGAATTGTACACTTAAAGTGGTCAATTTTATGTAATGTATATTTTGCCACAAGAAAAAAAAAAAAGACACAGATGTGTGGCAGAGTAGAAGCACCAAATAAGATATCTGTAAGGAAGACTAAATGTCAGGAGAAAGAATGGAAATATACCACAGCTAGACCATAAAAGGCTATGTATTCCTTGCTTACAGAGTATGGAAGCTAATCGGAGGGAAAGAAGGACTGGAAGCTTCAGGAAGGACTAGGAGCTTATACATATAATCCAGATGAGAAATTCAAGTCTGAATTCTGAGAGGTGGGGGCGGGGGTGGGGGGAGACAAAAAGAATGAATAGATCTCCAAGATAGCAAGACAGAAGAATAAAGAGGACTTGGAGGCTAAATGTGAAGGACCAGGAGGTGTCTGAAATGCCTCTCAGGTTTCTGGCCTGAGCAATGAGGCAGAGGATGGTGCTATCCCCCTAGAGTGAAATCAGAGGAAGCATTAGGTTGGATTGGGGAACATGGCAAATTTTTTAACCAGACACATTTGAACCCTTGTTTTTTGTGTGTGTGTTTTTTTTAAAGATTTTATTTATTTATTTGACAGAGAGAGACACAGCGAGAGAGGGAACACAAGCAGGGGGAGTGGGAGAGGGAGAAGCAGGCTCCCCGCTGAGCAGGGAGCCCGATGCGGGACTCGATCCCGGGACTCCAGGATCATGACCTGAGCCGAAGGCAGTCGCTTAACCCACTGAGCCACCCAGGCGCCCTGAACCCTTGTAAATAAAGGATGAAGCCCAGCAGTTAGAGGAAGTGCAGGATTTCTTCAGTCATTCTGTGGACTTTGTGCTTGCATCAGGCCCAGGCAGTGAAGGATGGCCCAGAGCTGAGGAGGAAGCCACTTTGCCCTCACCTCTAAACAGAGCCCAGAATCTCTCTGTCAACCCAAAATTAAGGACTTTGATGGACTCAAGAGGCAGCTTCTCTGGCAAGACCCTGAGGTTGTCTACAGTACCTTCAGTGAGGTTCATCAAGGAGAGCATCTCTCAACAAAGGTGAGCGAAAGATGAATAACATGGCCGGCACTTCATGGTGGCCAATGTCGGCACTTAGGTCCCTCAGAAGTAACTGGGGGAGTTTCATAAGACGGACCAAGATCTGACAGGTTGGAGGGGGAAGGGCAGTATGAATTATCATCATTTGGAGAATATAAATAGGACCTATTTTATTCTCCTGGGCTACTGAGGCCTGGAGGTTACCAGTTAAACATTAACAAAAAGTAAAATCCTATTATTCACTGACCATTCTGTAGACTGCTCTTCGACATTTAACAACATGGTGAGCATCTTTCTAGGTCACAACATTCTTCTATAACTTCATGTTTAAAGATTTTTTTTTGCCAAAAACCAAAAACAACAACAAAAAGAACAACAAAAAATAAAGTGGAATAGTATCTGATTATATACCATAATTCATTCTACAAATCCCCTATTGTTGGACATTTTGGTTTGAGTGGAGCTTTTCAAGCTAAATTTTTGTCACCAGTTAATCACATTTTTATGATACCTAAGAATATATTTAAGCATTTTATTTGAAGATTCCTTGTCCATAAAATTCCCTTCATATTTTTGTTTTACTTTGTTTTTTAAATACCTATAAAACCAGCTAAAAGAACGCATAGCAACTTCCTGGCCCTTTTTTTTTTTTTTATGAAGAAAGTAAATGGTTGTTGGGGGTGCATAAATTTTATCAAGCCACTGGTGTACCATATTATACAACGGAAGGGGCAGGTAAGTCACTAAATGACACCCTGGTTGCACAAAGAATGAATGCATCTTCAGTAAGTGAACCATGTGCTCTCTGTCAGCAGGATCAAGTGTATTGTTTTATATCTCCTTTCCCATCCCATGGATGCTTATTTGTCCCTCTCCAAGTTAGCGATAAAGGCAGGCAAAGAAGCCTCTGCCTTTGCTCATGCTATTCCTTCTACCTGTAATGTCCCTCAGCAACTCCAATTTCTGTGGCCCAACCAGTTCCTTCTTCCAGAAAGCTTCCCCCCCACCACGCTCATCCTGCGCTAAGTGTTCCCCAAGTGTCCTGCCCATATCTATGAATACTTAACACAGTTTATTATGGTGATTTGATATTCACCCACCAAATCATAAGTCTCTTTACATTGGGACCTTGGCTTTCACTCTAACACCTCCAGGGCCTAACACATTGCTTCTTTAAATGATTACTAAAAAGAATGCTGTGATTTAAAAAGTGCCACAAAGTCTCATCTATCAATACACTTATCCACCAGTAACGTTTTCTATTGAGAGTAATCGAGCAACGTGCCTAACTATGAAAGTTAAGTATAGTTTCCTAATAAAACACAACAATAATCTGACAGTGCATAATCATTGTTGTGATGCATAGTAATTTAAACAATAAGTGATTGTATAAATTACTACCATTGGTAATTACCAAGAATGCAGTGGGATGACATTCAGTGACCAACTTCTCTCCCTCCATCAGAGAGAGTACTGACCTCATCTGCTTCTATCTAAATGTCCTAAACCCCAAAACTGTCCCCTACTCTAGCAGGCCTTCCCCTCCTTCTCCACACTTTCCACTAAAATGAGTATTTCCTTAGGAAATGGGGTTCAGCTGAGAGACTTCTTTCTCTGCCTTTGTAGTGAGCTATTGCCATTATGAGCCTTATATTCAGTCAGTCCTTCCTGGGATTTTAAGGTAGAAACACTTCCTTAAAGGGTCGTAAAAACCTCAGACTCCCCTTTCTTTCCATACACGAGGTGTCTTTTTTTTTTTTTAAGATTTTATTTGTCAGAGAGAGAGAGTGCACACAAGCAGGGAGAGTGGCAGGCAGAGGGAGAAGCAGGCTCCCCGCTGAGCAGACAGCCTGATGCAGGGCTTCTCAGGACCCTGGGATCATGACCTAATACAAAGGCAGACGCTTAACCGACTGAGCCACCCAGGTGCCCCTGGGTGTCTTTTTTTTAAATAGGTGTAATAGGCTGGATGGTATGAATGTCCTGCCTCAAAATCCCTCCCTTAGATTACTAGGCATTCCATCATTTACAGATTGATTTGGGCTAACAAATAAACACATACCTCTCCCATCACCAAAAAAAAGCAAATAAACTAAGCAACACAGGTTTACTGGTCATGTGGGTAGTACAAAGGAAGCTGATACTTAATCATACCAAACAGTTTTGAGGGAAAGTGAGGAAGGGAAGGCCCAAGTGGAACTGCTACAATGGGGTAGCAAGAAAGCTCTCACGATGAGGGGACATGGGATGTCAACAGGAAGAGGAAAAAACTGGGTGAAGCCCCAAGATAAACTTCAACTTTCCATCTACAGCTGCCCAAGTATCCTTCTTTTCTTTCCTTCCTCTTTGAAAACCAACTTCTATCCCCAACACCTGCCATGTGAGGAGCTCATTAAACTTTTCTTAGTCTTAAATGTTACATACTCCTTTTCACAATACTTTGAGCTATATACAGTCTTCTCATCTTGCAAATAGGGATAAGACCACCGGCTCATAGGTACAAGAGAAGTAGAGGATCGCCTAGGAGCACATCAGTAATAACTCATTAGTCTAAGACTAATACATGCTCAACATGAGTGAACTTTGGAAACACAAAGAAGTCATTCACAGAAGGCTACATGCAATATGGTTCCTTCTATAGGAAATGTCCAAAATAGGCTAACTTATAGGCACAGAAAGCAGATTAGTGGTTGCCACGGGCTAGTGGTAGGAGGAAGTGAGTGTCGTCTGCTAACGGTAGAGGGTTTCTTCTGGGAGTGGTGAAAATGGTCTAAAGGGCACCTAGGTGGCTCAGTCAGTTGAGTGTCTGCCTTTGGCTCAGGTCATGAACCCAGGGTCCTGGGATTGAGCCCCACGTGGGGGGGGGGTCCCTGCTCAGCGGGGAGCCTGCTTCTCCCTCTGCCTGCTGCTCCCCCTGCTTGTGCTCTCTTTCATTCTCTCTCGCTCTCTCTCTCAAATAAAATCTCTAAAAATAGAAAGTGGTAATAGAACTTTGTGAATACTCTAAAAGCCAGCCAACTGTACTCCTTAGAAGGGTGAATTGTATATTAGTAAGTAATCTCAATGAAGACCAGTTCATAAATTATCTCAATTTAGTAAAAGGTCAGTAAATTATCTCAATAAAGCTGTTATTTTTAAAAGGCAAATGCTGGTAAAGAAAGTACTGCTGATGTACCTGGGACATTTCAGAAACATTTAGAAAATCAGTATTAAGTTAACATCTCAGAAACTACATAATTCATCTATCCATATACAAAAAAAACCATGAATAAGGTACAAAGCACAAACTCAACTAACATCATGAAAGTAACAACAAATACATCACTTAGAAAAGAAACAAGATTGACAAGAATTTTTTTTTAAAAGATTTTATTTATTTATTTGAGAGAGAGAGAATGAGAGAGCACATGAGAGGGGTTAGGGTCAGAGGGAGAAGCAGACTCTCTGCTGAGCAGGGAGCCTGATGTGGGACTCGATCCCGGGACTCCAGGATCATGACCTGAGCCAAAGGCAGTCGCTTAACCAACTGAGCCACCCAGGCGCCCAAGAATTTTTTTTTTTAATGATTGTGCAGAAATGTACCTCTTTTTGATTAAAAGGGGGAGTAATGTGTAATGGTTAACAAGTCAGGCTCTGAAAATCAACTGACCTAGGATCTAATCCTTGGCGCCATCACTGGCTCTGTGATTCTGAGAAAGCAACTTAATCTTAATGAGATTTCATTTCTTTATCCAACACACAGACAGTATTTTAACTTCTTTTTTTTATATTTGTCTCTTTTTGTCTTTGTCTTTATATTTACATTTCATTGCCTAACACTGAATTTCTTATCTCCACTACCTTTCTTTTATTACAGTTTGCCAATTTTAGATTTTTGTCATTTTCTCTAAAGCCATGTTTTTTTTCCTGTCTCCGGGCTGAAAATCTGATGTTCTCTTTGTCTTAAGACTCCTATGTTCCCCATGGCTCCCCACCTTCAGAGCTTAAATTATGCTTGAGTCTCTCAGGATGTTAGGCAAAGCACAGAGCATTTCTTGATTGTACTCACTGTGTCTACTTCTCAGTAGACTGTGAACTCCTTCAGAGCAGGCAACAGGCCTGTTTGCCTCCCTTGCTGTACCTCTGTACATGACTAGTGCCTGGAACAGAGTAGGTGGGCCCTCAAAAAATGCTTTTTGAATAACTAAGTGAATAAATAATGATTTTGACAATGATGTATTTCTTTAGCTTTCTTTTAACAGATTCACTGCATTGTTACTTTTGATCACTTCATATCAAATTTCCCTACCTCTTAGGTCCATTCGGTAACTGCTCTAGAATCCTATTACTTATGTATCATCCTCATTTGACTATCCAAAGCTGAGCTGCTAAGAACCTGACTTCAGTGCATATGGATATTCTACCATTTGATAATCAGATTGCTAACTAAACCATCATGAAGCAGAACGCCCAAGTGTCCCTTCTTTACCAACCTGAAAGAGAAGTGAACGTCTAGTGAATAACAACTTCTGCTGGGTCTCAGGCAAAGGTAAAAAGCTGCTATCTGTCTCCCTCTCCTTTTTTTGCTGTGCTAAGATTTTTAACAAGGCCACTTCCCTTGTCACATGTGGAGAGTGTACAGCTGATTAGAGCCCTGAATGTTGCTTAGTCAAGTGCTTCTCCTTCATTCCATGTGAGCCAAATTAAATGGTGATAGACATCATCCATTTTTAACCCCATGTTCTTTATTTCTGCCTTCCTACTAGCAAGAGGAAGTCTTTCAAATCTGTGCTCCATTTTATGCAGCTCCTTAACCTCTGCACCACCTCTTGGGAAAGCAAGACAAATGGAACAAAGACAAACTAAAGATGAGAGGCTTCTCTCTTTCCCGCTTCTCACTATGCTCTCCGCCTTTTATTTCTGCAGCCTCACTTTCTTCCACATAGCGGTGTCTTCTTTGGTTCCCCTGAACATCCTTACTTACTAATCATCGTCTCAGAAGATTCTGAAAAGTCAAGCCCAAGATTTTCTCATTTGACTTTTTGATATTATAGTCTACATTTCCCAGTGAAAAACCTAGTATCACATTTCCCCACTTGATCTTTTAGTGTACTCTTTATTTTTGTATTTTAAGCACATTTATGTGTTTAAAAAAACCATGTTTTCCCTAACTTTTATGAATTGTTTAACAACATCTACTGAGTTACCATGCACGAAGTACATATTACTGGTCATTCTCTGCAGATTCAGATCCACTGTTCAAACTAAAATCAGCCTAAATAATGGAAGCAGCTACACGTGTATATGGGAAATCTCTCTGCCTTCCTCTCAATTTTGCTGTAAACCTAAAACAACTCTAAAAAATAATAATAACAACGTCTTGTAAAAATCAACCTAAAGATCAGAAATCATATATGAAGCTGGACTGTGACACACTCATAAATAGCATCATACAATAATAAAAATTAACAGAATGCTGGCCTATTCACAAACAGGGTAAGGGCTACACAAGGTAAGTTTTAAAACTCTGTTCTTATTTTGATGGATACATACATATAATGGACTCTTCTGCCCAGTGTACGTACTGCCTTATATAGGAGTCTTGGTGGGAGATACTTTAGAAACTGAAAACAGCACTTACTCTTCCAGCCTCCCTTGCAGCTAGTTTATGACCTGGGCTTGGCCAATTAGACACTCCTATCCTAGACCTTGACTCTGAAGCTATGAGAGTCAAGCAGCAGGGACCAAGGAGAATACATTCTGGTGCCAGATGCAAGCAGCTAAGACAGCTGCAGCACCAATATCAAGTGACAGGGGCAGAATTGGCAGCAATGTGACACTGATGCCTAGTTTCCAGTAGCATTGGTGACACTGGAACGAGCTGTAGCATCCAGAGTTCACAGGCAGAGGCCGCAGCACCCTTTCCCAACAGGCTCTACAGTGTTCTAGGTTCTGGGTGCTCCCTAGTCTCTGCTGCTATTGTCCATTTTCCAAGCCTGCTCTGCATTCTTCCTATAAATTTTCTGAGTTAATCAATGTCCTTTCTATAAATTTCTGCTTAAGTCAGCCAAAGTCAGTTTCTGTTGCTTGCAGCTAAGAACTCTGATACAACGAGCTAGTAGCTACCAGGTAGCAGATATTAATTGAATTTCAGCAAATTAATATTTGGTGAAGACCCACTCAGTATAACATAACTTTTGGACAGATTCAATGAAGTACAGTTTACAAAAGGTAAATTCACCCTTGTTAAGTAACATGTTTTGATAAATGTTGCAGTCATTTAACCACTACCACAATCAAGATACAGAATGTTTCCAGGGTGCTGGGGTGGCTCAGTCCGTTAAGCATCTGCCTTCAGCTCAGGTCACGATCCCAGCATCCTGGGATTGAGTCCCGCATCAGGCTCCCTACTCAGCGGACAGCCTGCTTCTCCCTGTCCCTCTACCATTCCCCCTGCTTGTGCTCTCTCACATTCTCTCTCTCTCAAAGAAATAAATAAAATCTTTTTTTTTTTTTTAAAGATACAGAATGTTTCCATCACCTAAAAAAGTTGCCTTGTCTTTTTGTAGTTAATTCCTTCTCCACATTATAGTTCCTGGTAACCACTGATATGATTTCTGTCCCTATATTTTTGCTTTTCCCAAATGTCATATAATAGAATTACATGGTATGTAGTAACCCTTTTGTATCTGGCTTCTTTCACTTAGCATAATGCATTTTAGATTCATGCATGTCATTGCATATATCAATGGTTTGCTCCTTTTTATTGCTGAATACTGTTCCATTTTATGGATGTACCACAACTTGTTTATCTTTTCGCCAATTGATGGATATTTGGGTTGTCTCCTACAGTAACCTTTTGAAACACAGGATTTTATCAAAATAGTTACACTCTACTTTCTGGGAGCTAAACTGGTAGGAGTCTTAGGACAATATAGAGGAAAGAGTGTATTTTCTCTATTATAAAACATTTTATTCTATTTTAAAAACTGATATATACTGAGATACATACATTTAATTTTTCTTTCAGTATCCCCTTTTAGCACATCGGTTAAAAATAAAGACAACATCATTGAACCCTCCTGGTGACACAAGAAAAATCATAAGAAAAATTCTTCAGGGAAAAAATTTCAAGAAGTATATACATATATTTTTGTTTCTTTTTTGTGTAGCAATATCATTGTAGTAGACTGCAATAAGAAGCAGAATGCTACTTCTGTGACACCTCCCCTATTAAATCAACTAAGTTCCTAACTCAACAGCAATTCCAAAGCTGTTGCCAGTCTTCAACCCATGGTAATTCATCCTACAGGAGAAAAATCATTCTCTAAATCTATTTTCATGACTCTCAAGCTTTATAAACAATATGACTAAAGAGTGTTACAGTCCATCCATTCAGCTTCTGAGTATTAAAAGGGGTATAATTAACATACATATTTCAAAATGTAGAAGAAATATTGGTTCAGAAAAAAATCCAACACTTCTATATAAAACAGAATTCTAGCTCCAAATCCACTGATAGAGTTTGGGCATAAAGGCTGACCTCTGTATCTCCATGGTATCTTCTCTGGTCATACTGAAAAAAGGCATCCTTGCCACATCTTAGATTCCAGTATCTCTTGTAAGGCTTTTCGAGATTTTCAAAATTATAGATTTGCTTAACTCTATTATTTTGTGGTCACTTGACAAGCATCTTTCCCAAGTACATGGATTCCAGTCAAAGACAGTGATAATTAACTGTAATTAAAAGTTAAAAATATTAAAATTCCCAGGCAATCAGGGTACATATTTATACCCAGACTAAGGAAAGTCAATTCAGTTCACTTACAAATAGCTAGTATCACTGAATTTAGGATAAATTATGGAGATATTATCCAATATGTATAAGACAGAAGGAAGCTAGATACTGCAGGATACAATAAACCTCAAAAATGAAACCATGAACTTGGTCACATCAACATTTATTCTTTGAGGCAAAAAATTTTTCCTGCTATGTTATAGTTCTACTACAAAATAAAACATGTATGTAGGAAAGAATCACTGCAATTTATTGAAGGCCACCCAGACCTTTAACAAATAACCTAAAGAATTGAAATTCACCTCTCTATCCCACAATCTAGCCATTTTCTATATAGTCCCAAACCTAATATTCAAGTTCCCCCTCGTTTGCTTCACTTCTTTAAGGAAGGACATGGGGAATTCAGAGGAGTAAAGAATAACAGGGACTGATAGTAGCAGCCAACAGTAGAAATATTAGAGACCGAAATCTTAAGCTGGATAAGAACAAAATTTCAACCTTCCTGCAATCTGAGGTACCCAAGCTCCAGAGTGATGCTGGAAATGAATAAAGACACCTTCAAGAACTAGCATATCTGAGAAGTAAATGGGTGAGATCCTGTTTTGTACATACAGCTGAGCTTTCCTGTCTTTAAATCTTAATATTTTACTACATTGCCATCTGTCCACCAGAATAAAATGGGACATTTACTTCTTTCTCAAGTTAAAAGCCAATTTAAGCAAGGTAGAGGGTAAGTTGAAGATGAAAGGTAAATTGAGGTAGTTACTAATACAAAAACAAAATCTGAATGCTGTCCAAACGTTAAAGGACCCTAACAAAAGCAGAAATGATTTTATTAAAGATGACAAACTTAACAAATTTAATTTTGGATTCAATATTTTATTTAAAAAAAAGTCATCCTAAAAAAAAAGAGAAGAATAACTTGAAATAAAGCATCTTTTTAAAAATATTTCAAGAAATAAATTCTGGGGCGCCTGGGTGGCTCAGTCGTTAAGCGTCTGCCTTTGGCTCAGGTCATGATCCCAGGGTCCATGTTGGGCTCCCTGCTCTGAGGGAAGCCTGCTTCTCCCTCTCCTACTCCCCCTGCTTGTGTTCCCTCTCTCACTGTGTGTGTCTCTGTCAAATAAATAAATAAAATCTTAAAAAAAAAAAAAAGGAAAATTCTAAGAGTATTCTCAAACTAGAGTTCTCAAGACATTTAGGAATTAAAAACATCCAATAAAATGACTACCTGCAGACCCACTTCGGGCTCCCTGTTCAGCAGGAAGCCTGCTTCTCCCTCTCCCACTCCCCCTGCTTGTGTTCCCTCTCTGTCTCTCTCTGTCAAAAAATAAAATCTTTAAAAAAAAAATGACTAACTGCAAAGGGAATAATGATGATAATCTATGAAGTATTTTCAATATTTCAAAGATCCCAGTGGAAATTCTATACTGAGTCTTAAGATTTCATTGTATTCAATTTTTTCATAATGTTAAGAATTTCTCATTGAGATTTATATATGTCCTTTATTAATTAAAATGGGAAAATTATTACTAAATATAGTTTATTGGTTAAAAATCTTTTAAAAGCAATCAATGGGAGGAAAAAAAATAAAGGAGTTCTGTTAAACTGTCCTGGTAGGGTACAGCCTCTAAATCAAATAGCTGTCATAAAACTGGAGGGGAGAAAAACCCTATTTTTAACGTTGTTTTTTTTTTTAAGATTTTATCCATTTATTTGACAGAGAGAGACACAGCTTGAGAGGGAACACAAGCAGGGGGAGTGGGAGAGGGAGAAGCAGGCCCCCCGCTGAGCAGGGAGCTGATGCGGGGCTCGATCCCAGGACCCCGGGATCACGACCCGAGCCGAAGGCAGTCGCTTAACCAACTGAGCCACCCAGGCACCCCCTATTTTTAACGCTTTTAAATCCCTTCTGAACATCTAAGCAGAGGACCTGATAATCAAGAAATTCAAAAAGGTTTAAATCATATCTGACACAGTTTACGAGCAGCTCATGGAGTTAATAATATCATTTCCCTGAGTATTCCTGGAAGACAGAAGGATATAAAAAGTAAAATTAAAATTCTGCATAATCATAATACCCAAAGAAAATCACCATGAAGATTTTGATGTATTACCTTCAGTAACAGACTGAATAAGTACCCCCAAAGACATCAGGTCTAATCTCTGGGACCTGTAAATGTCATCTTTTGTAGAAAAGGCTCTTTACATATGTGATTAAGATAAATTAAGTTCAGGAGATTATTCTGAATTATCCAAGTCGGTCCTAAATGCAATCAGAGGTATCCTTACACAAGAGAGGCCGAGGTGGGACACCTGGGTGGTGCAGTGGGTTGAGCAACAACTCTTGTTTTCTGCTCAGGTCATGATCACAGGGTTGTGACATCGCCAGAATGGGGCTCCATGGTCAGTGTGGAGTCTGCTTAAGACTCTCTCTCTCCCTCTGCCCCTCCCCCACCACATTCATGCACATATTCTCTCTCTCTCAAAATAAATAAATTAAAAAAAAAAAAAGAGGCAGAGGAAGTTTATACACAGAAGAGGAGAAGGCAATGTGACTGAGATTGCAGTGATGCAGCCACAAGCCAAAGAGTGCCTGCAGCCATGAGAAGCTCGAGGAGGCAGGGAACGGATTCTCTCCTAGACCCTCTGTTGGGAGCACAAACATACTGTACATACCATTTATGTAACCATTCTATTTTATATGTGGTTTTTTTCACTATTATAAATAATGTTCTAATAAACATCTTGGTATAAAAATTATTTTCTTGTATTTTTCATCATTTCCTTAGGAGAGGGTCCTAGGAGTGAACTTGCCAATCTTTTCAGAAAGACAATACCAATTTAAACTTGCACTCAGTATTCTTACCATAATTATTGAGAATTATTTTTTTGTTTTAGCTAACCTACAATTATAAAACCCGGCATCTCATTTTAAATTATAGTTTCTTGCTTACTAAGGAAGGTGAAGTAAACATTTTCACATGTTTATCAACAAACTGTTACTCCTAATTGTATCGTCCATTTGGGGGCATTTTTCCCATTGAGCAACTGGGTTCTTTTTTAGTGTTTATATAAGGAGTTTTTATTATTACTACTAAGGATATTAATCTTTTGCCATATTAGATGCAGATTTTTCTCCCAAATTTTTGCTTGCCTTCCAGCCTTTGTTTTTGATGTTTTGACATGAATTTTTAATTTTCATGTGATAGATAAACCTTTTCATCTTTTCCTTTGTGATTTCTTCCATCATCTTTATGCTTAGAAAATTCTCCCCATGCAAAGATTAAATAAATACTTCTACTCTCTTTTAGTGACTCTTCTTACTGCTTATTTAGAAATTAAGGTTTATCCAAAGTGAGAAATTGTCTACTGAGTTTGTTTTTTATCTAAATTCATTCAATATTTCTGGAAGTCAGTGAATCAGTCCAACTAAACCAAATGGTGATAGATTTAATATATCCCAACATCTTTCAATCCAAGTAATTCATTAGTAAATTTTTTCTAAGGAATCTGTCTTTATCAATATAATAATAGGGCCAATAGGTTCCACCACCAAGCAACTGGTATTGGCCTAAAGCCCTGGATTAAGAAAAACGCTCAGTAGAATGGTCCAGGAAGGGGAGTACAGCAACAATGTTCTCTCTTCCCTAGATCCTGGATCCTGGGGGTCTTGAATTTCTTCTTCATCCTCTGTGCTTAGCCTAGTGCCTACCACATAAGAGATACTCAATAAGTATTTTTTGGATGACTGAATGATGTCCATTCCAAGGCCCCTCTCTCTGAGGCATTCAAAGCACTTTAATGAGGCATTTCATTAACACAATTTACCTTCAAATTTGTTGTAGAGCCACTGAGGGAAAGTCTATTTTCAACAAAGCAGAACACTGATTCTATTTATCCTCTATTCTAAGACATACTGAGGTTAATATATCAATTAACAGTACAACCTTCTAATCAAGTAAAGCATCTAGAAACTCTATTACCAATCAATAAATAGATAAGCAACCCTTCATTGAAAGGAAGAATAATTTAACTGTTAAGACAACTGTTAGAGTAAATCAAATTGTCTGCATTTAGAAAGCACACCTCTTATATCAAGATAATGAAAACATTGAACAGAATAGGCCATTACGGGGGCTCTTGGGTGGCTTAGTCAGTTAAGCGGCTGCCTTTGGCTCAAGTCATAATCTCAGGATCCTGAGATCGAGCCCTGCATCAGGCTTCTTGCCCAGCAGGGAGTCTTCTTCTTCTCCCTGTCTGCCACTCTGCCTATTTGTGATCTCTCTCTAATAAATAAATAAAATCTTTAAAAAAAAAAAAAAAGAATAGGCCATGACAAAATGCATACATCTGCTTAAAATAAGTCTCATGCCTTCTGAGTGATTTCCCAACTAAAAGGAAATTAATTTTGTAATGCAATCAATACCAAATTTTTCTTAATCTCTAAAATTTTAAAGTCAGACTAACCTATAAGGATCCTTCTGAATTTAAAATTCTTTCACATATAGAAGATCACCCATTTGATTAAGTTCCCACAAGCATTAGTGGGAAAATCATGCATATAGACGTGCTCACTGCCAAATTAAAATGAATTTTAGAATTCTTGTCTTTGATTCTTGTGTATCAGAGCCAATTTTATTTTTGGTGGCAAACACAACTGAAACTATAATAGTAATGACAAGAACAGTTATTTGGTGTACAAAAAAAGTTTTTAACAGCTCCACTATCTGAAAGTAAATATAAATTATATCTTCATTGCCCAATCAAAACCCAGGAATCCATTTAAATGTATTTGGGAGTTAAGACTTAAAATTGTAAGTGCAATTTTACTTGGAGGCTGGAACAATGCAAAAAATTGGAGTTAACTAATTTCCCTCAGATACTTCATTTCTGATAGTTCAGATTTTACGTTTACTCCACCTCTACCCATCTTTCTCTATTGATTGTCTCCTAGGTGCTGATCTTAATGCCCTTCTGCCAAGCTGACTAAATAAGTGCGCTATTTCATCATACCACGCACCTGCTGCTACACGCTTCCTTCACTTCAAAGGGTTCTTCTCTCCCTGTTGATCCCTGATCGATATCATTGCAGAATCACCTAGGCTACTCCTCCCCATTGCTTACTACTTCAAATTGCTCTATTTGATATTTCCTGTGCTCATGTGCAATCACTGGCCTCAGAGAGCTCACATGGAAAATGCACAAGCCCTGAGTAAGACAACTTTAATTTTACTCAATAGAAACCGAAAGTATAAAACTTAAGCAGCACTTAATGAAATGCTTATTTCTGGCTCCTGTATTACACTCGGATTTACTCTCTTCATCTCCATTTACTCCTGGCTTCCTGGAAGGCTTAAATTATGTTTTATTCTCACCGTGCATTTAGTCCTTCAGGACAGTCTACATCCTTGGTCTTCCATAAGGAAAATCTAGAACAGTTCCCTAGATTCTCCTCCATTCCTCCAGACCTTCACTTGAAGGTTACCTTTAACCAAACAATTCCTTTGGAATTAGAATACCCAAAAAAATACTTTGAGGAGGGAGAAAAACCTTTTTTTAATCTCTGCAACCTAAGATCACCGGTAAAAGGGAGAAGTCGAGAGAAGTTCCTAATAAAACAGAGTCCACTGGAAAGAGAAGGGCTGGCAGAGAGTTGTGGAGAACAGAGTTATCCTGAAAATATTCAAACACACATCTCTTCCTGGTAAATGTAGGTGGACTGGGAGGCCACACCAGGACCTGCTGGGTTGGGTTTTACAGGAGCTTCCTTGTCAGCAGCATATTTCTGGGATCCCTGGCCTCAAGAGCACTCATCAAAATAGATGAGCTCCAATACGACACAATGATAGAATGGGGAATTTTTAAAGCAAATATGGTGTCTATGTTTATACAACTTCTGAATATACTTTTTTAAAAAATGTGGTAACTGTAGGTATTTCCCTATTTAGATACAGCATGACTAAAACTCCTTTTCTTGTTATAGAAAAAAAATATACTGAAACACATGCAGAGGTAGAATATTCAGCCTTTTGCCTATTGCCTTGGATATAGCAGCTACATACCCTTTTATTGTTGGAAAGAAGATAGTACTTGCATATTAACCATTCTTCCTGATTTTTAAGGTTTTCTTCTCAAATACTGAGTTCTCAAAACTTACTTTTCCCACCTTTTTTAAAAAAAACCTACCTGATTGTTCATCTGAAAGTATTTTTAAAGTGTTTTCAGAGATCTCTTTGAACATGGAAAGAAATCTCCATTTTCCCAAAATTTTTCCCTTTCTATAACTGAGAATCTGTACACTTACACCATTTCTTGGTTTTTGGCCCCAAAAGCATATCTAGGCCTCTTCTAAACAAAGCAGGCTTTGTCTCTAACCCCTGATGGCCACCTCTGATGGGGTTTTTGCCCTTAGATAAACCTCTGGCTTTTGTCTGCTACTCCAGAAAGGGCTACCTTGCCCAGCTGCTTATTTTTTTTTTAAGATTTTATTTATTTATTTGACAGAGAGAGACACAGTGAGAAATGGAACACAAGCAGGGGGAGTGGGAGAGGGAAAGGCAGACCTCCCATGGAGCAGGGAGCCCTGTGTGGGGCTCGATCCCAGGACCTGGGATCATGACCTGAGCCGAAGGCAGATGCTTAACGACTGAGCCACCCAGGCACCACATTGCCCAGCTGCTTATACTACAACAACAATAACATGAAAACTCTAAATTAAATTATGTATTACTTTAAATTATATACATTTTTTTCATTTAACAGGATTTGCTATAGATTTTTGTAAATAGCTCATTTAAGATACTTCTATTTATCATCAATGTTTTTTAAAGATTTTACTTATTTATTTGAGAGAGAGAGATATCACGAGCATGGGGGGGAAGGGTAAAGGGAGAAGCAGGCTCCCCACTGAGCACAGAGCCCGACGCGGGGCTCGATCCCAGGACCCTGGGATCATGACCTGAGCTGAAGGCAGACACTTAACCAACTGAGCCACCCAGGTACCCCAATCATCAATTTTTTTGAAAGCCATCTATTCTGTGACTCAAGATATACCTATAATATTACTCTAGCTGCTAATGCCTATGCATGATATGTTTAAACACACACATACATAACCATTAAAATCTAAAGTACTCATAGCTTGGTAACAAGATAATATGCCTACAAGCAAACATTTTTAAGAGCCCACAATGATGTCCTACAGTACTAAGCAGAAGAACCTGCTCTTCTTAAAGTATGTTAGTGCACACAAAAAAAGTATGTTAGTGTATTTTTGTGTAAAACACCTATATAAAAAATATGCTATCACAAAATGGTGCCAATTGTAGAATATGATTTAATGTATATATTACTGAAAAATATGAAAGCCATCCTATAATGCCCACCATAATTAAGTCTGATAAGTGATATTTTAGAGAAGTCATTCTATTTCCAGCCAAATCATTGATCAAGCTGTTCAAACTGCCGAATTTTACTGGTTATGGATGTCTCTAGTCTATTTAGTATTCAATACTAAGTTTTAGTTATAATTGCAAGGCTATATGTAGGAACCCAACATTTTTTGTTGTGTTTGTTTTAAAGATTTTATTTATTTAATTGAGACAGAGAGAGCACCAGCAAGGTGGGAGGGGCAGAGGGAGAGGGAGAAGCAGACTCCCTATGGAGCAGGGAGCCTGAGGCAGGGCTCGATCCCAGGACCCTGGGATCATGACCTGAGCTGAAGGCAGACACTTAACTGACTGAGCCACCCAGGTGCCCCTATTTTTGTTTTTAATATATTAATACTATGGAGCATAAAATAATGCACAGTGAGAATGCTAACCCTGTAGTATTTTTAGAAATCATATTTTTCTAGGCCAAGATACCATTTTCTCTTAGAAAATGATTAAAGTATATGCCGACCTTTGAATTCCCGATGAGTAACTCAACTGGCACAGACTCCTTCATCTACCACATTCCAGACTCTGTTTTCCCACCCATCCAATAAAAACATTGCTGTGAAGAAAATGACCCTACTAGAATGTCATTATTGAAGACAGTATCCTTAAATAACCATCTGCTAGCTTTTAACACAGTATCCCTATAAATCATTTTTATTTAACTACACAACATGTTTCTAAAATAAAAAGTATAACATAACCCGCAGTCATTCTAAATAAATTACAAACACACTGGTATTTCTATTTCTTTTGCTTTAATTCAGAATTAAATTGTGACTTTTTAAAAACTAGCCTCTAGGGGCACTTGGCTGGCTCCGTCAGTAGGGCATGTGACTGTTGATCTCAGGGTGGTGAGTTCAAGCCCCACATTGAGTGTAGAGCTGACTTAAAAAAAATAAATAACTAGCCTCTCATTTTTAAAAATGAGATGTTATTTTTAAACCATGACTCCAAGGGCGCCTGGCTGGCTCAGTCGTTAAGCATCTGCCTTTGGCTCAGGTCATGATCCCAGGGTCCTGGGATCAAGCCCCATATCGGGCTCCCTGCTCAGTGGGAAGCCTGCTTCTCCCTCTCCCACTCCGCCTGCTTGTGCTCTGTCAAAGTAAATAAAATCTTTAAAACATGACTCCAAATGATGAAGTCTAATAAAAAAGCATAAATAGATCTCCTAAGAATTAAACTGTACTTTATGATATGACTTCCCCAAAATACCCCTTCATCTCAGTCATATTTAAAATATATAATTTTTTTAATTAACTTGAATAAAAAGAAGTTGATAAGACAGACAGTGACCACTGGATAGGTCTTTGAAAATCCTCAGGTAAAAACTGTTCTCTCTCTAAGCCAGGAAGAATAAGAAATAGCACTAAAATTGACAACCTCATCAGCTTTAGGTATCAGAAAGGGAAGATTCTTCCATTTTACCAACAGAGAAGAAATACTTGTTTTCCATATCTACAGTTTCTAAAAACTGACAAAGATCCTTAACTCCGTCTCAGGCACAGGAGCCCAGATCAGCAAATTAAATCTCCTCTTGTCAGTACTGGGGGGTTGAAGTATAGGACTCCACCATTTGTGTCCACAAAGCCTATCTGGATAGAGTATCATGAACTCTTACAGACCAACAAATGTGACTGACCAAGGTAAAGGCATATTAGGTATCAAACCCACCTAAAGGAAGCAGAGGACAGAGAAAAGGGAGTAGTACAGGAAACTCAAGTATGAGGAAGAGAAATGCAATGCCAAATAAGAAAACCTACATGCAGCTTCTTAGTTTAATACTTCAGCCAGGCTTGTCAAGGTAAATTTCTGTACAAAATAAAAGCCAACTCATCTTTTCCTTGAGAGGAAACTAACACAGGCATCTCTTCTAATGGATGGAAATGAAAAAGGGTCATCTATTTGAAAGAAAAAGAGGAGGACTAAGGACAGAGCAAAAGTTCTCCCTAAAACTAGAGACATAGAATAGAGGCTAAATGAATGCAAGTAAATTGTGGCCAAATATAAAGAAGAAAAAACTTTTAAAAACCCTGTATGCCACAATTCCAAAGGTTATTATTAATAATAAACACTATAGCTGAATAACATTTTAAAATACACAAAGTGCAGGGCACCTGGCTGGCTCAGTCAGTAGAGCATGTGATTCTGGATCTCAGGGTTGTGAGTTTGAGCTCCATGTTTGATGTAGAGATTACTTAAAAAATAAATAAAAATTTAAATTAAAAATAAAATAAAATTTACAAGGTGCTTTTACATAAATTTTCCCATTTTTTTCTGCTCCTCAAACAACTTGAGAGGTAGGCTCGATATCAGAGATCACTATCTTTTTCCAATTGTTTTTAAAAAATGAGAAAGCCATAGAAGTTAAGTGACTCATTCAAGGTCACATAGGTAGTATGAAGCAGAGTCGAGATTGACTTAAAGTTTTCTGAATCCAAATATGACACTTCTTCCACTATACCATTATTAAATAAAACTTGTATTCAAATCCACCAAAAGCATTGTAATAAAATTCTGCTCAATCTAACCATGCACTGCTTACTCATCAGTCCTGCAGCCAGACTCAGAATTGCCAATATAGAACAGCTTTCACACTCTAGCAATTTCTAGAAAAACTTCAATAAAGGAAGGATTTCAGAACTGAATACTTCTTACAAAATATAACTTATTCTAACCATTAAGATTGCACCTAATGAATTCAATTTTACCCTTTCAACATTGATGAGTCATTGCTGGTGTTTGTCAAAACTGGTAACACAAAATAATGTCTGTTTCGCCATGGCAAATCCCTGCTTGTTTCCTCACCTATTTCCATAATGTATTGTCATTTATAACCTCTGACAGTTGTGCCACATTTTATACACTACTTAGAAACCCAAGCACAGTAATTTTAAAAGCTTTTGTGCTAGAAACTGGTTTCTTCAGAAAAAATAACCTCCACTTTCTTAGTGCAGATAACTCACAAAAGATGACTTAGTTTCCATGTGCTATTTTTCAGTATAAAAGAAACTTCTTTTTAAAAAATTTAGGAGTTTGGGGCGCCTGGGTGGCTCAGTCATTAAGTGTCTGCCTTGGCTCACGTCATGATCCCAGGATCCTGGTATCGAGCCCCACATCGGGCTTCCTGCACAGCAGGGAACCTGCTTCTCCCTCTCCCACTCCCCCTGCTTGTGTTCCCTCTCTCACTGTGTCTCTGTCAAATTTAAAAAAAAAAAATCTTTAAATAAAAAATTTAGGAGTTTAACAAATTTTGTGATCATAATTCTTCGATGAGCCCATAAATAATACCACTTTAGCATTATGACAAGATAATATAGAAATGAAGAGCGAGCTCAGTACCTTTTCTTGGCAGGGGTATCTTTTTTCTAATAATATGTTACATGTATTCAATTTAAAAAGACTGGTAAAACCAGAGCCCTTCTGGGCAGGGATCTCAGATCGCTACCTATTCAGTACGCTCCTCAGTCCCCCAACTCCTCCAGCCTCAGACAGCCCATGAAATAGGTCTGAGGAACACAATATAAAAACCAGGAATGAACTCTTTCATGTCTCTTATAACTCCAAAAATCTAGAATTTCATTAATTTTATGTTCCACACTATTAGTTATTAGCGAAATGCAAATTAAAATTTCAGTGAAATATAACTACATCTCTCAGTATAGCTTTAAAAAAAAAATAACGAATAATCCCCAATGTTGGTGAAGATGTGGAGAACTGTTAACGCTCATATATTGCCACTGAGAAGGCAAAACAGCACTGCCTCTTTGGAAAAACAGTTTGGTAGTTTCTTAAAAGGTAAACAAACCCTTATATAAAACTAGCAGGTCCATTTCCAGGTATTCACCCAAGTGAAACAAAAGCCTATGTTTGTATAAAAACTTACACGCAAATATCTTTTGCAGATTTACTTATAACTGCCAAAAAAATGGAAATAACTCAAATTTCCATTAACTGGTTCATGGATAAACAAATTGCGATATGTCCATAAATGGAATACTACTCAGCAATGAAAGGAGTAAACTGCTGATAGGTACACTAACATGAGTGAATTTCGAAAGCATTATGCTAACACTGAAAACCGTAAAATATTATTTAAAAAATTAAATATTTATATAAATGGAAAGACAGCCTCTGCTTGTGAATCGGAAGAATTTTATTGTTAAGGGGATGGCAACACTCCCCAAGTTGATCTACAGATTCAATACAATTCCTATCAAAATTCAACCCGTTTTTTTGTAAAAATTAACAAGCTGATTGTAAAATTCATATAGAAATGCTATAGACTAAAAATAGCAAAAATTATCTTGAAATAGAACAAAGTTGGTAGATTCATACACTCTGATTTCAAAACTTACTACAAAGCTAAAGTAATCCAGACAGAGTGATAAGGCACTGAGATACACAGATCAATGGAATAGATCAATAGAATAGAATTAAGAGTCCAGAAATAAACCCATACATTAATGGTCAACTGATCTTCAACAAAAGGGATGAAGACAATTTGATAGGGAAAGAGTAGTCTTCCAACCAATGGTACTGGACAACTGGATATCAACATATAAAAATATAAATTTGGAGTCCCCACCCTTAACAAAGACCGCACAACAAACAGCTCTGCTGAGATATAGCACAGAAGCAGTAATTTGAAAAACACCTGGCGTATATGGGAAGGATATTTATATACTAATATCAGAGTGTGTGTTGGAAGGGCAGGAATCTTTGGGAGACTTCTCCAAGAACAAAAGAGCTAGTGGGCACCATTTCCCTCACCCACCCTCAGCCTAGATACGTGGACACCTGCAGGGACCAGTGCAGCTGAAACATTCCCCACCTAGCTTGCTAAAAGTATACCCCACCCCCTCCATCCTGGCTTGGGCAGGAGTTTTTCCTGGTGGCTGCAGGTCCCCTCCCGCAGTGGACCAGCTTGGATGCCAAGCACCCGCTTCTGTATTCTCCTGCAGACCTACCACCTCCAACATGCCCTTGCCAGGAGACTACCCAAAGTGGTGCCACAAGCCTGGCAGTGCACAAGCAGTCCTGACAGGGGCCAGCACCACTCCAAAATGACCCCTACCCTGGGGAGAGGGAATGATAATCACACATACCAGTCCAACTGTGGCCCCAGCAGTGGGCTGAGAGCAGATATCTGGTCTGACTGCAGGCCCCACTCACCAGTGAAAGCTTTTTAGGAGACAACACAAGGAGAGTTCCCTGCAGTTTGGTGTAACCACAGCTCTGGGAAACACCTGGTCTAACTCAACTCAAGTCCAAGGCAGCCCCAGACTGGCCCACTAACACCACAGGGACCAAACCCTGCCCTGCCCACAACAGGCAAAGGGGGCCATTGCAGCTGACTGGACTGAAGGCAAATGTGGCTCAGCTACAACATTAGGGTGCACACAACACAGAGAATAGACATTCCTGAAGTCAGGTGGTCAGGTTCTGGTGAACAGGGAACATTGTACTATAGGGTACTCCAAGACCTCTTCTTCATGAGTTCACTACTTCCAAGAGCAAAAGACTTAGCTGACATTCCTAACACATAGAAACAGACACAGGGAGTTAAATAAAATAAGGAGACAGAACACTATGTCCCAAATGAAAGATCAGGACAAAATCACAGCAAGAGCTAAACAAAATGGAGATAAGTAATAAGCCTGATAGAGAATTTAAAGTAATGGTCATAAAGATACTCACTGTATCTTTATGTGGAGGACCTCAGTGAGACCCTCAACAAAGAGATAGAAAACATTAAAAAAAAAAATCAATCAGAGATGAACTCAATAAGCAAAATTAAAAATACACTAGAGGTAATTAGTCATAGACTAGAGGAAGCAGAAGAGATCAGTGACCTGGAGGACAGAGTAAGGCGGAAAAAATAAGCTGAACAGGAAAGAGAAAAAAAATAATAAATAATAAATAAAAATAGGTTAAGAGAACGCAGTGACAGCATCAGGCATAATAACATTCACGTTATAGGGATCCCAGAAGGCAAAGAGGGAAAGGGAAACAGAAAATTTATTTGAAGAAATAACAGCTGAAAACTTCCCCAATCCAGGGAAGGAAAAAGAAGTTCAGATCCAGGAGTCATAGAGAGCCCCCAACAAAATCAAACCAAGGAGGTCCATACCCACGACACATAGTAATTAAAATAGGAAAAAGTAGTAATAAAGAGAGAATTTAAAAAGCAGAAAGAAAAAAACAAAACAAAACAGCTACATATCAGGAGAAACCCCGTAAGGTGATCAGTGGTTTTTTTCAGCAGAAATTTTGCAGGCCACAGAGAGTGGCATGATATATTCAAAGTGCTGAAAGGAAAAAACCTGCAACCAAGAATACTCTATCCAGCAAGGCTGTCAATCAGAATAGAAGGAAAGATAGTTTCCCTGACAAACAAAAGTTGAAGGAATTCATGGCCACTAAACCAGCCTTACAAGAAATGTTAAAGGGGACTCTGAGTAGAAACGACAAAAAGTAGGAAGCACAAAGGCAATGAAATTAAGTGCATCTATAAAAATCAGTCAAGGGATTCACAAAATAAAAGGATGTGAAGTAGGACACCATATACCTAAAAAAAGGAGGGGAGAGGAGTAAAAATTTAGTGCTTTTAGAATGAGTTCAAGCTTAAGTGACCATTAACAATACAGACTACTATATGAATGTTATATATAAACCTAATGGTAACCACAAATCAAAAACTGGTGATAGCCAAAAAATAAAAAGAATTTAGTATATCACTAAAGAAACCTGCAAATCGGGCGCCTGGGTGGCTCAGTTGGTTAAGCGACTGCCTTCGGCTCAGGTCATGATCCTGGAGTCCCGGGATCGAGTCCCGCATCGGGCTCCCTGCTTGGTGGGGAGTCTGCTTCTCCCTCTGACCCTCCTCCCTCTCATGCTCTCTGTCTCTCATTCTCTCTGTCTCAAATAAATAAATAAAATCTTTAAAAAAAAGAAACCTGCAAATCATGAGAGAACAGAGCAAGAGAAGATTCATATGACGTATTTAAGAAACAAAAGGACAAAGGAAAAAGAAACAAAAACACAGACTTTTAAACATAGAGAACTGACAGTCGCCAGAAGAGAGGTGGGTGGTGGGATGGGTGAAATAGGTGATGGGGATTAAGAGTACATTTATCATGATGAGCACTGAGTAATGTACAGAATTGTTGAAATCACTAAATTATACACCTGAAGCTAATATAACACTGTTAACTACACAAATTAAAAGAATTAAAATAGAAAAAAAACCCACAATGATTTACTACTTCACACCCACAGAATGGCTATAATCAAAAAGACAATAGTGAGGATTGGCAGGGATGTGGAAAAATTGGAGCCCTCATGCAACCACTTTGGAAAACTGTTTGGCAATTCCTCAAACACTAAACATCAAGTTACTATATAACCCAGCAATTCCAATCCTAGGTGTCTATCCAAGAGAAATAAAAATATAATTCCACACAAAAACTTATATACATATGTTGTGCACTGGAAATATAATATTGTATGTCAACTATACTTCAATTAAAAAGAAAAAAAGTGTATGGGAATGTTCACAGCACATCCAAAGGAAATGAAAACCTACATCCACACAAAAATTTGTACATAAATAAGAGCTTCATCTATAATAAACAAAAAGTGGAACAACACAAATGTCTATCAACTGATGATGGATAAACAAAATGTGATAAATCCATACTATGGGAAATTATTTAGCAATAAAAAAGAATGAAGTACTAATATAAGTTACTACTTGGATGACCCTCAAAAACATTATGCTAAGTGAAAGAAGTCAGTTACAAAAGACCATGTATTGTATGATACCATAGATTTGAAATGTTCATAATAGGCAAATCTATAGAGACAGAAAGTAGATTAGTGTTCGCCTAGGGCAGAGAGTTGGGGGGAGGAAGGGTGACAGGAAATAGGAGTGACTGCTAATGGGTACAAGGTTTCTTTTTGGGGTGATATAAATGTTCTAAAATTAGATTATGTTGATGATTGCACAACTTCATAAATATGCTAAAAACTGTTGAATTGTACACTTTAAACAGATGAACTTCATGGTATGTAATTTGTAGCTCAAAAAAAGCATTATGCTAAGTGAAAGAAGCCAGACTCAAAAGATTACATATTGTATGATTCTATTCATAGGACACCATGGAAAAAGCAAACCTATAAGGACAGAAATCAGATTAGTAGCTGACAGACACCCAGAGAAGGAGGAGGAGACTGACCATAAAGATGTACAAGGGAATTTTACAGGATGTCGGAAATATTCTATATATGATGGTTATACAGCTTGTATGTATTTGTCAAAATTCAAAGAACTGTACTATAAAAGAGTGAATTTTAGGGGCACCTGGGTGGCTCAGTTGTTGGAGCAAACGATTCTTGATCTTGGGGTCATGAGTTCAGGCCCCACGTTGGGTGTACAGCTTACCTTAAAAAAAAAGAGTGAATTTTACTCTATGTAAATTGTACCCCAATAAACCTGACTTTTAAAAAAGCCAAGTTTGGGGCACCTGGATGGCTCAGTCGTTAAGCGTCTGCCTTCGGCTCAGGTCATGATCCCAGGGTCCTGGGATCGAGCCCCGCGTCGGGCTCCCTCCTCAGCCAGGAGCCTGCTTCTCCCTCTCCCGCTCCCCCTGCTTGTATTCCCTCTCTAGCTGTCTCTCTTTGTCAAATAAATAAATATAATCTTTAAAAAAAAAAAAAAAGCCAAGTTAAAGTGTGGGAGATGCAAAAAAAAAAAATAGTATTTGGAAACTTGAGAGCAAAAGAATAGTGGAAATGTCTACAATGTATCAAAATTCACTCTAGAGTTCTATAACATGTGGTGTATGCCTTCTATGGATGGCATCAAGATTACATAATATTGCCTATGACAGAGTGGTGGTGTAGTGGTAACATACATGAGGACCATGCAGAATTTGAGATCAAAGTTTAAAAAAAGGGAGGCCTCCCTCTAAAAGACAAAGTAGTACAAGTCAACATAAATTAAATGATCTGGCCAAGTCCATTAAGGGAGGGGAGAAAATGGCATTTAAAGTAGTCTTGAGGGGTGCCTGGGTGGCTCAGTTAACCATCTGCCTTCAGCTCAGGTCATGATCTCAGGATCCTGGGATCAAGCCCAGTGTAAGGCTCCCTGCTCAGTGGAGAGCCTGCTTCTCCCTCTCATCTCCCCCGACTCATGCTCTCTCTCTTGCTCACTCTATCTTTTAAAAATAAATAAAGTAGTCTTGGGCGCCTGGGTGGCTCAGTTGGTTAAGCGACTGCCTTCAGCTCAGGTCATGATCCTGGAGTCCCTGGACTGATTCCCACATCGGGATCCCTGCTCAGCGGGGAGTCTGCTTCTCCCTCTGACCCTCCCCCCTCTCATGCTCTATCTCATTCTCTCTCTCAAATAAATAAATAAAATCTTAAAATAAAAAATAAAATAAAAATAAATAGTCTCGAGAAACACTCAAGTGCAATCAAAGTAATCAAAGTGTACTCTCTAGACTGGGACATACCTTTAAAAAGAAGAAAAATTAAAATTGTATTATTAACATATATATAATAATCTGCATGAAGCCGGGGAAGGGCTAAAAGCAAGACTTCATCAGCACTTACAAAGTACTAATCAAGGAAGATGGAAAAACTGAGTCTTGTAGATACATAATTACTAGGCCTGTACTATGAAACAGACATAGCTTATAAGACTTTTACACAACCTAGAAGAATACCCCTGAAAACCATTTGCCTTCTAAAACAGCTTTCAAGGGGCACCTGGGTGGCTCAGTTGGTTAATCATCTGCCTTTGGCTCAGGTCATGATCCTGGAGTCCTGGGATGAAGCCCCATCTCAGGCTCCCTACTCATCGGGGAGTCTGCTTTGTTTGCTTCTCCCTCTCCCAAACCCACCACCCCCCAGCTCATGTTCTCTCTCTCTTGCTCTCTCTCTCAAATAAATAAATAAAATCTTAAAAAAAAAACAAAAACACTTTCAAATGTGTTTTTCCAAGGTCTCTGATCCTGAAGAAGTGCCTACAATGGCAGAAACTAGTATTCAGAGGCACCTGGGTGGCTCAGTCGTTAAAGTGCCTGCCTTTGGCTCAGATAATGACCCCAGGGTCCTGGGATCGAGCCCAGCATCGGGCTCCCTGCTCAGCAGGAAGCCTGCTTCTCCCTCTCCCACTCCCCCTGCTTGTGTTCCCTCTCTCACTGTGTCTCTCTCTGTCAAATAAATAAATCTTAAAAAAGAAAAAAAAAGAAACTAGTATTCACTATCCCACCATAATTAACAGAGATTCTAAATTACAAAAAAAAAAAAAAATCTTATTTTTGATCAGCATGAGTCAATCCCCCAGAATGTGATCTGTGTTGAACGAGTAGATAAAGCTCTATTTTGTATTTTGCAAAACTAAGGGACAAAACACAGACTGAAGCAGTCACAAAGATCTGCCTTGACATCTCTTTCTTTAAAAGGAATATTTGCGTTTGTAAAGAATATCCTTCACAGAGGGAACACAAAGAAAAACACTACTGAGCCATGGACAAATTTCTTGGGAACTGTAGGATGTTTATGCTGAAAGAGACTGGAGGGGTCTTCTTTTTGAGTCTCCTCATTTTGCAGATGAAAGGTTAAGTTATCTGCTCAAGGCCCCGAAGTTAATCAGTCAAGAGAGTCAGGCACTGAACACAAGTCTCCTGACTCCACCAAGTTAATGTTTTCCCCTTTGGACTATACTGCCCGCTTCATCAGAGAGCCATGAGTAAGAACAACAATGAGGTCATACAGAGTTCGAATCCCAGCTCCCCCACAGACTAGCTGTGTGACATTAGACAAATTATTTAACATCTCTAAGCCTTATTGTACTCATTTGGAATTAGAAACAATAATATTTTCCATTAAACAGGTAGGATTAAATGAAGGATGCACATAAAGTGCTTATCACAGAGCCCAGAACACAGTAAGTACTCAATAAATTTTTAAATGGCTCAATTACCATATTAAATTAAAATATGTAATATGGACATTCACCAAATAACTCTCTAAAACATAACAATGGCATGTTATGATATGCCTAATTTGTCAGTACATTCATTTTAATTGTAATTAATTATGTCAGAGAAACCTTACGAGATGAACAGAGAATCACAGAAAAAATAAAGATGCAAAAAAAACTACCAAGATATTATTTTTAAACTCTTATCCTACCTCTATTTAGCTCAAGTCAGAGGTAACTTTACATTTGCATTATTAATAATCCTCTTTATCATTCATGCACATCTACAATTAACATTTATCGAGCCCCTAGGTGAGACCGTAGATACTAACTGTACAAAGATGCAATTCCTGCCCTTCATATAGTTGTCTACTGAGAGGCAGACATGTGAGTAAATATTTACAAGTGAATATGGTAAATACTATAATAAGGTCCCCCAAAGCACAGCCCAGCAACACTGGTGAGGGAGTTTACCTTGGAATAAGGTGATGAGATGCTGGTGATCTACAAAGTAGAATAAAATGCATATGGAGGATGACAGGAGACAAGTCTCAAAAGAAAGGCAGCAAAGGTAATGGAAGGACATCTGTGATGTGCTAAAAGGCCGTTATCTAGCAGGTAAAGGGAGAATCTTGAAAGGTTTTTAAAAAAAGAAAATGATCGAAGTTGCATTTTGGAAGCATGTGAAGCCTACCACCCCCACAGGAAGGTAAAACCTAGACCATTTGGACACTGTATCTGGCAAGCAACAAAGGGAGAGCCAGAGGAGACAGATGTAGGAGGCTCTGATTCCTACCATCACAGAGACTACAGTCAGAAGAGGAAGAGGCTTCCCATCTCATCCCACCTGACAGAATGAGGAGTGGATTTAGGTTGGCCTGCTCCAGTAAGACCCCACTAGTCATTAAAATATTGAAATATAGGGCGCCTGGGTGGCTCAGTTGGTTAAGCGACTGCCTTCGGCTCAGGTCATGATCCTGGAGTCCCGGGATCGAGTCCCGCATCGGGCTCCCTGCTCAGCAGGGAGTCTGCTTCTCCCTCTGACCCTCCCCCCTCTCATGTGCTCTCTCTCAAATAAATAAATAAAATCTTTAAAAAAATAAATAAAATATTGAAATATAGATAGATAGATAGATAGATAAAGATAGATAGAAACATTTCCCTACCAGTTGGCCAATAGCCACTGCCCTAAGAGGCCCCTCCCTCTTCCCTGGGACCACTCTGAACCCCACCTCCCATGATTCAACACTAAATAGTGTCTGGCCCAGCAGAGGGCCCCAGACTCAATTCCAGTGTGTTCTAGCAGAATCTTGGTCAGTGAGATATTATTCACTGTGACTCTTTGATTATTGAGTATTTTATTTATTTTATTATTTAACTAAGCTCTAGGCCCAACATAGGGCTCTAACTCAAGACCCCCAAGATCAAGAGTCACATGCTCCACTGACTAAGCCAGCCAGGAGCCCCAGTTATTGAGTATTTTAAATATTACCTCCACATGGGAGCCAACCTCAGAGAGCTCCTTTAAACCATTAAGCCTCTCCTACCACACAGCAGCAACAACGAAAAAGACCTCCAATATTCTTTCATTTCCCAACCTGCTTCTCCAGATTCTCCCTCTAGATTTTGATTAGGTATTTAGGCTTAGGGCTCATCTTGCTCCATCCCAATGTTTTCTCTGGTTTTGATCTCTTGTTTCTCTCTTTATCAATTATTTCCACTCTCCCTACAATTTCACCAACTTCAGCTGTCCACAATAAAGACCCTCCTGATCATGGGAATTGCCCCCACTGTGCAGACCCAGTCCCTAAATACTGACCTGAAGTTACAGTACAGGAAGAGCCTCATTGAGTCTATTTATCTACTAAGAAATAATTGTAAAAAAGTTAATAGAAAGCTCTAAACATATAATATTCAGTGCAGCCCCAAGATATCACTTTATATAATACAGATTTTCATTTGTGTATATTGTTTCAAATTCCAGTTGATTAAAATATACACTATTGCATTAAATAATGAAATTAAAGGATATGGATCACATTATGCTTCAGTGTATATTTACACACATTTTAATTGCACCTTTTCTTAACACCTCCCACCACTACCAACAGCAGGTGTGGCCACCACACAAAGAATTTGACCATAAGCAAAGGTGTAACTTAGTAGTGATGGCAATTAGAAATGGTGATAAGAGGGAACATCTGGCTGGCTCAGTCAGTGGAGCATGCAACTCTTGATCTTGGGGTCATGAGTTTGAGCCCCACATTGGGCAGAGAGCTTGCTTTAAAAAAAAAAAAATGGAAAAGGGTCGCTTGGGTGGCTCAGTCAGTTGAGCCTCCAACTCTTCATTTTGGCTCAGGTCATGATCTCAGAGTCGTGGAATCAAGCCCCACATTGGGCTCTGCACCGAGTGCAGAGTCTGCTTGTCCCTCTCCCTCTGCTCCTCCCCCCTCCCACTCCCGTGCTCTCTTTCCCTCAAATATTTTTTTAAAAAAGGAAAAAAAAATGGTGATAAGAGATGGTATTAAATAAGTGGCCCTAAGTATAAATTAGCATGAAACAAAGGAGATCATAAGAGATGGACAGAAGAGCCAGGTGTAATGATAGTAGGAAATAAAACTGTAGAATTCAGGAAATGAAGAGAAAGTTTTCCTTTTCTTATTATTTTCTTTCAACCAGAAACTAAAGATATTTTATGTGAGATATATTCTTAGTAGCAATACTCCATATTTTATAATGACATAGTAAAAGATCTAATTTGCAGCAAGACAATATATTATCATTATATCTATTAAAAATAATCAGTCTAGGGCTCCTGGATGGCGCAGTTGGTTAAGCGACTGCCTTCGGCTCAGGTCATGATCCTGGAGTCCCTGGATCGAGTCCCACATCGGGCTCCTTGCTCGGCGGGAAGTCTGCTTCTTCCTCTGACCCTCCCCCCTCTCATGTGCTCTCTCTCATTCTCTCTCTCTCAAATAAATAAAATCTTAAAAAATAATAAGTCTACTGTACCCAATATCAAAAACTGGAATATGAGAAATGTGTTCTCTTTTGCCATACAAATTATTAGAAAACAATTTTTAGACGTGCTTTCAGTACTGTGGGTACTCATTTGAATAAGCTTATCTAAATTATCCAAGGTGTATTTAAATATAAGCAAAGTCAGTATTAATTTTTCAGACCAGCTATGCTGCTTATAAAATCTGACACTTCAATGGTTGGTTCAGTATCTTATGTCCTGAAGCTACACCAAGCCAACTCCCATTCACTTTAAAAAAAAAAAAAAAAAAAAAACTATTTCACATAATGTTAGAACCTAAAGCTAAGTGTAGATTAAGTTGCACTGTAGTACTAGACTACCTTATGTTTTGATCAGATTTTTATCTCTCAAAGGCCAAATTTCTTCTGAGTGGCCTCCCAAAGAGCTGATGGGTTATTTTGTTGCAGGGATGAGAGTGTACTGTGAAACTTCAGGCTCTACATGCCTCATAACATCCCAGGCATCGCTGCCGGTCCATGGGATCCTTCTGACCTACAAACCTCCAATTCCACAATAACTCTGGAGGATTCTGGATTTTTCTAGAGGCGAAAATCTGAAAGAGGGCAGGCTGGATGTTTTCGTCAGCCTAAATTATCCCCTAGAAGTACTTGAGATCCTTAGATGAATTAATTCTGCTTTCCTGTGTTGTGATCAATGTTCTTACCTGCTTGGCTCATGTCTGATAAAACAGTAGTCTTAGTGGCATCTCCTGCCTAGAGTATATGGAATCTTTTGGTACTTGTGAAGCCAACTCTTCCACTTGGGTATCCTCAAAAATAGGCTAAGGCCCAGCCTAGAGGCCCCTGAGTTAAATCAGGCAATATGGAAATAAGGCTTTGCACCTGCCTGGAGGCAAGGGGTAATTTGCTTGACTATGGAGTGCCTAAATGGACTACCAGACTATGAGGGTTCCAAATGATTTGGCTTTTTCCTACTACAAGTTCAGTGAAAGTGGCCAGACATTTGAGTGTGCCCTGGGGCATGCTGTTTTGATGTACCACTATTTCTTTCAGGTCTTGGGCCTGTGGGCCTTTGCTAATTTATCTGGCTCCCATAATACCACTTCACAGCAAGCCTCCTTAATCTCTCCAACAAAGTGGAGTGCCTGTATTGTCAGTCATTCCCCTATTCATCAGTCTTTAAACCATCCCTTCTTTTTCTCCTCTTCCAGAGCAAAATAACCTATTAGCATTGGCATTCTGCCGAACATTGATTGCCTAAATGCCAAACAGCACTTTCCTGGAGGTTCCCATCCCCAAAGCTCTAGCCTGGCATTGTGTGGAGTGCTCAAAGTGCACCCCGTGTGGGGCTGGGAACTTCAGAGCTGGCAGGCAGGCGTTCACTGGGGAATCCAGGGAAGCACTCCACCATCCTCTAGAAAAGTGATTTTGGTGACCACTTAGGTCTGGGAATAGAGGTGCAGAATTGTGCCTTTTAGGGCTCCACTCCACATTTCTTAACTGTCAATGCACCATTTAGGCTGCACTGTATCAGCCAAAGGATTTCCAAACATCAGCTGAATGTTGGGATTTGATACTTTCTTTTTGTGTGTAGACAAATAAGCCCTATGCCAGAGGTCCCCTGGAAACAAAATTCTTATGCATAGTTACTGCAGCCACAGAATTAAGACTGATACATGAATCTACCCCTTCTTTATATGATGCCATTGCTTTGTGAAGACTCTTAATTTGTGTTGTACACTTTTGGAGTTAGATTTAATTCAACACCAGCTTTGTGTTTATTTTTATGTTAGACTAACACTTCTAAGCACGTCAAGAATGATTGAAATTTGCTGACAGCAATCTTTCCTAAGCAAGTAGATTCTGTTATTTGACTCAACTGTACCAGAGTAAGTCAGATAAACATAGTAAAGGAAAGACAAAATATATTTGGCTTTACATTTTTAGCTTTCCTACCTTGAAGTAGCCTGCTGTTACCTCAGCCTGGAATGCCCTTTACCCATCCCCACAGCCCATTTTCTACTTTTGGCAATCTTTCATGACCTAGTTCAAATCTCACCTCCTTTGAGAAATATTTAGCAATTTTGAGTCCCCCATATTTCCCCATATTTGCACTGCCATGGCAAACCACCTTGTCTTAGCACTGAATTCCATGGCATTTATTTTTTGCTATTTACATGTTTGCAAACAGGGGCCTTCCTACACCCTCAGTGCTTTAAGTTGTTAAGACGATTTCTTTGAAAAACAATATAGAAATATAATCGTTTTCTTTCTAGGTCAAGGAAGACAAAAATAAAACCAATAAGCATAAGAGCATCAAATTGGAATGATGACCTGTTGTAGAATCTTTAGAATCCTGCCCACTTGAAAACAGTATGCATATCTGCAAATAACCTAACTTTTACCTTACAAGGTAGAGAATCAGTTAAGGCCATTCAGAAATAAAAGTTAGAAATATGAGATTCACTCTTGGCTTCTTCTTCTCCCTCACTTTTTATACTCAGTCAACATAACTCATCACTTTTACCTATTAAAAATCTGTATGAACCAGTACTAGTGATTCTCAAACCTGAAAAAGCGTAAGAGTTACCTGGCTGACTTGTTAAAACAGACTGCTGAGCTCCCCTCCCCCACATTTCTGATTCACTAGTTCTGCAGTGGGGCCAAAAACTTGCATTTGTTACAAGTGCCCAGGTGAAACTGATGCTGTTCATCCAGGAAACACACTTTGAGAACCATTGCTTTAACTCATCCCCTAGACCATTCTTCTTTTTAACGAGGTTCACAATTTCTACAAAGGGAAAAAAGCTCCCTGAGTTGTGACACAGTAAGATGGCTCAAACAAGGCATAAAAATAGCTAGGTTTGGTCCTGATCTAGAACGGTTTCCCTTGGTGGACAGAGGTTGTCTAAGGCTTTGAAATGATCCTTAACATACAGGAATGAGTCCTAAAGCATTTCTGTAATGGTCCAAGGCATCTCTAAATACGGACCAGGAGATGAGGTCATGGTAATGCAAGTGACTCCAGTCAGAAGTAGAGGAGAGGGAATGAAAGCTATAATCAGTGTCAAAGGGGTGTTTTCTGTAGACAAGTGAATGGAGCTATTGTACACAAACTCAGTGGTTGCCAAGCATGTGGCCCAATTAGTTTGCCTGTATGAGCATGGCACGGAAGGATCTCCTTAGAGGACTGGATTCACACAAGCTGGTGTTTAGTATGACAGTAGCAAGCAAAAGCCTGAAGAATTTGGACCTGAAGAGTCTAAGTTCCTGCTTCCCAAGTCTAAGATATGATACCATTAGCCTGGAAAGACTACAAAAGTAAAACACCATCCTCAGAAATAGCACAGCCTTTACAGTTGGTGAAAGACCAATACAGAGGATCCTGCACAAAATATTGACAACAATGAGGATGGCATGGTGGCCTTGGGTGGCAAGAGGTCTACAATTTAAATCTAAGGGTTAGCCTCCAACAGAAACTGCTTTCCCTACTCTAGCTTCGGCTCTGCTAATATGTTTGTACAAGTTCAAAAAGTTGTATTGGCCGCCCAGATCTAGGGTCTTAAAGGAATGGAAAGTCTGCTTCCATGGCTAGAACGAACATACAACAAGATGTTTGGGTCTCTTAGGGAAACACCATTCACTCTGCAACATAGGCATGGAGATGCTTTAGTACTCTTCAAAGTTCTCAGCTGCATGACAGAACCATTCAGGTGGTTGGCCTCAGCCCCAAGTATCATGCAGAAAACAGGGGCAATGACTACCACCTGCCTCCAGGAGCGCAGCATCCTCCTCCCTGAGCACCACGTGGGCAAGATATAGAAGCTATAAGGTTGCTGCCAATCCTCCATAAGATTCACATCTGTTGTACCAGCTCTGGTTAGACACCAGCTGAAGAAGAGTGACCCACAGGAGGCTGCTCCAGGAAACAGGGTCTGCAGAGTCAGAATGTTACACATGAGGCTATCAGAAGATTGAATTCAGCTTAAAATAGACATAATTAGGAACCTGTGGGAAGCATGGTTCTCTTTCCGTTGGGGCAAGAGGCTAGAAAATGAGGCTGGGAGGAGGTTTTCCGTGGCACTGACTTAGGGGAAAGGAATGAAGGAAGTTTCTATGGCTGTGGTGAGCCCTATGCTCAATATCCTAATTCTGCCAGACTTCCAACACCCCATGAAGCACTGCACTACACAGTATTCATTGGATCTAAGCCTTCTAAACCTGTGGAGATGGGAGGAGGGGAGACCTGAAAGGCTTGAAATCTTAAGAGACAAACCAAAAAAATCAAGAAGCTCTAGACCACAGCTCCACTAATTCAACAAAGGATAATTGCAGAAAGTTATCAGAGACCTCAAAGGCTCCATAAAATACATTTACATACCATACTTCTCACCAGGGAGAGGGGCTACAGAGCAAAGTGGTTTGGAATCGGATGGGTTGAAACTATAAAAAGCCTTATACAGTTGTTAGAAAATGTTTATTGTTGTCAGGCACAAGAAATGTTTAAGTGTTGGAGTTAACACAGCCATCATGGAGCACAAACAAATCAGAACAAATATTTATTGAACTACAACCACGTAAGGCACTGTGGTATAATTCCTAGGGTTTAAAATTTATAGTTTCCTCTTACTCCTTTAAAAATTCTAAAGTATAATCTACCAGAAAATAGGTATTAAAATAATCCAAAATATTTTACCATAGTGATTATAGTATCTAACTATTATAGTATCTAACTAAAACCTTGCTTATTTTGGGTTGCACATTTTTAATGCCTATACATAAACCACTACAAATGTATAACAAAAATGACTATTTTTTGGTCTTCAGGTTGTCTTATTTTATCTTGGCAAACTTTTTTTTAAGAGTGAATATTAATGCTAGCACAGACGATCAACAAGTCTCTGGGCAATGTAACAGAGGACTCAAAACCCACATGCTCTTTTATTATACACTATGTTGAATTGCCTCATCCAGCATATTCATTCCAAGCACTTAATAGAATGCAAATTCATACAAATACCCTTGAGTAAAATCGGCTGTGGTGAATGTTTCTAGGTTTCTCTTGGATGCCACTGACACTTCCTTAAATCAAACTTTTTCAAAAAGAGAAAGAACGAGAGCACAAATACACATCTAGAATTTACCCTCTGTCCTAAAAGATTGATCTGCCTTAGTTTTATACAATGAACATTTTATATATACAAATTAAGAAATAGAGTACAAGTACTTTCAGGATTCTAGAAGGCTAATTTTGGAACTTAGTTTCAAGAATTAGAGTCTGACTTGCTATTGTAACAGATTCTGAGACACCATAATTACCTTTTAAAAACAAAGTTTTTAAAAGAACCAATATTCATGAAAATACAACAGCTTTGTGTTTTTCTGTCAATACAATTACCTTAATTCTCTAACAACATCCCTTTTGCATTAATGAAAGCAAGGATTTTACTTACAAAGTATAAAGTAGAAGTTCTTAGAAAAGACAAATCACTGTAGGTCCTTGAAGCAAATGCCCCTCTAAAGCCAAAGACTTGGTAGGATCAAAGGAAAGCAAACCTTAACTCTTGAATTTTATTTTTTTAAAGATTTTATTTATTTATCTGAGATAGAGAATGAGTGGGGAGAGGACATAGGGAGAGGGAGAAGCAGGCTCCCCCCTGAGCAGGGAGCCCAATGTGGAGTTGGAGCCCAGGACCCTGGGATCATGACCTGAGCTGTAGGCAGATGCTTAACCCACTGAGCCACCCAAGTGCCCCCTGAACTCTTGAATTTTAGAGAAGAGTTCTACTACAGAATCCAGTTGTTCCAGCCTTGAATTTTATAATTTCACTGAGATTAATCAGAAATCTTTTTTTTAAAGATTTTATTTATTTGACAGAGAGAGCATGAGTGGGAGGGAGGGGCAGAGGGAGAAGCAGACTCCCCACTGAGCAGGGAGCGTAAGGGGGACTTGATCCTAGGACCCTGAGATCATGACCTGAGCCAATCAGAAATTTTTAAGTAGGGGCACCTGGTGGCTCAGTCAGTTAGGTGCCCGCTCTTGGTTTCTGCTCCGGTTATGATCTCACGGTCAAGGGATGGAGCCCGGAGCTGTCTCTGTGCTCAGCAGGGAGTCTGCTTAAGGTTCTCTCCCTCTCCCTTTTCCCCTCCCCCACACTCACACAGACTCTCTCTCTCTCTCAAATAAATAAAATCTTTTAAAAAAATCATTTTGAGGAGACTTAATGTTTATTTTCAAAAATTTTCTCAATCCTATTTTTGATTTGATAGAACAAGGCACAATGTATATTAGTCTGTTTAAATGTTATTATTTGTAATGACATTACCAAATAATTTTTTCTTTACTGTGAAATAAGTATTATTACCATTTTACAGATGAGGAAATTATGGTTACAGACAGGTGAAATAACTTAGGGAGTCAGAAAGAATAGAACAAAGATGGGATTTAGAGACAAAATGACCAGGGTTTAAATATAGTCCAGCCACCTACTAGCTTTGACCAAGTTCCTTCATCCAAGCCTTTCATCTGTAAAATGAAGATACTACCACCTACTTCTCAAATAGTTGATGTAAGGTATAAGCAAAACACCTCACAGAAAGCGTAGTAGAGTTGGCCATTCAAGAAACATCAGCTCTCCCACCAATCCACAATCTTATTTTCTTCAGCTGGTACAATGGGTGTATAACGAATCCATATGCTGTTGTGAGTTTAGTGAGAAAATAGCACAAGCGGGGCACCTGGCAAGTACAGGGCTCAATACATTTGTTCTCTCCCCCAGTATTCACTCCCTTACCCTAGGTCCCACAGTTACTGAATGGCTGAGACACAATCAAGTCCCGATTTTGGTTGCACTATAGAACGGTTTCTGTACACCGGCATTTTACTTCTGGTAGTACCTCATTTAACTGCAAAAACAAATTTAAGCTAGCTGCTTGGTCAGTTGTTATTTTAATGTGTTCCCAGTAAAATCAAATTCATTTCTGGGGCAGCTTTACTTTTCAGTAATCAGAAAAAAGTGATTAATATTTCTGACTTGAAAATATGTATTTTTGGTACATATTTCTACTGGCACTTCCGTAATATATATTCTTAATATTTTATAAACTATTATAACTCAAAAGATAGTTAAAAATCTATTACTTAGGATATTACATGTCTAAGCATTTAAATGATTCCATTTGATATACTGAGTTCAAAGATATTAGGTAGCCTTTTCGTTTTTCCTATTTGCTCCCAAATAAAATAACAAAGTAGGGTAGTAAATGTGGTAAATAAGTGCAGATATTCATAAATGAAACAGATGTGTGAAAAATATGGACCAGATCTGCATTTATGAGGCAATGACCTTCAAAACTGGCAGGGAGCTGTTAGCAATGTTCTTCACAGGGGAGCAATTATATTACAAGCCTCCTATGTATACTTTCATTTCTCATGATCTACAAATACATTTGCATATCAGAAAGAATAAAAGAATAGTCTGGTAACTGTGGCAACCTTCATTGAGAGGATATAAGGCATTTTCCTTACCTTAATAATCACATTCTAAATGCCAGAGCGGTATAACTGGTGCAATATGAAAGACAAGACCAATACTTTGACAGAATTTTCTACAACTGAAATTTACTAAATGTGGCTATTATGGCTCTAACCCAGTGATACATTTCTGACTCTCTAATCCCCTAAGTGTTCTCTGATTATCTCAAGAAGTACTGAAATCTTTCTAAAATATATACCTTATTTAAAGAAAAATATGGCAAACAGTACTTTAAGGAAAATGATTCCAAACTATCACCAAAAATTTTTAAAAATATACTGTACAGCAATTCCTAAAATATTAGGAATATTGCTTTAATCTAGCAAGTAGCTCACAGTTTCTTTCCATACTGATTTAAAAGACTCTATGTCCAATGTTTGACAAATAAGTGCATGCACAAACACAAACTACAGAAATGGATAAGGGGGAGAAAGTTGCTAAGAAAAGCTCAATCTCTAAAAGCTCAAAAAAGCTATCTGCACAAAATATTAATTTCACATAAGATCCTGTCTTTTTTTTTTTTTTTAACCTTTCCTCACATTGGGTAAAAACAAAAGCAATTCACAGTAGTGGTGCCAAAGACTGACAATATTACATAAACTTCAGAATTCCTGTGTTTAATTTTCACTAAAGAATCACAGTGCACTATCATTAACATGTCTAGACAGTGGACACTCACTACAGTATAGTCATGTTACACCAAGCTTATTTTTCTGTGGCCTAAATTTTTATAACACATTAAATTGTAATAATGTAAAATAAGACCAGCAGGAAAATAAACACAACCATAGCAAGATATAACAAGCATAAACCCAGTAAGTCCTGCTTGACCGAAAAATATTATTTTTCTCAATGGCAATAAAAATTACCCACAACTATAA
The DNA here is from genome assembly GCF_011800145.1 of Mirounga leonina. Lineage (NCBI taxonomy): Eukaryota > Metazoa > Chordata > Mammalia > Carnivora > Phocidae > Mirounga > Mirounga leonina. Next base: position 20,838,634 of record NW_023270839.1, read on the forward strand.
TACCAATCAACCAACTTCAGAGGTTCCACCAACTGGGAAAAATAACTAGTTGTCTTATTGTGGTACCTTAAAATCACAAGACTGCCACTAGTGGAGTGGTGATGTGAATTGCGTTTCATTTGTACTCTATACCTTGGCAAAAGTTAATGACCTGCCCCAGAAATTTTATTTCACCATATACCCCAAAGTATTTTTAGGACTCACAAAGTCTAAATCTCACACTGCCGTTGATATGCTATCGTGTAAATGCTTTAAATTTTAAAACGAAAGGATAAAAACTTTAAAAGCTCTAGACAATGTATTCAAATAGTGAATATGTCAAGTCAATGCCTTCTCCTCCCCCACTGAAAAACAAAAAAAGAACTGTACACGACAAATAAAGATACAATAGAAACAAAAAGTAGCATGCCACTCATTCAGTAAGGAAATAATAACAGAACATCTATCATATTCAACTACAAAAATCCTTTCATTTGATGGCTAGCGTCGTTATGACTGTTTAATCTGTATTTAAGTGGCCTTAAAAAAGAGATTTTGTTCCCTTTCTCTGCCCTCCTGGATCTTTGGCGGCAGTCAGCACTTATACCCAGAGCTGGTTTGGGGAGTGGGAGAAAAGGGAAAGTGGAGACATGTCATCAAGATGATTTTGATGTCTCTAGAGTCTGAGGACCTTTAAATGTTGATAATGATGAAGGAAAAAAATGAAGAGGTGGAGGGAGAGGAAAACAAAACCACTACCATCACCAAACTGGAGAATGATAAGTCTCATTTTCAACTTGTTTTAAAATCACTGTTAATTAAAAAAAAAAATAGCATCTGCTTGTAAAACGAAAAAAAAAAAAAGGTAAAGTGGAGAGAAGGCTGAAATGAGCACGGAGTCAGCAGAGGGCAGCCGCTCTCATCCACTACCCAGCGTCTTTCTCACACACCGCTGTTTTCCGCTATTGAGCATTGTCAGCAAAAAAATAAATGGGGGGGGACGGGACGGGAGACAAAGAGGGTAGGACCAGAGGCCGACAGTTTTTGTCTGCCACATCTGAGGCGAGAAGCCCCCTCTGGTTTCTTGCTGCAAAGGCAAGGGATCAGGTGAGACCCCTCCGGGTCCAACTCTATTTGCTTCTCCAGAAAGAGCAGTTTCCGGCAGCGAGCGCAGGATCCTTCGGCTGCTGAACTGAACACCGGAGCATTGTCAATGTTCCTATCTCTGACTTTACAGAGGAGGAGAGAGGACTGTGACTGCATTCCTGGGAAAGACTACTACTCCAGACGTGCCACACGGCAGTAGTGAAAAAAAACATAAGCAAGAGGTTGTAAAAATCCCTTCCAAAATACCAGGTTCTGAAGAAATGCTGCGAAGCATTAACATATTGTTGGCGTTTTTTGTAAGTCACCTATTCTTTCTCGCCACAGTCAACCCTCAAATCTCTGGTACTTGTTGCTAAATCTTTACCTCACGCCCCCCTCAAAATTGCCCAACACAATGAGATCTGGGGAGCGAAAGGCGGGAGGGGGGCCTAATCTCAGGAACCCAGAGGGCTGGTCTCCCTTCCATAGGCCACTCTGCATGGGCTGCGCGTTCACTTTTACCTTCTGAGAGCTCTGATTCACAAATGCCGGGGTGGGGAGGGGGGGCGGGTGATTATGACATACAGCATTATCCTTCCAACCAAAGATAGATAAGAAACGCCGGCCAGCGGTCCTTGCCTGGCCAGAGAGCCAAAGCCTGAGCCCCCCGACGGGGCGGCCCGGGTAGGAGCCTCCCGCCCTGCCCGCCTCCCTCCGGACGCCCGCGGAAGATGCTCCCCACCCCGGCAGGCTCGAGGAGCCAGGATGGGGCGCCCTCACCCTGGGAGAGGGCAGGGAGCGAGCTGAGGGTCCGGGACGGAGGGACTCTCACCGCAGCTGCGCCGAGCGCCCGGTACCCCGCCCCGGACCGGGTCTCGGGCGGAGGCGCTCTGCACCGGGGCTGGCCGCCGCAGCCAGGGACGGACAAAGCACTGGGGTCTGCGGCGACCTCGGGAGGCGGCCGCGGGCCAAGTTAGCCAGACTCGGGGTCCCGCGGGCAGGGCAGCGCAGCACTGACCTGGATGGTGCAGGTGTACTCGCTGTCGTCCAGCAGCCGCACGGTGCAGCTGTACTCGCGCTCCAGGCTCCTGCTGCTGCCGCTCATCAACCTGCTCAGCATCTTCCCGCCCGCCCGCCGCCGGGAAAGACGCGGCGGCGCTGCGGACCCCGGACCAGGCGCCCCTCAGCCGGGCAGCTCCGCGCGGGCCCCGGGCACCTGCACCATCACCCCAGCCCGGTCGCGGCCGCTGCCTCCTGCTGGCCCAGCTCCTCCTTCTTCTCCTCCTCCTTCTCCGCCACCGCCTCCCCCCAGCCCAGAGCAAGCGCTCCGCTCTCTCTCTTCCGCGCCCTACTCCCCATGCCCAGCTCGTGGGGCGGGGCCTCGGCCGGAGAAGGGCCAATGGGGGTCAGCGCGGCGGAACCGAGTGGCACACTGTTGAGCCAATAGAAATAGGGCACTGGGATGATGGACAGGTGACGAAAGCAATCACGGGAAAGCAGTCGGACAGAGCCTAGCGGGACCAGCCCTCTGGCGTCCCAAACGAGGGGCTCCTCTCCTCTCTGCGGTTCCTCTAGAAGCTGTTTCCCCTCCCCCGGGCCAGGTGTGGGCACCCGGCCAGATAAATGTCTGCTGCGTGGAATACGTTTAGACTCGGGCTTCAGGGGTCAAGTCCCACGCTCTGCAACGCCGCGAGTCCCGCCCTCTCGGGAGCCGGGGCGGTGCGAGATAAAAATCACCGCACCTGCAGAACGTAGGCACCTTCAGCTCCGGACCAGGCGGCTGCCCCCACCTGAGCTGTACCCCAAGTCGGCCAGACGGGCGTGTCTGCTCCAGCTCTCTTATTTCGGAGAACATCTGTTTTACAGGAGCTACTTAAGTAAAAGCTGTAGGGTTCGCAAGGGTTTTTTAAGCACCCGGGTTTAACCCCTAGGAAACCCTCCACTCTAACATCCTATGCCTCCCTTTTATTTTATTTTCAGAAGACAAAAGGAGGAGACTGAGGTGTGCTCCTTCAGCTGGTAGGGTGCAGAGGCAGTGATGGGTCCTTTCCTTGCTCCTTCAGAACTAGAATTACCGTATCTTCAGACCTCCTCAACAAAACACCGGAGTATGTCAGGAGGTATATATCGCAAAGAAAAAAAAATTGTCTCCTGCCCTTTGTGACCCCACATTCTAGAGACCTCATGTTCTTTACGAAAACTTCACCAAGAAACATAATATTCTTCCTCAAAATTTTTTGATGGAAGGAAATGTTATATAAAAGAATCATATCAACACAATGCTGCAATAAATATATTAACTGAAAAATAATAAAATATGCATAATTTCGCATTTTCATTTATACTGGTCTTGTTTATAGGATAACAAACACATAACAAAAATGAAACCCTACATTAACTTAGAAAACATCTGACCTTTAAAGTAGGTCCCCTGGAGGGGGGTGGTTCTGGGCTATCTCAGTCCCTAGAACATGTGACCCTTGATGGGGGTGAGGGGGTCCTGAGCTTGAGTCCTCCGTTGGGCTTAAAACCTTAAAAAGATAAAGTATGCTTCTTCCCTAGTGTCCTTGGATTCCAGTATTTCTCCCCAATTTTTTGCATGGGACCCTCCCCCTCTTCAGTAATCACCTCAGTAACCTGGATTGCTCTCCTTCTTAGTTGCAATCTCCTTTGTGGCATTCAGCAGTCATAAGAGGAGGTTTGACTTTTCAAGGTAATCCTGGAGGAGTTAAGAAACTAGAACAGTGAGTCAGATAGTCTAGGCTTCAAACCAAATGTGAATTCCTCTACTATGTAGCCCCAATAGGCAGCCTGGGTGTGCAACATAGTAGGTATTCAATAAGTGTTTGTTGCATGAAGTAAATTAGCTATTTTATAGTGTCTAAGTCCCAGGGAAAGATCTATGAAGAAACTAAGAATTTCAGGAAGGCCTTGGACACATGAAATTATTAATATGCCAAAGTGATATTCTACAAAATTCAGCTTTGTTGTGTAGTTGGGAGAAGATAATGAAAGATTTCAGGCAAGCAGAACTTATGTTGAAGGCAAAAGTTGCTATTTGTTTACAGAATCTACAAGAGCAAGAAAAAATGTCCAAGAAGCTAGAGGAAGCCCAGTAGTTTGACGGTAGGGAAATGTCTTTAACAGGTTATGCAAATAAGCAGCTGTTAGAATAAAAAGGCAAACACCATGAATCCAGAAAAGCTCTAAGGAACTGAATGCAGTCTTTTTTCAGAGTATGACCAGAGATGCAATCAACAGGGATGAGATTGTGGCTGTTATGCCAACGTGTTAAGTAACATTCCTGTTCAACCTAAGAAAATCATGTCAACCTAGATGCTCACCTCATTGAAAGACCAGTTAGATATTCACCCATGCATATATGTAATATCCAGAAAGAGCTTCAAACGCTCCCTTACTCACTTAATCAGAACACTTTGTGAGGAAAACAGAGGATGGATCCATAATGGAAGAAAAGCACCTATCAGTTTCTGGTTAAATGTACACCTATACGGGGATCAAGAGCAGAAGCCTAAGGGAAACTAAACAGAGAAGACTCATATAAAATCAAACTGAGGTATATTTTGTTTTTCTTTGTTTTTCTCAAGTCTTTTGAGCAGGATGTCCAGTATAATAAGGCTTTGTTCAATAAAAGGCCTCATGTGCCCTTGTTAATCAGAGCATCATAGCTTTCATGAATTTTTTAGTGTAAAGGAGGCCCTATTTAAAACTCCAAACTACAATGACTGAGCTTCCACCTTCCAAATTATTAGGATATAAGCCCCCTTTAAAGTTCCTCTCCCTGGGGCACCTGGGTGGCTCAGTCGGTTAAATGTCTGTCTTCGGCTTGGGTCGTGATCCCAGGGTCCTGGGATGGAGTCCCACATCGGGCTCCCTGCTCAGCCAGGAGCCTGCTTCTCCCTCTCCCTCTGCCCCCCCTACTTGTGATCTCTCTCTCTGTCAAATAAATAAAATCTTTAAAAAAATAAAGTTTCTCTCCCTTCTTTCCTGTTGAGGAGTCCCTAGGGCAGATGGTATCACCAACATATGCCTGAAATAACTGAATTACTCCTGCCTCTACTTCAGATGTCCCATACCCTGATATTCTGGGACACTGATCTCTCTCCAGCCAATGCACCTTTCACCAGTATCTTGGGACCTGGCAGAAAAAAGCATTGCCCTCTCTTCTCCAGGACATCACAAATGCAGGTTCTTCCCATCAAAGTCTCCTTACAGCACAACTAAGACCAGTGTTATGTAACAATGTTAGAAAGGAAGAATAATCCAGAGTAACCTGCAGTTATGACATGGCTACTCTCAAAGCCCTCATGGGCTTTATTGTTGAGCTTGCACCCAGGGTCCATGTGGCTGATGACAGCTTCCCTCTCCATCAAGAGTTCCCCTGACCATGTCTTGGGCATTCGGGCTCAACCACAGAGAGAAGAAGCTCAGAGAAGAAAACAACTCTCCTTATCCAATTTAAAGTCCATTTTCAAAGTCCCATTTTCTGTCCGACTTGCTGCCTCTCACTAGGATGACTGACTTGGGAATATCTACTCCTTTAGAGGAGACCCCACCTCCCATCGCCAGGGGTATGACCTTGACCTTTGACCCAACTGGGCCATTGCCTTAAGAGCATTAACTGTCCAACATCAGCACATTTCTCACAAAGACTGAGTCATTCAGTCTTTACAGGTAGGTCCAGGTAGAGCTTCGCCAAAACCAGTCCAGTCCCTTTGCATAATTATTTCTCCAGTAAGTAGTAATGATCATGCCTGTCCTTGTTTGCCTATATCTTTTAGATCTCAGCTTTCGCACTCCTCAGAGCAAGGGCTCAAAGGAAGACATTCACATCGTCACAGAAACAATATATTGACACATATGCAGTCTACATCTACAGAGAGAAAAGAAACAGTTTTTCTCTTCTCTCATGCAGCAATGTCTGCGGAAGCAAAGCTCCAGCTCCACACACACAGATTTGCATATCCAAGTGGAGCACCCAGCTTCACAGACTAAAAGCATCTATACTCAAGTTATAGTTTTCCAAGAATAATAAATGTATACCTGCTTTAATAGGAGAGGTTGAACAATTCATGTAGTTTTTCCAGAACAGTCTACCTCTGAAGAAATGTTCAAGTCTTTTTTTTTTTAATCAGGACAGAATTCACCTATGGTTTAACAGACAGTTTTTCCATCTTCTACCAACTCTTAGGATTTTCAGTTTAGCCCCATTGTACTTAGAAGAATTTTTTAATGTGTATTTTTATGTGGAAATATAAGTGCCTGTGTTTTTTTATTCCAAACTACATTTATTGAGCATTTACTATGTGTTAGGCACATACTCTGTGTCAGCTTTCTAGAAAACATGAGACATAGCCGAAAGAATATGGGAAAATGAAATGTACAAACCAAGAAGTTCACAATCTAGGAGAGAGGGTTAGGTATATAAACAATTAGCTATCATACCATACATGGAGCATGAGCAAAGCACTACAAGAGAACAACAAATGGTAAATTATTTAAGCATGGGAGACAGCAAAGTCTTACAGAGAAAGCATTTGAGTTGAGTCCCTAGAAAAAGACTAGTATGGTGATGCCTGCAGATAGCAGAAGAGCAAGATATGGGATGAGGAGTCACATTTTAAATAGAGGAAACAACATGAGCAAAGACATAGAAGCACAAGTATGTATAGCATGTTTCAGAAATTGCAAGTACCCCTGGATGGATAGCATGTGGGATGCATTGGCTAGGAAAAAGTGGACTGAGGCCAGAACATCTAGGACCTTCGGTGCCATAGTTAGGAATTTGGACTCTGTTGTACAGACTGGGGGGGGGGGGGGGGGGGCATTGCAGGTTTTTAAGCAGAGAAATGACAGGATCAGATCTGTGTTTGGAACTGATCATTTTGATAGCAGTGTCAATGATTACATTACAGAAAGAGGAGATTATTTACTAGGGGGGAAAGGCATTCTGAAAACAATAGAATGTCCTTAACGAGGCATCAGAAGCATTTATAATAGGTCTCTCAGATGCGGGTGACAGGCTTTATTATAATTTCCAATTATGGTTCATTTTCCTTGTATTTCCAGCCAGTCTTCAGCCATTGTTCTAGCAACAAAATGTATATGAAACAAAGCAAGTTAGTTCATTTATTCAAAAAAAATGTATTAATGGTCTACTATGTGCAAGTCCCCATGCCAGGTGCTGAGAGAATTCAAAGAAGAATAAAACACATTCCCAATCTTCATAGAATTTACAGTTCCATGAAAACTGCAGAATTACTTCAACAATATTAAGTATTCGGTTTATGTAGATTAATATTCAACACACATTGGTTAAAATATATATATAAAAGAGAAAGGCAGCAAAGATAGAAGCAAAAGGAATATGGGCAAAGAAAATATATAAATATGAAGAAATCAGAACAGCCCATATTTCTTTATTAATAGTGTCAATTGACAACTTGCCCTGCAAAATGAAATAATTAACATTAGTGTACTTCCTCTCAAACTGACTCCAACTCCCAATTTTTGTGGTTTATATTATTTGTTTTATCAGGGTTTTATAATACTTATGCCTATAGCAACCATATTTCTTCTAGTTGTTTAATCTCACTTCTATATTCAGATGGATTCAGTGCTTACCACCTGTCCTTTTATCCTCCAGATTCACCATTCCTGGAGGTTTTATTTTTTATTTTTAAAGATTTATGCATTTATTTGAGAGAGAGAGAGAGCACAAGCAGGAGGGGCAGAGGAAGAGGGAGAGAGAATCTCAAGCAGACTAGGAACGCTACTAGGGGCTCTATCTCATGATCCTGAGATAAGGACCTGAGCTGAAACCAAGGGTCCAACGTCTAACTGACTGTGCCACCCAGGCACCCCCTGGAGGCCTTATTATTATTCATTCATGTCCTGGTAGGTGGGATTTCTTTGCTAAGTAGTTTAAGAATGGCCAATGGCCACAATGCCTTTGGTTTTTCTTTTCCGTTTTTCTTCTCCCTTTTTTTTTTTACATACAGTGTTTTTATTAGTTTCAGGTGTAAAATATAGTGATTCCACAATTCCATACGTCACTTGGTGCTCATCAGAACAAGTGCACTCCTTAATCCCCATCACTATTTCACCCATCCTCTCACCTAACTCCCCTCGGGTAACCATCAGGTTGTTCTCTATAATTAAGAGTCTGTTTCTTGATTTCTCTCTCTCTCTCTCTCTCTCTCTCTCTCTCTCCCTTTGCTTGTTTGTCTTGTTTCTTAAATACCACATGAGTGAAATCATATGGTATTTGTCTTCCTCTGACTGATTTATTTTGCTTAGCATTATACTCTCTAGCTCCACCATATTGTTGCAAATGGCAAGATTTCATTCTTTCTTATGGCTGAGTAATATTCCATTATATATATATACCATGTCTTCTTTAACCATTCATCAATCAATGGACACTTGGGATGCTTCCATAATTTGGCTATTGTAAATAATGCTGCAGTAAATATGGGGTGCATGTATCCCTTCACATTAGTGTTTTTGTGTTCTTCTGGTAAATACCCAGTAGTATGATTACTGGATCATATGGTAATCCTATTTTTAACTTTTTGAGGAACCGCCATACTGTTTTCCAGAATGACTGCACCAGTTTGCATTCCCACCAACAGTGCATGAGCATTCCATTTTCTCCACATCCTCGCCAACCCCAGTTGTTTCTTGAGTTTTTGATTTTAGCCATTCTGACAGGTGTGAGGTGATACCTTATTGTAGTTGTGATTTGTATTTCCCTGATGATCAGTGATGTTGAATATCTTTTCATGTGTCTGTTGGCCATCTGTATGTCTTCTTTGGAGAAATATCTGTTCATGTCTTCTGCCCATTTTTTAATTGGATTATTTGGGGTTTTGGGGGGGGAGGGTGTTACCTGAGTTCATTCTTATCTACCTGTTGCATTTATACTGAACAAATACTTGCATAGAAATGCTTCTTTCTTCACTTTCTTTCTCTCAGAATTTTATAGCCCTCACTCCTTTGTCTTTTTTCCTAACATTTGCTATGGGAAAATCTCAGATGAATCAAACTTTTCCCACATATGATTTTTTTTTTTCTTTCAAGATACCTGAAGGGGGCGCCTGGGTGGCTCAGCCGTTAGGTGTCTACCTTCGGCTCAGGTCATGATCCCCGGTCCTGGGATCGAGCCCCACATAGGGCTCCCTGCTCAGCGGGAAGCCTGCTTCTTCCTCTCCCACTCCCCCTGCTTGTGTTCCCTCTCTCGCTGTGTCTTTCTCTGTCAAATAAATAAATAAAATCTTTATTTTTTTTAAAGATTTTATTTATTTATTTGAGAGACAGAATGAGAGAGAGAGAGAGCACATGAGAGAGAGGAGGGTCAGAGGGCGAAGCAGACTCCCTGCCAAGTAGGGAGCCCAATGCGGGACTCGATCCAGGGACTCCAGGATCATGACCTGAGCTGAAGGCAGTCGCTTAACCAACTGAGCCACCCAGGCGCCCAATAAATAAAATCTTAAAAAAAAAAAAAAAAAAGATACCTGAAGGATTTATATATTTAACCCTGAGGGTCAAGAACTTAATCAGAATATATCTTGATTTCAATTTTTCTAAATCAATTTTCCCTGGTATAAGATGGGTAGTTTTCTGAACAATAGCTCTTATTATCTTTGAATTTGTTGTGTTCTCTTCCTTCAGGACACCAGTTAGCCCAATACTGGATCATATTTGACTATAGATTTCTTTTTTTTTTTTTAATTCTCAAATCTCTGTGGCCTTTCTCTCTTCATTCATTGTGTCTGTCTCAAGTCTTTCCTCCATGCCATTAACCTGATTTTCAGTCAAGTCTATTTTGTTCCTTGCTGTTGAATCTACAACCCCAAGATCAAGAGTCACATGCTTCACTGACTGAGCCAACCAGGCGCCCCTAAATTATTCTGTTGTTTTAATGTCTTATCCTGGACTTTTTATTTATTGAATACTATTTCTTACTGAGTCTATAGCAGAAAACATTCATAACGAATATGCTTCTCAGGGTGCCTAGCTGGCTCAATCAGAAGAGCATGCAACTCTTGATCTTTGGGTGGTGACTTTGAGCCCCAGGTTAGGTGTAGAGATTACTGAAATAAATAAACTTTAAAGAATATTCTTCTCTTCTCTGGGTTGTGACAAACAATCTCTCCTTGACCAAACTTTAGTCAGGGTCTGCTGAATCCCCTTCCCAATTAGTCTTGACTTTTGAACTTTTTTCCATCTTTTGGAATTTTGTTTATCTCTGCATCACCCAGTTTTAGCAAGAATCTGTTAAGTCAGTTTAGCTAGAATCCCCCTAAACTCAGTATCTGATCATCTTCAACATTTTACCAAATTCTTCATCTCCTACTATTCCCCAGATGATGTTTGATCACTTTGGCCCATCTTTAGCAAGAATCTTGTTAGGCTGGTTTAGCCAGAATCTCCCCTTATCACTGATGTTTCTTCTTAGTAATTTTTCATCCACTAACCACCCACCTCGTCCCCACTCTGCTCCTTGATTATAAATTCCCACTTTTCCTTGTTGTATTCAGAATTGAGCCTAGTTTTTATACTGAGGTCTCTTTTCCCCTGAATAGTTTTTCTGAATAAAATCTGTTTTTAATCACTTTAACTACTGTCCAGCTCCAGTTTTTCCTTAACAGTTGTTTTCATCTGAACTAGATCCTTCATCTGTTTTTCAAAAATCATGTTTCTACCATCCTTGAAAGATGGTCATGTCACTATAGTTCATCCAGTTCATGCTTTCAGACAGAACTTTCAGACTTTCACTTTGCTCTGATATATGCCAGTTTTTCCTCCCTCAGTTTAAGAGTTTGGAGTTGTTTTCTAACTAACTTTCTCTAACATGAGGATGCAGGATAAGGGAAAGAAAAGAGGGAAGTTAGAGCTGAGTGATGCCCTTATTAGCTCTACTCTCTTGTAAGATCCTGTTAAACAGCCTATCCCAGCCCAGTCTAACCAGTCACCGGTGGTAGAACCCTCAAGCATAACTTGTATCAGTTCTTTTGCTCAGCCTGTTTACCTGGGAAATGGAAAGCTCCGGGAGGGGGGGAACTTATTGTCTCCACTGAGGTCCCATGTGGTTTATGGAGGCTTCTATCTAAAACAATTTTCTTGGATTCCCTCATCTCTCCATGCTCCCCAGCGTTACTTATCTACACCCTCAGAATTCTTCACGTATTAATAATGGTATTAGCGAGAATACTCAGAAAGCTGTCAACTCCCCATCACACCCTTATTTCCTCTCAGTCTGCTTTGAGGAATAGGGGCAGGGTGAGGAGACATACCTACTGCACCAGAATATTCTGTTTCATTTGTTGGTCGCTTTTTTTGGTAACATTTAATTTATGTGTAAGTTTTATCCTTTACCTTGTTACAGCTGCTGGTGAATTTTGGGCTTTGTCAATGAAATTTTGTTCTTGTTGTTCATTTCATTAGGTACTGGTGAAGAGAAAAACTGTGACCCTGCCTAATTCTTGTCTCCTTACTCAGAAGTTTGTCACCTAAGGTCAACTAGGTTTGAAGTAGTTGCTAATCAAAGATATTTTCATAAAAACATTCAAATATAAGAGAAAGGAAGAATAAACATTCCACAGTGCACATGTTAATCATTCAGTAAATGTCTGCAGAATTAATTTAAAAGTTTCCCTGGACATCGTTCAGTTAATTAAAACTGCAAATCGTTATTACATCTTATCATTTCAATTTTTCCATTATAGTAATAAGGGAGCACTCACTATATGCCAGAGACTCAGCTGGGTACTTTACATGCATTGTCTAATTGAATCCTCACAACACTATGGTGAGGTCAAGCTGTTGCTACCATCCCCATTTTATAGACGAGGAACTTCCAGGGTAGTGAAACTAAACAATCTGTCATAAGCATTCAGCTATCACGAGGCAAAACCTGGACTCATATCTAGGTCTCTGGTGCCAAAGACTATGCATTTAATAACTATGTTACACAGTCTTCTTTTTCAGGAAGTTAGTGAAAAGAGTAGAGTCAGAAGAACTGAATACAAGCTTTAGATTCAACATCATATATTATATAGTCTTGGTAAGCAATTTGAACTCCGCTTCTAACTTGTAAACTGGAGATAATAATGTCTTCCCTGGCTGTCCTGAAAGTCCTAAGACTTTTATTTTAAAATAGCAGGTTGAATGCAGCATTTACCTCTGTTCTTGCTCCAAATCCACCCAAACAACAGTAAAGTGATTTTTTAAAAGCATAAACCTATGAGACTAAAGTGAATGGAGAGGAGCCACGGCAATAACATTGTGGAAACCAGAAAGCACAGGGGTGGGTGGGTAACAGTTGACTGAACAGACCCAAGAAAATTGAATCCAAACCCAGCAAAGGGGAGAGCAGAGAGGCAATCTGATTTGCACATAGAACCCACAAAATGTTTACAAACTGATGTATCAGGTGCTTACGGAACCAGAACTGAAAACAGGATTGTTTGAAAGTCCGTTTAAGTAGCAGTTCCCTTCCTCAACTCCAAGCAGCCAAGAGACTTCTTTTTTCCACTCTGTTGGGTAATTCCCTAGAGAGTAAAACAGAGTTTCTGAAGGGAGTTGGGGGGCCACCAGAAATTTAAGAAATACCTCTAAAACAAAATAAGCTTAAGGCTTAAAAACTCAAAAGATACAAAAAGAAAATTAATATAATAAACCAGTGCAACACACATTTATACACCAAATAAAGGAAGGAGGAGGGTAGGGAGGAAGGAAGGAGGGAAGGAAGGAAGGAAGGAAGGAAGGAAGGAAGGAAGGAAGGAAAGAAGGAAGGAAGGAAGGAAGGGAGGGAGGAAAGAAGGAAAGAAGGAAGGAAGGAAGGAAGGAAGGAAGGAAGGAAGGAAGGAAGGAA